>NW_020185339.1:23139603-23165084 GCF_003031525.2 Neophocaena asiaeorientalis asiaeorientalis | reverse complement strand
AAAAAAAAAAAAAAAAAAAAAAAAGAAAAGCAAAAAGAACACCTGGATTTAGGAAACATCCCAGAATCTTTCCTTTCATACTGCCTAAGTAAAAATGATGAAACCACTGCAGATTATTGTAATTAGGGCTTCCAACACCAATTTTAAGTGTTAGAGAAAATAGATACACACTAAGGAAATCTAAGGGAACTCAAAGAGGAGTCAAAACAGATCAAGGTTAAGAAATCTTTCCTATCTATATCTGTTTTCAGAAATAAACTCAAACTTAAGAAGGAATGGACAGAGTAACTTTATTGGAGAGATGGAACAAGTGCTACACTGCTAAAGTGACAATCATGGTAAGAACAAAAGGTAACCACTAAAAGACAATTAAGTGGCATATTTTCTACAGACAGTGAAAAGGATACAGCTGGAGGAAAATACTAAAGCCACTGTGTATGAAGAATATCTCTAAAATTAGACCCACCAACTGTATTCATGCACACATATTCAAGCCATGAGTCCACTTATTTTTCCTACTTGTAAGTTGGCAGCACATTCCACAGAGGGACACTCAGAGTCCTTTATCCCATCTTACAAGTAGGCATAGGGAAACAAAACAAAACAAAACACACACAGACAACTACACACACACAATTTCACAAAATTCTCTCCTCTGTACTTCCTGGGACCATGTAACAAAAATGCAACACTTTTTATCCCTTCCTCAAAATCTGCTTTTTCCTGAAAGCTTTCCTTGAGTTCATGAAGAGAGGAATAAGCAATGCATCATTCAGAAACCATTACCTGTACTGAAACATTGTCAGTACTCAGTACAGTATTTATCTCTAAGAGGTGAGAACATGGCATAGAGATGTTTGAATGTCTCTGGGTCCTGAGAAAGACTTCCTAGAAACTTTGTGAAAGGATTTTAAAAGAGACAAGAGAAATGAGGTAGAAGCCTTATTAATGTGCCAAAATTATGTCAGAAATTATTCACAAAACGAGAATATACCTTTTTACAATAATAATAACAGAACCAGATCCAGTCCGATAGATACAAGTGCCCCAATTCTCCCACTCCCACTTCCCACTCAAACCATTCTCTCATGGGCCTGGAAGCTTTCAATGTCCTGGCAAAAGTTTAAACAAAAACCTAGCTTTGCAACCAGCATTCCTACAAAGTGTTAAAAGCACTACCTCGCCCGCTTTGCCTTCCTAAGCTGGAACAGTTGCCAGGACTGCCCCAAAGAGAAATCTCATCCAGGCCACTCTAGCCAGAAGATCAATGAAGGTAACAAATATACCAATCAAGAAATGAGAAAGGAAAAAATAAATGAGGGATAAACCACACAACTCAGGAGCCCTGCTCCTTTTACCCTCAGACTTAATATAATTTACTTGCTAAAAACAACCCCACAAATGGATTTGTAGAAAAAAGGATAAGATGTTCCCCAAAACCGAACACTCCACCATTGTTAAAGAAAGCTATTCTTACAAGTTTTCAAGCTCAACTGTCTCCACGTGAATGGGGGAAAAAATCTAACCCATACAGCCCAGACCATAAATATTAACATCTTCAGTGTACTAAAAAATTCAAAGTGGAACCTGCCTACTCAGTTCTCTGGGGCCAAAGAGGTAAGGATGGTGATGTTTGTCTCATCGGGGATGTGAACAAACCTCAAGGCAAGAGCCTGCAACAGTAAAAATTCTAGCCACATGAAATCTGAGATAATCTTCCTCGGAGACCACCAACACCACACTCCATCCCCTCTGCCTTCAAAGTGCTTTCACTCAATGACCTGAAAGCACAAGACTTCTGTCAAAACAGAAACGTGGCAAGAACTGACAAAAAAAAAATCTCAAGTTCTTCCAGTAAATGCCTTACAAAATCCTAGTGGAAATACATGTCTCTCATTTATGGCAATGAGAGAATTCAAGAATAAAACTCGTCTTCTTGGGGACTTCCCTGGTGGTTCAGTGGTAAAGAATCTGCCTTACAACACAGGGGACGCGGGTTTGATCCCTGGTCAGGGAACTAAGATCTCACATGCCACGGGGCAACTAACCCTGTGTGCCACAGCTACCAAGTTCGCACGCCTCAACTAGAGCCCACGCGCTCTGGAAGCTGTGCGCCACAACTACAGAGCCCACGCACCCTGGAGCCCGCACGCCACAACTAGAGAGAAGCCCACACACCACAACCAAGAGCCCGCATACCTCAACAAAGATCCCCCCACCCCGTGCCGCAACTAAGACTCAACACAGCCAAAAATATAAATAAAATAAATAAATCTTTAAAAAAAAAACTCTTCTTTACCTATTCAATCAATAAATTTGTTGAGCACCTACTGCATATCAAGGGCTATACTAAGGGCTGAGGATACGGCAACTAACAAAACAAGACCATCTAAACCTCATGAAACTTACACTCTAATGAGGGAGACTAAATATGTACAGTATGTTATAGGTTGATAAGGGGTAAGGAGGAAAATAAAGCAAAATGGCATAGGAATTTATGTAAGTATATGTGGAGGAATGGCTTTGGAATTTAGATAGCCGAGGAAATGTCACTGTTAGAGTGACATTTGAGTAAAGCCCTGAAGGTGAGGGTAGAAGGCTATGCAGCTTTACACGGAAAAGGTGATCCATGAAGATCCAAGTGCCAGCTGCTGAGGCAGAAGTGTACCTGATGTACTCAAGGAACACAGAGGAGACCAGTGAACATGTCTGCAGCGTGGTGCGGGGGGTGGGGGGGAGGTTGCTACATATCTTGGACTTTAAAGACGACTGTAAAGTCTCTGATTTTTATTCTGATAGAGGAAGGTAACCAACTCCTCTTCAGACTTCTTTCAATTAAAAAAAATCAGGCACCCTATTCTTATATGTGCAAGTTTTAAAGTTTTTGTTTTAAATTGAAGATCTACAGTGTAGATCCTAGAGTGGACGCGAAACTGGAACTTAAACTCTTAAATACAACTTTCGCTGACAGTTATCAGACCTTCAATAAAGATTCTCTGTTCTCTCAACTCTGTGGAGAACTGCAACAGGGAGGAAAAATACAACTAAAAGTGAACTGAATGGACTAACTACTACCACTTTCCACCACTATTTAAGCCGTTTTAGTCTTGATGTCCCAGACTCCAAAAAGGGGGGGAAAATAGGAGAAATAAAACGAGAGGTGAAAAAAAAAAAGCATTAGGAAGAAAGAGGAGCCACAAACAACTGATTCAAGTGCCAATTTGACTATCCAAAAATACAATAAAAAGGCAAGGAATGTGTGACATTCCTGAAGTGGAACCTGTCACCTCCCTCCTCCCGTCTCCATGCTGCCTACCAACACAGGGCTCAGGCTTCTCAATTTTGGTTAAGTCTATTTGAAAAAATACATATAAAAGGACATTCATCCAACTGAGAGCTGAATTTAAATTTTCCCACACCTCTCTTTGATTTAATGAACCTCTGGGACTGTTATTCGATCATTTCTCATCATTATCCAAGAACAATTCACTCTGAGTGAATAAATATTCTGAAGACTTACTAGGCTAATGGTCACAAACGTTGAAATTTTGGGTACCACAGGTAACCGAAATCGAGAAGAGTTTTCAGAGTAACTAGCCTCAAGAGTTAGTTACGAGCTTAGCGTAGGCCCAACTTTTAAGCTCCAGAACCATCTCCCTGTACGTTCCAACTCAAATCACTGTCCCTGTAATGAACTCGGACACCAGCATAATCTGAAACACTCCAACACCTTTCCCTCCCATTTTTCCAAGGCTCAAAGGAAAACGGAGACCCAAGAAACACATGGAGCTAGTCACCCCCGAGCACCACAAGGGCGCAACAGTTTTTAGGTCCCACCGCACAGGCCACAGGTGGCGCCAGCCCCACACCCTCCGCCCCGCGCCCCTCGCTTCTCGCCTGAGCTCCCCGAACACACTTGGGGCGTCTCTGGCCTCGGGGCCGTCCTTCACGGGAAGCTCGGGCCCTGACCCACAGCCCGCGGGTCCGTGAAGTGCCAGCTCGGGGACCCAGACCGGGGGCCTCCGCCCGCCCGGCCGCCACGCCCCCTCCCCATAGGCCGCCCGCGCTGCCCGCCCCCTTGGCCGGGAGTAAAGGGGGGAACCAAACCCGGAAAGGGAGAAAAGGGGGGAGGGGGAAAATCAGAAGGGGAAGAAAGGCCCAGAGTCCGCCCCCCGCTGCGGCCTGCGCGCTACGTCACCACGTCCGGCGTAATCGTCACCGCGTCTTGCGCCCGGAGCGTCCCTGCTTCCTGTGCCTGTCTCCACGCCTGCAGACGCCCCTTGCCTACTCACGCACTTCCCCAGCCCGCACGCACACGCTGTCCTGTCCAACACACGCGCTTTCTCTGTCGCCCCCGCGTTACCTGGGTCTTCAGCCGCCAATACAGATCCACTGCGACCCTCAGGTCACCTGAAGCCCATCAAGCCTGTCAGATTCACCCTTGATTTAAACATAATACTAATAACTGTAATTTAAGTTTACAGAGCACTTTCAAAGTAGCCTTTCACTTAGGACAGTGACTCCTGCTCCCGAAACAGCATATATGCAGTAAATATTTGTGGTATAAATGGATAAAGATCATGTGGTGGGTAAATGTCCATTTTTTCCAGATGTAAAAATTTAATGCTAGATAAAGTAGGTTTAAGTACATCCTATTTAAAATCACTTCTTCCCGCCACCACCCTCTAACCTACAGTTCTCTTTTAAAAAGTCATCTTAAATTTTCAAACTCCCTGACGAAGTGAGAGAGTGGCATGGACATATATACACTACCAAATGTAAAATAGCTAGTGGGAAGCAGCAGCATAGCACAAGGAGATCAGCTCTGTGCTTTGTGACCACCTAGAGGGGTGGGATAGGGAGGGTCGGAGGGAGTCGCAAGAGGGAGGAGATATGGGGATATATGTATATGTATAGCTGATTCACTTTGTTACAAAGCAGAAACTCACACACCATTGTAAAGCAATTATACTCCAATAAAGATGTTTAAAAAAAAAAGAAAAATTTGCAACCTCCCCACACTGACCATTCTAGGCAGAATCAATCTAACTACTAATTACATGTATTTCCATCGTTTCTTGACCAACTCCCTCAAAGAAGCAGTGTATTAAATATTAATACAATGTATTAATACATTGTATTAACTATTTAAGCATTATATATTTACTATGTGACAGGAACTGCAGTAGGAAACAAAAAAATTATAGTATAATGTAAGTGCTATAATAGAGAGGTGTTCAATGTGCTATGGAAACACAAGAAGGAGCAATTAGTTCCTAGATGTAACAGAGATTGAGTAAGCTACAGAGAAGCTAAAGGTGAAATTTCAGTTAACCTTGAAGAATATAAGTAGGAGTTCGTCAGAAAGGCAAGAATGGAGATTCCAGAAAGGTCATAGAGGTAAGAACTTCTCCTTTCCTTCAAGAATCAGCAAGTTCTAGGTTTTCAAGTTGGAGGCAGGAGACAATGACAGCCAGGAGGAAATAATGGCTAATATTTGTGTTATGTATGTATGTATATAGAATATGTAGCATTCTACATCTATTATTTCTGTTTAATCCTCAAAACAATAGGTATTACTGTTATGCTCATTTTGTAAGATAAGGAACCCTGAGGCACCAAAGTCCCAGATTTTGAACTGAGACAGTTTATCTTCGAAGCCTGCTCTCAATCACTGCATTATTAGAAATGTAACTGGAAAGGGCAGGTTTCAAAGGACCTGTGTGTCATAATGCAGAGTGAAACAGTTGGGTCTTTTAGGGACAAATGCAGTAACTGAAGAACAGCTAAGGCAGAAACATGAGGCATCCAGCCCTAAGAGAAGCCCTCCTCTGTTTCCCCCACTTTTGCTAACCTCTTATTCCCCAACTATTTGCCAGGGAGAAGGGGAGCAACTGAAGTCTTCAGATGTGGGGGGGTCTGGGAACTACATACTGTAGTTAAGACATGAAACAAATAGCAGTATAACTACCTCCCCCAACCTCAAGATAAGGTTATATGCATGAATGAAACTAGGAATATTAAAATGTTAGATATAAGATCAGTCCCTGTAGGCTGGGAAACTATTAGAGAGTGACTACTAATAGGTACAGGGTTTCTTCTGGGGATCATGAAAATATTCTTAGTGGTGATGATTGCACAACTCTGTGAATGTACTAAAAACCGCTGAATTATATACTCTAAAGGGTGAATTTTATGTTCTGTGAATTATATCTCAATAAAACCCTTATGTTATAAATAAATAAATTTATACTAGAAACTGAATAATAAATCTACTTCTATCACAGTGCTTAAAAAAAAAGACGGGCTTCCCTGGCGGTCCAGTGGTTAAGACTCTGTGCTTCCAATGCAGGGGGCTCTGGTTCGATCCCTCATTGGGGAACTAAGATCCCACATGCCACTCGGCAGAAAAAAAGAAAAAAGATCAGCCCTTGTTGAAGAGAGCTAAGAAACTGTTACACACAAAAATACAATCAAGGTGACTTGAGTGTAACTTCTTATAACCAGCCTGTAAGCCTGTATTCTAGAACTTATTCACTCAATAAATATGTTTTAAACACCTATATTATATTGTAGGTCCTATGTGCAACACTAGGAATATAGTGGTAAGCAGCAGAGATGACTTAAGTAACTGTACTACAGATGGTGATTGGGGGCATGGCCTCTAAGAAAGGAGAGTCCAGAAGGGCAAATATTGGCAGAATTTCTTCAGCACATCTAGAGGTGAGGATACTCTGGCCCGCAAACAAACCTATGTAACAAGAATAATAATATACTTTTATTAAGCCACTTAACTCTGTTCCAGCCACCGTAAAGCGCTTTACAAAATTATTTAAATCTCAAAACTCTCAGATAATCATTACAGATCTATAATTACACATTAAAAATCCATAGGGCCAGACATGTTTCAGAATTCAGAAAATTTCAACTTTTAGAAAGGAAAAATGGAGAATTCCCTGGTGGTCCGGTGGTTACGACTTTGCGCTTTCACTGCCGAGGGCCCAGTTTCAATGCCTGGTCGAGGAACTAAGATCCCACAAGCTGAGGGGAAGGTCCCGCAAGACGCGCAGCGCAGCCAAAAGAAAAGAAAAAGAAAGGTAAAATGGTACGTATACTGTATATCATATAACACCCCTAGGGGTAGCATCCCATAATCAAGTAATGAAGACCCAACACAGCCAAAAATAAATTAAAAACAAAAAACAACAACCTGCATGACAATGACCTAAAAGAGTCCTGCCAATGACCCCCCTCTTGTTTGAAAGTCATTCTTTAACATTCTATCTTAAAACCTCTGATCTCCGCACCCTACCTCCACCCCCCACTGCCAGGCTTCCGAGCAAGGCTGTTGATCTGAAGAGGAATTTCATCTCTAACCTTTGTTCCCAGGCCTGGAAGCTCACATGGGTAACCCACTATCTCCCAAAGTTGGCCCAGGGACATTTCTTTCCCCAAACAAACCAACCTCCCCTCACATCCCCCACTCTGTAGTTTCACTGACTTTATGGCTTCTGCCAAGTTCTACCTGTAACTGGCTTCATCTCTCAAGTTGGATGTTTGACTGCTCTATATCCTGCAACCAGGAGTAATGCCAGCTGGACACACTCTCCTTCCGGGGCCCCTGGCGGCTGGGAGGGAGCTGAGACCACAGCTGTGGAGACCCTGAGCCCCGGGGTTTGCGGCTCTATCTCAACTGTGTTGCTCAAGGAAGGCCTCCCCCAGCAATGACCTCCTCATTGCTCCTGGCCTTCCTGTTCCTGGCTCCAGACGCAGTGGCCACTCCCAGAGCTGACAGTCAGTGCCTGGCATGTGGGGGGCCCGCCTTGGACCCGGAGAGCCAGCGGGAGCTGCTTCTTAATCTGGCCAAGAGAAGCATCTTGGACAAGCTGCACCTCAGCCAGCGCCCGACACTGAGCCGGCCTGTGTCCCGAGCTGCTCTGAGGACTGCGCTGCAGCGCCTCCATGGGTCCCCACAGGGGGCGGTTCCAGAAGCAGACAGGGGACAGGAGTATGAGATCATCAGCTTTGCTGAGACAGGTGGGTTCTTGGTCTGTAGATCTTCCCCCAAACCCGATCTCTTAAGGAAGGGAAAAACTTCCTCCCCAATCTAACGCCTGACTTTCTCCCCAAAACCATCCCAACTCTTGCCTCCCACAGCATGTAATCTCCCAATCCCAGGCTCCCCCCACACCCCCACCACCAGGCTCTCTCTTTGTAGTTTAGACTTGACCAATGGGCACCTGGGAAGTGGGTACGTTTCATTTCTTTTGAGACTGCCTGCCCCTATCTCCCATGGCTCCTCTCTCTGCAGGCCCACACACTTCCACAGACTATGATGTGAGCCCAGACACTTCCTGGGCTTGGACCAGGGTCTGGGAGCTAGAGAGTCTGTCCTTCCTCTGGCCCTGGGATCCAGCCTCTCTGTACCCCACTCCCCCAGATACATCATTTGGGTAAAAGGGAGAAAAGTAAAACACTGGCATTACAATACCTCTCCACCCTACTCCTGTCCTCTTGCCTTGATTACCTCGGGTTCTCGCATCAGAACAGGGCCAAAATGGGACTCAGAAAGGTATTTAAAGGATAGAGGATAAAGACGAGAAAGTTCCTTCCATAGAGGGCAGACGGGTTAGAGAATTTAGTGGGCAGCTGGAAAGAAGATCAAGAATTCAGAGACAGGGGAATTCCCTGGTGGGCCAGTCATTAGGACTCCACACTCTCACTGCCGTGGACAGTACCAGGTTCAATCCCTAGTCGGAGAACTAAGATCCCACAAGCTGTGAGGCGCGGCCCCCCCCCCAAAAAAGAGAGAGAATTCAGAGACAGGATCTGAGAACCAGAACGCAAACAAATGATCTCTCTGGCCTCTGAGCTTCTTGCAATTTCTTCTCTCTTAGGTTTAGAAGGCCTTTCCCATTCCTGGCCCCTTTCCCTTGGTCAGCATCTACTCCCTTCAAGATCTAACACTCGCATCCTGAAAAAACCCACCCTGACCTGAAGGTGAGGGGCTCACTCTCTGGTGGCCCCCACATGCTCACCCTGAACCTGGACCTTCCTTATGGAATTGCCTGTTTCCAGGTTTTCTAGGAAGTCTGTCTTCCCATAGAATGCAACCCCTTGAGGTCAGGAACTGTCATTTATTCCTCACCTTATCATCAGAGGCTAGTGTATAGTAGAAATAGATAACACTTATATAGTGTTTACTGTGTTCTAAGCCTTTTAAATATACTAACTCCTTAAGAGCCTCACAACAAGCCAGTGAGGCAAATACTATTGTTACCCCATTTTAGAGGTGATGAAACTGAGGCACAAAGAGGTTAAGTAACTAGCTCAAGGTCACATGACCAGTAGGTGGTAGAGCCAGACAGCCTGGGTCTGGAATCCATGACCTTGACCACTCTACCATTCTGCCTCTTGCAAACATAGTATATGCTCAATAAACAGCTAAACCATTCTGTAGTTCAGCTCGACCATGTCTAGAGTCCCCAGTGATGGATGAGACCCTATTCTAGTTCAAAAGGGGGTTTCTGGGCTTCCCTGGTGGCGCAGTGGTTGAGAGTCTGCCTGCCGATGCAGGGGACACGGGTTCGTGCCTCGGTCCGGGAGGATCCCACATGCCGCGGAGCGGCTGGGCCCGTGAGCCATGGCCGCTGAGCCTGCGCATCCGGAGCCTGTGCTCCGCAACGGGAGAGGCCACAACAGTGAGAGGCTCGCGTACCGCAAAAAAAAAAAAAAAGGGGGGGGGTTTCTGCTCATGATTAAGAACACAAACTCTGGAGCCAGATAAACTGGGCTCAACTCCCTGCTCAGCCACTTATTACTACTATGTGTCCTGGGTTGTTAATAGTCAGTTTTCTCATTTGCAAAACAGAGATAATGAGAGGATCGTTGAGAGAATTAAGTGAGCTAATACAGGTAATGTACTTAGAAAGGATAAGGTGGGAGGAAACTGAAAGTAGAAAACTCAGCTACTGCCCATGAGGGGTTTAGTTGTTGCTGCTGGGAATAAATTACTTAGAATATAAGGCAGAGTGAAATAAATGCTAGATGAGGGCACAAGTGCTTAATGGGCCAGAAGTAATTCACTGGGACCTGGTAAGTCAGGGAAGTCTTTCAGAAGAAGTTTGCAAATTGGCTGGCATTGGAGAGTAAGTTTGACTTCAGCAGGTAGAAAATGGTAAACAACATCCTAAATGGAAAAACATGAGTAAAAGCGTAAAGAAATGGACTGCATTTAGAGTTAAAAAGTAGTCTGGAGTGGATGAGCAGAAGGTGGACAAATGACCGTGAACACCAAAATCCTGGTTGGTTTTTTTTTTTCACCTTTGTATCCCTGATACTTAGCCCAGTTTCCTGGCACATTGTGACAGTAACGACAGTTACCAGGTATTTAGTGTACCTGCCTCCTCTCCGTTCATCCTTACAATCACTCCATAAAGTAGACTTTATCATTCCCAACTTAAGAATGCAGAAACTGAGACTCGAAGATAATTTACGTGGTCAAGGTCATACAGCTTACAAGGGGCAGAATTCAAACACAGTTCTCTCTGACTTCAAAGTCTATATACTTTCCACATATTTGCTAATCAATGAATGAATACAACATTTAGGCTGCAGGGGGAGTGACCTGAAATGAACTTGGAGGTGAGAATGATGCCTGGATTCTATCTTTTACCTTTAAATATTTCAGTTTGAAGTTTTCATTCCAATTTAAGCTATCATCTCCACCATCGTGTGAAAGAAAGATCTGAGAATTGTTCTTGCTGGAGGTATGAAGAGAGAGAGCTTGGGGCCCTGGGGAAACTAGGGTAGGAGCCTTCAATGGTGTCCTGAAACTGGCTCATACTGGCTCATGAGAGCTGATGGTGAACATCTCCCAACTGTGCATCCAGTGGCATCACATTGATAGTTTGAAATTGGCCGGGATGGGAGAATTTATACCGCAGAACTTGGCAAACTCTACAAATCAGGGCCTTTTTTTTTCCCCCCTCTGGAATCCAGTTGTGAAATATTTACCAACACAACACTGCCTACGACCTACAAATTCAAGTTATCTGCCTCCCACATACCTAACATACAATGCTGATTCAGGGATGGAATAAATAGATACTTTTGTTCCAAATGGCGGATGGGGAAGGGAGACGCAGAGCAGTCACTGGTCCATGAAAATTCTGACATCCAGCCAGACATATATCTCAGTCTACCCCAAATCCAGAATTCCTTTGGTTAGGGCCTGGTTCTGCCCACTGGTAGGATTTTCCTCTCCTCTTAAGGAGAGCCTACCATTGCTCCCCTAGACTTCTAGATTCATTCTCTCAGCTCTTAGTGCCACCCTCTGAGATGTCTTTCCTTTTAAATAGGAAATGACCTGTGTTTGCGGCTAAGTAGTTTTCTCAGCCTGCATGCTGCCCAAAGAAGTTGGGAGCCCGGAGACTTCTTTTCATTTTGAATCATCTCTGTCCCTTTTAGTCCAAACTGGTGCCGCTTTCACTATTAAAATTCTCTTTAACACTCTGTGAGCCTTCTAAATGATAAATTACAGTCTACTCACTCAGACAAAAGGCACTCCACTCTTATCAAGACAGACCCTCCTCTTTAGGTTACAAGTCAGGATACCCTCTTACAAGTGGGATAACACTCTTAAGATTCTTAGAAGCCCTCTGTCTAGTTGGGAGGGTCTACAGAACATCCTACGTTTTAGATCTTAACAAAGATGTTAGATCTTAACAGAGGGTCTTACAGTTCCCCCTTTATTATTTTGATCTTCGCTCTGAAACTATGTTTTACTGGCAGTGCCCTGGATTTGGGTTTTGCCCTGAGACCATTTCTTAGTTTGATAAACTTTTTGCCAGACAGAGAGTTGAGGGATGAAAAAAAATATTTTGTTGTTCCAGCTAGCAAGTCCTATTGGAAATGTTTTCTCTAAATTCTGCTTGAAAATTGAACAGTTCGTTCCTTAGTTCATCTCACTCCTGAAATGCCTTATCATAGGCAGCTAAAATAAACCAAATGGCACTTTCAGCATTCTGCCTGGAAATATCTTTAGCTAAATTCACAATTCTGTTAGTTACCATCTCTAGCTTCCGTTACCAGAGACGATAGCCAATACATAACACAGGTTCCCCATTGTCCAGCTTCCAGTAGCAATTTCCTCACTGTCCTTCCAGACTTCACTAACAGTCTCCCTGCTGTCCTTCCATCCTCTGGCTGTCATCCAGTCCCAAAGCCAATGCTACATATTTTAGGTCTTTGCTATGGAGTACCCCACTTCTGATACTAATTTCTGTTTTAGTTATCCATTAATATGGCAAATCAGCTCAAACATTGAGTCTTAAAACAAAAAAATTCAATAGTTTCTGTGATTTTGTAATTTGACTGGACTTATTCTGGACAGTTCTCTCACTCCATGTGGTGTAACTGAGTTCATTCAAGCAACTGTGTTCAGCTAGGAACTCAGATGGGGCTAGAACATCTAAGATTGTCTCTCCGAAGTCTCTCTCCATATGACTTCTCATCATTCAGTAGTCTAGCCCAAGTTTCTTTAAAGCATTAAAGTTTTCCTACCTCAAAGTGTAAGTACTTACTAAGTTTCTGCTTGCGTCATGCTTGCTTACATCTCATTGGGCAAATCAAGTCACACGCCAAGCCCAGAATTAATATGGGAAGGGATTGCACAAGACCATGAATATTGGGAGGTGTTGTTCCCTGGGGGTCAACACTGTAATGGTCTATCACAGCCCCTGCTGGTCCTGTGTCTGCCTACCATAACTGGGGTGACTTATGAGGTTCTAAATGTTAGGTGCTAGTGACCTAGCAAGAAAGGATTAGCTGGGTCAATCAGACTCTTCTTTTAGGATTTTGGAGTTGGAACACTGAAAGATCAGTTCACTTAGCTAGGAAGAGCTAAGTTAAAGGTTCTGTAGACTCAGGAGCTAGGGCCACCATTTTGGGACCTGAGGAAGGTGACAGGGAAACAAAAGAGGTAGATCCACAGAAAGAGAAGAATGGAGTAGACTTACATAGGGAGAGTGAGATGAGAGAGATTTTGTTGGCTCTGAGAGCTGTCAAGGGCAACCTTATTCCAGACCTTACAATTCACACTAAGTCTAGATGAACTTTATTTTCTGCTCTTTTATGCCCATGAGAGTATCAGTGGCATTCCCACAATAAAGCATCCTTTACTTAAAATAAATAAATAAATAAGGTTTGCTAAGGCCAAAGCATAATGGCATTTAATTGCCTCCTAAAAGAGTTTAGCTTTGGGCTTCCCTGGTGGTGCGGTGGTTGAGAGTCCGCCTGCCAATGCAGCGGACACGGGTTCGTGCCCCGGTCTGAGAAGATCCCACATGGTGCAGAGCGGCTGGGCCTGTGAGCCATGGCCACTGAGCCTGTGCGTCCAGAGCCTGTGCTCTGCAACGGGAGAGGCCACAACAGTGAGAGGCCCCCCCAAAAAAAGAGTTTGGCTTTATTCATCAATAGGTTTTTTGAAACCATGAATTTTATGATCTAGCCTTTTTGGAAAATAATTCTTGTATCAGTGTAAAATAAGAATTAAAGAATGAAAGACCATTCACTCACCAAATGTTAACTGAGTGCCTATTATGTACTAGGTACTAGGGATACAGTGGTAAACCATACAGGCACAGTCTCTACCTCCATGGAGTTTACATTCTAGCTGGGAGCAGGGAGGGGTAGAAGGGGAGGGGAGGAGAAGCAAATGAACAAAAAACCAAGATGATTACAAAGAGTGATAGTGGCTATAAAGACAATTAAGCAGGATAATGTATTAAAGACATGAGGGTAGAGTCGAAGGCTGCTTTAGCTAAGTTAGTCTGGGAAGCCTCTCTGAAGAGGTGAGTTTGCGCTGAATGCCAAAAAGGAGCCAGTCATTCAAAGAGCTTGGAAAGATATTCTAGGCAGGGGAAATAGCAAGTGCAAAGGCCATGAGGTGGATCCATGTTTGGTGAGTTCAAGGAACAGAAAAAAGCCAGTATAGGTAGACTATAGTCATTAAATGGCAGAACGCCTAATCATACGTGTTTCCTATGTTAAGGGGTTTAGCATTTATTCCCATTCAAATAGCAATGGGAAGCCTTTGAAGGGTTTTAAGCTGAGAGGATTAAGCTGATCAGATTTATGTTATAAAAAGATCACTCTGGGACCTCCCTGGCGGTCCAGTGGTTAAGACTCTGCGCTTCCACTGCAGCAGACACAGGTTCGATCCCTGGTTGGGGAACTAAGATCCGACAGGCCATAAGGCACAGCAAAAAAAAAAAAGAGGTCACTCTGGCTGATATGTGAAGAATGGTTTTGGGTGCAAGAGTGGACCACTTGGCAAGCTATTGCCATAGTTCAAGAAAAAGATGATTGCAGGTTGAACTAATGTATGGTAGAGGAGGTGGGGATAAGTGAAATTATATTATGAACTGGAGATAGAGTTGACAGGTCTGCAGATAATTTCAAAGAAGGGAATGACAGCAAGCAAGACTTGGTTTCAGCAGTGCATTTACAGGAAAGGGGAAGATTGAAGAAGGAACAGATTTGGGTTGCAGGGGATAAATCTAGAGTTCTTCCTTGAACATGAAAAGTCTGAGATAGCATTGGATATCCAAGTGGAATATCAGATCAGCAGCTGGATATCCAAGCCTAGGCTCAGGGCCATGGATATAGATATCTGGGAGTCATCAGCATATAGATGAAATTGAAAGCCAGGGGAATTGATGGGTTCTTTCTGGGAGAGATATAGATAGAGAAGAGAAGGGAGCTTAGGACCTCCAACATTTAGAGGTCAGGCAGAGGAAGAGGAGCTGTCAGCAAAAGAGACCAAGATGGAGCGGCCAGAGTCATGAAAGCCAAGAGAAGGAAGTATTTCGAGAAGGAAGGGATGGTTAACTGTGTCATCTTACCTGCTTAGAGGTCAGGTAAGACGAACATAAAGAGATGAAACCATTGGATTCGGCAACGTGGAAGGTGTTAGTGATCCTGACAAGAGCAGGAGTGGAGGGAACAGAAACCCAGTTAATGTGTTTCAATAGGTCAGGTGAGGGATGAAGAGGGGAAACTGGGCAACAGTAACTGGTACAGGAAGAAATGCATAGCCGTTAGAACCACTGTGGTGAGGAACTGGTTGCGGGGAGTTTCTAAAGGTGATAAGGAAGGTAATGATGCCACCAGTTCTAAGAACGGAAAGAGAGGTACATAGGGAGGAAATAATGATTTCTACTTGGGATAAATTGATTTTAATATGCTGGCAGGACGTGGCAAAATTAAGCAGTTAGAAGTTTAGGCGTGAAGCTTGGTGATTCCCAAGGTGCAAAATGATCTGGACTGGACATACAGATTTGGGAATCACCAGCACAAAATTTGTGTTGGCTGACTGTGAGTGTGGGTCAGAGCTCCTCCCAGTGTAGAGTAAGAGGAAATGGGACTTCCCTGGCGGTCCAGTGGTTAGGACTCCTCGCTTCCACCGCAGGGGTCGCAGGTTCTATCCCTGGTCGGGGAAATAAGATCCTACATGCTGCATGGCAAGAAAAAAAAAAAAGGAAATGAAGGTCAAGGACAGACCCTGGAGAACGCTTGCATTGGAGGGATGGAGGGATGGTGAGAGAAAGAAAAGCCAGCAAAGAAAATCAAGGAAGAATCATGAGAGTTGTGTCATGGAAACCAAGAGAGGAGAGATTTTTAAGAAGGAAGGGGTAGTTAATGCCAACAGTGTGGTCGAGAAAGAACAAAGGGAATTCAAGCATGCTGAGAATAGATATGTAGTTGGTAGAATTGACTCAGAAAGCCACACTGACTGGGGCTTCTTGTATCCACAGGTCTCTCCAGCATCGACCAGATTCGTCTTGATTTCCACTTCTCCTCTGATAGAACTGTTGGCGGCCTGGAGGTCCAGCAGGCCAGCCTCATGTTCTTTGTGCAGCTCCCTCCCAATACCACGTGGACTTTGAAGGTGAGGGTCCTCGTGCTCAGCCCACGTGCCACCAACCTCACCTTGGCCACTCAGCACCTGCTGGAGGTGGATGACAGTGGTTGGCACCAGCTCCTCCTGGGGCCTGAAGCTCAGGCTGCCTGCAGTCAGGGGCACCTGACCCTGGAGCTGGTCCCTGAAGGCCGAGTAGCCTGGAGCCCAGTCATCCTGGGTGGGGCTGCCCATAGGCCTTTTGTGACAGCCCGTGTAAGAGTTGGGGGCAAGCACCGCATTCGCCGGCGAGGCATCGACTGCCAGGGTAGGTCCAGGATGTGCTGTCGACAAGAGTTCTTTGTGGACTTCCGTGAGATTGGCTGGCACGACTGGATCATCCAGCCTGAGGGCTACGCAATGAACTTCTGCACAGGGCAGTGCCCCCTGCACGTGGCAGGCATGCCTGGCATTGCCGCCTCCTTTCACACCGCGGTGCTTAATCTTCTCAAGGCCAACACCGCTGCGGGCACTGCCGGAGGGGGGTCATGCTGCGTGCCCACTGCCCGGCGCCCCCTGTCTCTGCTCTACTATGACAGGAACAGCAACATTGTCAAGACTGACATACCTGACATGGTGGTAGAGGCGTGTGGGTGCAGTTAGTCTGTGTGTGGTACAGGCAGCCCGAGGTGGGGTAGGCAAACATGCCCTGACGGAGGCGCTCTTCCTTGAGAGGAGGGGGCGGCCCCGTTACTGCCTCTGTCCAGAAGATGGACTCCCTCTTCCTGAGCAACTTATGAGAATTATCCCAACTTTGACGTGAGGAGATCTTCATCAAAGCACTGTCATCTAAGGAGAGTCACTGTACCATCTTCATAATGACCAGCCCCTCTCCTAGAGTATAGTCCCTCCAGCAAGCTCCAAGCTCCACGCTCCCTCAACCGCCACCCTAGGGACTCTCATCCACCTCCAACCATGAGCAGTGCCATCTGGTTCCCAGACAGATACCCATAACCCAACTTTTTTTTTTTTTTTTTTTTTTTTTTTGCGGTACGCAGGCCTCTTACTGTTGTGGCCTCACAGGCTCCGGACGCGCAGGCTCAGCGGCCATGGCTCACGGGCCCAGCCGCTCCACGGCATGTGGGATCTTCCCGGACCGGGGCACGAACCCGTGTCCCCTGCACCGGCAGGCGGACTCTCAACAACTGTGCCACCAGGGAAGCCCTCCATAGCCCAACTTTAATCCAGCCCACAATCCCCTATGCATCCCTGCCCCTTCTACTCAATGTCCCCCACTCCAGGATGGGTTGACCCAGCCCCTTCCTCTGCCTTTCTGGATCTCCAGAGAGGCCCTTCCTTAGATTCACCAAACATTCGATCCTCTCCATGTCTTGAGCCCTTTCCCTCTTACTTGCCCAATGGGCTGCTAAAGGCCCTCTTGGCACACTCTTATCCACTCTTTGTCCTCCGTCCTGCTCTGTACCCTTGGGGTCTGACTCACCTGAGTTCCCTTGGCCCCTGGCTTCCTTCTGAGTTTGACTAAGAGGAGACACAGGCAGAAGATCAAAGGATAGGAGGAGACAGAGGTCAGAGTGTTTCTTATTCCTCCTCCTTCTGCCTAGGTTCCATGGTTCTGTGTGACTATGGCTGCATCCATGTCCCTACAGCTCCTGTCTAGCTCCCCACCCGCTCCATGGCTCCGGCTCTGCCTAAGTTCTGATCTCACTGTTTCCACGATATGGGCTTATAATGGCTTTCCATTCTTGCCGGTCCCTGGGTGCTTCAATATCCCTCCTTGGTTCCCTTAACCCTGCCCATACCTCTGTAAAGAAGTCCTTCATTAAGTCTTCTTAGTGATGCAAACACAGACAGCTGAGTGGGTCTTTTATGTCCTGCCAGAACCCTGACTGACACCCGAGATGACATAGAGCCTGCCTGCCCTGCCCACTTTTCTCTCCTCACAGCCTCCTTAGGGCTGAGCTATTACGTCCATCCCACACATCATGACTCTTCCTTCACCAGGCTGCTTCCTCTTCTTTCTTAGCCCCCCTCCTCCCTCCCAGAACCATCTTTGCTTGTCTTATGGCTAATAAAGACCTGGGTTTTACCTGCTCCTCTCCTCTCTCTGTCCTCGCTCCAAGAAATGAGACAGATCACTGCTCAGTCAGCAAGTAGGTGACAACCTGAGGGCACACACATGGGAGGAGGCAGAGGCCTGGCTCCCAGCTGGCTGCCTTCCCTTCACTCACCCCCAGGGCTCCAGCCAGGAGTCCTGTCTGGAAGCTGGAACTGGCCAAGGGCCGTTTGAGTGGGACAAGGAGAAGAAAAGGAAGGCCTGGGGTGAGGAGAGGGGGGCATTTGCTCTGAGACTGGGTCCTCTCTAGACCTTTGCCCTCTTCCCCCACCATCTCCTCCCTTTGGTTGGACAGCCCTGAACCATGGGGTCAATATTGTCTGCAGCCCAAGGCCGAGTTTGCGCAAAACCCATGTGTCCTTTGGGAAACATGATGTCAGTGTTTGCTCAGCATGTAACCCCCTCCTATCTAGGTCTGAGGTCCTTGGAAATGGAACCCTAAAAGGAGAAAGTCTGAAAGAGACCTCCTGGGGGGCTGCAAATTTGAGCTGTGGGGCTTCAGGACCAAACTCATGGAAGTTATCCCAACTTTGACTTGAGGAAATCTTCATCTAAGCAGAGAATCTAAGGAAGTCTTCTGGTGGCTCTGCCTCCCCCTTCCACCGCTGTCTCCCACCCCCAATCCACCCGTCCCCCAGATCTAACCTACCTCCTTCCAACTATAGCTTCAGTCCCCAGGGCCAAGACTAAGGTGAGGAGAAGCGAGGCTCTTGCCTTGGGGACAGAATTTTAAGGGGATGCCAAAAAATCCATCAGTCAAGATAAATAGGATCTTAATGCAATATTTTAAAAAATCAAAATCAATGCAAAAAAATACAAGATGAACAAAATAGAAAATTTTAAAATAAACTAAATTTAGAAGGATCAGTATTATTCCTTTTCCTTTTTGGCTCTGTCTTTGACAAAAAGGAGAAAAAGTGGAATTGTCTTCTTCCAAACCTTTTCTTCCAGAGCTCCCTGGCCCCTAACTCTAGACTTGGTCAGGCTTTTCTCTTTCGGGCAAGATAATCGCTCAGGCTCCTTCTACTTCCTTACCCACCCTCATTCTACTTCCTTACCCACCCTCAAGCCTGTCGCTACCCCCCAGCCCCCAACCAGGTTGGTGGTAGGGCGGGCCTGGGAGGCAGATGGCTGGGGTATTTATAACCTGGGAGCACTTCTTGAGAAAAGTGACTAAGATGCTAAGAGCATATTTATAGCTGGGTTCTGACGTAAGTGTCAGTAAGGAGGTAGGGGCAGGCCAGGCACAGCAGAAAGAAGGTAGGAAGAGCTGGAAATTGGGGGCATCTGACACAGAGGGAAGGGGAGAGATGGGGTCAATGACTCCTGCAGCCACTTCCTCTTGCTTCGCTTGACTCAGGCTCACCCACAGGTAAGCCCTCTGAGACCATGGGCAGAAACCTCTGCTTTGCAGTTCTGTGGTCCAGACCCCAGGGGGTAGAGGGCTGTCACTCACGATAGAGAGGGAGCTGGGGAGAGCCCTGGACAGATGGGCTTGAATATGACTCAAGACCTAGGGTGGAGAGGAGCATCTAAAAGTCTCCTCGGCCCCCTCCCCACCACAGGTGCCCTAAGTTTCTAGGAAGAGCCTGGCACCCATCACCACACTGCATTGCCACGTGTCAGCAGCGATGAGATCCAAAACCAAATCGAAGTTAGCAGTGATGTGGTCCTGACGACAGCTTCTGCTCTCCAGCAGTGGCGAGGGGAGAGAGCTGAGGGACCAGCTTCTCTGTCTTCTGGTGTAGAGGCAGGGTCCCCAGAGTAAGAGGTTGGGAAGTGCTCTGAATCTCTCCACTCCCCAGAGCAGCCCCTTCCCTGGGAAGCTGGTCAGCGCCAAGCCTGCTGCTGTCCAGTGGCTCAGCACTGCCACATGGTGGACACTGGTGGTACTGAGCCCTAGCCCACAAGGCACCACCTCTCCCCCTGCGCCAGATTCTAGCAGTCTCTCTTGACAGCCCCCACTGACTGAATAGTGGGGAGACTAATAAATTGGAATAGGGGCACATTTCCAAATCACACTCACTTCCTCCCAGCTTCTTGAAGAGACTTGAGCACAAGGAGAAAGGCTGGCATGAGGCCTTGGTTAGGCCATTGAAAGCCAGCGGGCAGTGTGGTAAGGAGGGCTGGGGTTGGGACTAAGGTTGCTGTACTGGTCATGCTTTGTTCTTAAAAGTCCATAAACCTGGGCTTCCTGGTGGCACGGTGGTTGAGAATCCGCCTGCCAGTGCAGGGGACACGGCTTTGTTCCCTGGTCCGGGAAGATGCCACATGCCACCGAGCAACTAAGCCCGTGCGCCACAACTACCAAGCCCGCATGCCTAGAGCCCGTGCTTGGCAACAAGAGAAGCCACCGCAATGGGAAGCCCACGCACTGCAATGAAGAGTAGCCTCCTCACGCAGCAACGAAGACCTAATGCAGCCAAAAGTAAATTAATTAATTAAAAAGAAAAAGTCCATAAACCTTCCATTTCCCACCACCATGAACAGAGGCTGGCACCACTTCTAGGATATCCCAAATCTAGGCAGTTCTTACAGTGCCCTGAAAGAGAACCAGCAGCTGGGGACAGGCCCTTCCAACTCCCATGCCCCTCTGCCATCCTTGATGGACTCTGCCCTGCTGTAAGATTGCATCACCACTACCCCCACCTCTCCAGGTTTCCCCAGACATCACAGTAACATGCTACCCCCCCCCCACCAATGCTCCAGCCCTCGTCCACACTGTGCTCCAGTCCAACTGGACTCTGGGCGGTCAGCACAGGCAAGGTCAGGGGGTGACTTCTGTGCCCCGTGGCACTGCCACCTTGCCCTGGGCAAGAGGACTCCGTTCCTCCCACCCCCAGCCTCTCACCACTGTCCCAGCCCCATTGCTAGAAATAAAAAGACCAGAGTTCACCTTCCAGCCCAGAGAAATAACCACTGGGATTCCCAGCTGCCTCGTGGAAACTGCTGCAGTAGTGGTGGATGGGCAACCTAGACAGACTGTAGGTATGGGGGAAACTGCCCTTCCCACCTTGCTCGTATGGAGTTCCCTCCCCCGAGCCCCAGACCTTGGGGACTGAGCATGTGAAATCATCCTCCTTCTTGCATCATGCGTGTCCACATAGCCCCCCCACCCCCATACCCCTGCCTCAAGCTCCGTGACCAGGGCCAGATGGTGAAACCTGAGCTCCAGGGGGGAACCTCCACCCCCTGCAGGGACCTGATGGGCAGCACAGTTGGCCAATCCTGGGGCTCAGAGGGTAGGTCTGCCTGCTGACCACTAGGTGAGGGAGCCCTAGGCTGCTGGCTCTAGAGAGGCCCCAGTCAGTAGCCAGACATGAGCTGTGAGGGTCAAACTGGCAGACTACACTGAACACAGCTACCCATCGGACCGTCCACTGTCTGCCTTTCTGAGTCCCAGGCAACAGAAGACAGGTGGCTCTACCCTTGGCCAAGGGTAGGTGTGGCACTGCTGTCTGCTGCCACCGTGCCCTTATTGGCCTCCACGCAACCAGACTCAACAGACTCAACAGAAGCTACAGCCATCCGAGGCTCCCGACCTGACCCAGGGCCATTCACCAGGAGCATGGGAGTCTCTGATGTCCAGCTCCAGCTGGTGCTGCTGTGGGCACTGGTGTGGGCACAGAGGGCAGGGTCTGTGTGTCCCTCCTGTGGAGGCCCCACACTGGCACCCCAAGCAGAACGAGCTCTGGTCCTTGAGCTAGCCAAGCAGCAGATCCTCGAAGGGCTACACCTGACCGGTCGTCCCATAATAACTCATCCTCTACCCCAGGCAGCGCTGACCAGAGCCCTCCGGAGACTGCAGCGGGGAAGTGCGGTTCCAGCGAATGGGGAGCAGGTCATCAGCTTTGCTGCCATCACAGGTGGGTGAGGGAGAGACAGGCAGAGAGCAGGCGGGGAAAGGGAGAAGGGAGGGGAGAATGACAGCAGAAGCAGAGGGAGCGCGGCACAGGAGGAAGAGGAAGAGTTGGAGCAGGACTGGCCTCGGAGTCCCTGCTTCCTCTAAAGGTGGGAGCTAGGGGGAGCAGCTGGCAGGGTTTGCGGGAGCGTCAGGGGACAGCACATCTCCGATTGCAGTCCTCAATCCCTTCTCCATCTTCCCGGTAGACTCCTCCGCCTCCACCTGCAGCTCCACGCTCACCTTCTACCTGTCCACTCCACGGTCCCACCACCTGTACCACGCTCGCCTCTGGCTGCACGTGCTCCCCACCCTTCCTGGCACTCTTTCCTTGAGGATTTTCCGATGGGGCCCTAGGAGGAGACGCCGAGGGTCCCACGTCCTCCTGGCTGAGCACCAACTGACGGCCCCGGGCTGGCACGCCCTGACTCTGCCCTCTAGTGGCTTGAGGCATGAGGAGTCTGGTGTCTTGAGACTCCAACTGGACTGCAGACCGTTAGAAGGCAACAGCACAGCTGCCCCCCAAACTCAGCAGCTCCTGGACACAGCGGGAGAGCAGCGGCCCTTCCTGGAGCTGAAGACCCGTCCCAAAGAGCCTGGAGCAGGCCGGGCCAGGAGGAGGACCCCCAGCTGTGAGCCTGAAACCCCCTTATGCTGTAGGCGAGACCATTATGTAGACTTCCAGGAACTGGGATGGCGGGACTGGATCCTGCAGCCTGAGGGGTACCAGCTGAATTACTGCAGTGGGCAGTGTCCCCCGCACCTGGCTGGCAGCCCAGGCATTGCTGCCTCCTTCCATTCTGCTGTCTTCAGCCTCCTCAAGGCCAACAACCCTTGGCCCTTGGGTACTTCCTGTTGTGTCCCTACTGCCCGAAGGCCTCTCTCTCTCCTCTACCTTGACCGTGATGGCAACGTGGTCAAGACAGATGTGCCAGATATGGTGGTAGAGGCCTGTGGCTGCAGCTAGCGAGAGGACCTGGGGGTTTGGAGTGAAGAGATCAAACTAGGGGTTCCTAGGCAAAGGGCATCTGTGTCTGGAGGCATCAGATTCCTGACCCATACCTTCATCCAGTGGGTCACCTGGCAATATGAATGGGTTGACCCCTCTGGGACCTAAATGGGCATTTTCTTGTCCAGACTCTGGCACATCCCAGGCTGGTTGATGTGTGGGGAGATGGGGAAAGTGTGTCCTCTAAAGGAGTCTACCCAGAAAGTATGATTTCCTACCCTAAGCCATCTGAGAAGATGGCAGAGGTGAGGGAGGGAGGGTGGGAAGGAGAAGGCAGAGAAAAATCACTTAGTCTCTCCAGAGGAAAGTCCTCAAGTGAGGGAAGGAAGAAGCAGACCAAGGGCCCATTGGGCTTGGGATTGGGGGAAACAGGCTGGCCAAGTGTAAGGGCTGTGGAAGTGCTTGAAGGGAGGCTCAAGAGGGAGCTGGGAAAGGGGCTGACGGGAGGTGTTTGGGAGAGCCCCAGAAACGGGAGTCCAGAGAGAGGAGTGCTGAGCCTGAAAAGTTCTCTGGTTTTTCTTGCGGGGGGGGGCAGGACCCAGCAGGGAGGCAAATGTTTATACTTTCTTAATAAAAATGAGGAAAAAAAAATCAACAAGTGTGAGTCATAAAGAAGGGCTGGGATGATGGTCCAGAGCAATTGTTCTCAGAGTGTGGCCTGGGAACCTCCAGGAGGTCTCTGAGACCCTTTCATGTAGTCAAAACGATTTTCATAATAAAACTAAGATGTTATATGCCTTTTTAATTTTCAATATCTCCACAGCCTACGGTGGAGTTTTCCAGAGACTGTAGGACATGAGATTACATCACATTCCTGACATCTTTGTTAATGGGATGTGTGCTTGTGTATTCTTGTGTTACAAACTTTTTTTTCAGTTTTAATTTCTAATATGGTAAATTGATATAAATCACATAAACAAAAGCTCAGTAATTTTTCAGAATGTAAAGGGACATTGAAGCCAAATTGTTTGAGAATTGCTGATCTAGAGTCCTGGGTGGGGAGGAGAAAGCAATGCGCTCTAAAGAGCTCCCCTATGACTTCCCTGGTGGCGCAGTGGTTAAGAATCCACCTGCCAATGCAGGGGACACGGGTTTGATACCGTGGGGTCTGGGAAGATCCCACATGCCGCAGAGCAGCTAAGCCCGTGCGCCACAACTACTGATCCTGTGCTCTAGAGCCCGTGTGCCACAACTACTGAGCCCGTGTGCTACAACTACTGAAGACTGCGCTTTTAGAGCATGTGTTCCGCAACAAGAGAAGCCACTGCAATGAGAAGCCCGCGCACTGCAACGAAGAGTAGCCCCTGCTTGCTGCAACTAGAGAAAGCCTGAGAGCAGCAACAAAGACACAACACAGCCAAAAATAAATTAAAAAAAAAAAAAAAGAGCTCCCTGGAAGGGGCATGTGTAAGGTCTCTTCTCCAGTTATCATTGATCTTGCCTGACCCTCTGGGTATAACTGTCTGGGTCAAAGTCATGTGGGGGAGGGAGGCTAAAATAGGACTCCTTATCTGTCCTCCCACAGTTAATACATATATTTTTCAGGCCTCAGACCTCTTCCTAGCTTCACCTTTCCCCTTGACCCTCACACTGAACAGTTAACTGACTGACTCTCCAGACCCAAGGAGGTGTGGTTCTTGGAAGCAGAGCTCGGATGTGGGAGGGCTATCTGAGGGGTGACAGAAAAAGAAGGGGCTCCTTTCCCCCACCATGCCTTCTCCCCTTTCTCATAAAGAAAGTTCAGAGAGATTAAAATAGCTGCCCCTTCCCCTGCATCCGGTAACCATGGCAACACAAGTCCAAAGGGACAGGGCACTCCCCTATCAGACACTACCACTCTGCAGCAGCAGCCTCTGTCAGTGTGCCCCTCTGTTTCTTTGGGCTTATGCAACCCCTGCATGGGCTCCCAGCTGGGCTTTGGTGGGGGGACCTAACCCTCCTACTCCTTCACTTCCCCCCCAGTCTCCTCTGCCTCCAGTCAGACTCGAAGAAGGTGTCATGTCACAGAAAGACCAGCAGAGGGAGCAGACAGCCTTGAAGAGCAGAAAGAGAGAGTGCCGCGTAGAGGTGCAGAGGTGGCCCCAGTCTCCAGAACTCCGAGATGAAGGAAAGTAGGAGTTCTCCGGGAACAGTGCTTCAGTCTCAGGGCTCCTTAGCACCTTTGTGAACACAGGCCCTGCGCTGCACCCAGAGCCTCAGCCGCTGCTCCTCCCTTTTATGCTTCATGGACCCCTCACCTTCCGACCAGGGCTCCCAACCCAACTCTATCCCAATCCTGTTTCTACCCCAAATCTGTCCCATCCCCTTCATGCTCTATCCAAAGGGTGAGGCCGGCAGAAAAACTACAGGATAGTTATGGAATGCTCAGTTAGCACCAACTAAAGTCGACGACCCTACTTCCAATATTATTTTTCTCGGGTGAGTTTTTTCGTCACCCCTCCGCCCCCCAATATATTTCTCAATTTGTTTTTTCTGGCTCTGATTCAGGGCCTCTTCCTAGGCAGCCGATCCAGGGATCCACGCCGGGATTTACTGC
>NW_020185339.1:23138039-23139568 GCF_003031525.2 Neophocaena asiaeorientalis asiaeorientalis | reverse complement strand
TAGCCCTGTCCGCCTCCCCCCCCCCACCGCACACCCCCCAGCCCAGACTCCAGCCCTGGACCGCGCATCCCGAGTCCTGCGCCCAGACGGAGGTGAGAAGGGGGGCAGGAGGGGGACCACCTGGGAGCGGTGGGGGAAGGGACCTGAGGGGATGCTCTACTTGCAAGGGACACTGCCCAGCCAAAGCGGGAGACCTAGGGCATAGAGGCAAAATAAGAGTGGGAGAGCCTGGGATAAGATATTAGAAAGTTTGGAGAGTTTTTTCAAATGTATCTCCCTTTCTCTGTATTTTTTTTCTTCTGACAGTCTGTGTGTCTCTGTCTCAGGCAACCGTGGATCTCTTTGTTTGTCTCCGCCTCTCCCACATGTTAGGAACATCTCACTTTAATGAGGTTGGGATGAAGAGGTTGGAAGGACGGTTAGCTGGAGGTCTGCGTGGTAGAGGGGACTCCAGGTGTGATTGTGAGCGCAGGGCAGGAAGACATCAGTGTTTCTGAAAGGAGGGAACAGCGATGGAGAGTCTCCTAGATAGGGTGTGTGAGGTGACAAAACCACTGGGGGGCGGCTGGGCTTAAAGCTCTGACCTGTCTTGTGACAGATGTGCTTGCTGGTGCATGTATTTTGGGGAAAAAGAATTGTCTTCTGTAGTAGGAAGGGGGCTGGTGGAGTCAGTGTCTAGTTTAGGCCCTAGGAAGACTCCCCAAGGAATCTGGACTCCTGGGTCCCAATGGCTGTGGGCAGGGTGCTAAGGAGGAGCTGAGGAGACCTTGTCTTGACCCTCTGACCTCAGGACCACCAGGGCAGCTGGGGCCAGCCACAGGGAGACCCCTACTGGGATGGGGTGGGACCACTGGCCACTGCCTGCCTGTGCATCACCGTTGGCCCCCCTCCCGAACGGGAGCTGGGGACCGAGGCCCCTCCTCTGGCTCAGACCACCCTGCCTGCCCTTGCTCCCCGCTCTGAAGCCTCTTTCAGGCCCCATGACCCCGAAACAATCCGTCCTGGGCAGCTAGCTTTGGGGACAGGATTAGGGAAAGGGGATCCTATAGACACTGGGGACTGAAGGTTTTAGGGCGCTGGAGAACTGCGGTCTTCGTAGGATAGGTCTTTACGGTCCAGTAGAGGGAGAAGGCAGCGCAGTTTCCCGGGGGGTAGTTGTAAGGGCCGGAATAAGGGTGGGTTTTCCTTGGGGGGCGGGGTCCAGA
This sequence comes from Neophocaena asiaeorientalis asiaeorientalis, assembly GCF_003031525.2. Taxonomy (NCBI): domain Eukaryota; kingdom Metazoa; phylum Chordata; class Mammalia; order Artiodactyla; family Phocoenidae; genus Neophocaena; species Neophocaena asiaeorientalis. The sequence goes on along the minus strand of NW_020185339.1, from coordinate 23,138,363 downwards.
GACACCCCCCCATTATCTCCCAGGCATCCCCTGCCAGGCAGCACAGACCCCGCCCTTGACGTCACTAGGGGGTTCCCGGGGGTCTGGAGGGATTAACCCTTGGGAAGCTAGCTGGGATACCCGGGAACCTAAGGTGTCCTGGCCCCTCCCCCTCCCCAGACACACCTTATTTTATTTACCCTAGTCACTTTCTCTCCCTGTAGTTTCTGGATTCTTCTTTTTCACCCCACCAAGGGGACTCCCACTCTCCAAGAGTGCCCCCTCCCACGGGCGCCAATGCCAGCTCTCTGGATGTACTGAGGGGACGAGGGAAGAATGTGTCCC
>NW_020185339.1:23094380-23138029 GCF_003031525.2 Neophocaena asiaeorientalis asiaeorientalis | reverse complement strand
TGGGGAGCGGGGGGGAGAGGAGGGACTCTGGAAAATTGGGAGACACAGAGGATGATTCAGGGCTCCAGCAAGGGAACCCTGGAGCTCCCTGCCCCATCCTGCGCTCTCATCCACACCCCAGAAAAACTTAATTTTCTGAAGCTGGAAAAGTTGGCGAAATCTTCCTTTCACTAATGTGAAGGGGAGACGTGGGTGGGCTGTGGCACGCGTGGGTGAGGAGGGATGTCGCCCAATTTCCATCTCGGCCTCCCCTATGGCTGGGCACTGGGGCAGGAAGATGACTGAGTAGGCATGTTTGGGGGAGTCTCTTTAGTTTTGGTTCCCCCCATCCAGCTGCCAGCCAGCTGTGCCCCCCCCCAAAGTAGTGCCAAGGTCGAGTTGGGAGGTCTTGGTTGCAGGATCCGGATCTCCGCTGGTAAAGGAGGAGTTAGGAAGAGTACAGCCCAGGCTGCGGGGCTCGGGCTGGGTCATGGGGTCCGGGTTCCGCTCCCCATCTTACCCCCGCCCTCACCCTAAATCCCAGCATCCTGGGATCACCCACCGCGCCGGCCGGCCCGCTCCCAGTCGCTCTCCACCCTACCCCGCCCCACCCCACCCTCAGTCCTGGGAGACCGGAAAACCCGTGTGTGTGTCTGTATTCTCCCAAAGTTTTCCCTCACAGCCCCTTTCCTGTTCCCGCAAAACAGACCAAAAGAGTTAGGCGGGCGCCCAGATTCAAACCACCCCTGAATAACACCAGCTTCCATCCTTTGTACCCAACAGACCCTGGAGGCTCTCCTCAGAAACTTTATCCCCTTCCACACAGTTTCTGCCTTAGAGAGGAAAGGACAGATCTTCTGGGCTCCCTCCTGGCCCCGTCAGCCTCTCTGGGCTGTGGCGAGGGCTCCCTCTGCTGGACACTGGAGAGGTTGTAGACGGGCTGTCCCTAGGCAGCGAGCAACAAATGAAGAAAGGGAGAGGGGCTCAGGCTGAGCAGCCAGCCCAGTGCCTGAGGTCAGTCACTCCTCCTGAGTTCCCCCATCCCACACCCTCAAAGCTGGCCCATGGTCAGAACAAGATCACACACACACACACACACACACACACACACACACACACCCCACCCAGGCAAAGCTCCCACCCGGTTCCCACAAAGATCCCCAAGACTGCCTCTACCTCTATAGGACTTCTCTCCTTACCCTCCCCTGGCTGAGTGAAGCTCACTTCAACTTGATTTCCCATGGCAGATGTCTTGGAGGTGCTCTGCCCAGGGTTCGGCACTTGACTTAGTTATCTGACCTTCCATGTTTCTCTCCTGCCTTTATAACTTGCAGATCTCCCTTCCCCTCCTGCAGTGTCCCCACACTCTCCTCTGAGACACCATGTTCAACTCGATGACCCCACCGCCAGTCAGTAGCTATGGCGAGCCCTGCTGTCTCCGGCCCCTCCCCAGTCAGGGGGCCCCCAGCATGGGGACAGAAGGTCAGTGCGTACACCAATCCCCGGACCTTGATGACTGGCAGATCTCTCACCCAGTCCCAGGGATCCCTCGTCTATCGCCAGCCCCATGCCAGTTTCCCATATACAAAAAGATCTGAGGCCCCATGTCATTGGTGCTTGGAATATGGGATCGGGCCTTACCTCGGGTTTCAAGGTGAGACCTCATGTGTCCTCCATTCCCAACCCCCATTCCAGCTGTATCTCTTTTCTAGGACTGCCTGGTCTGCCCTTCTGCCACCAGGCCACCCTCATGTCTGGCCCCCACAGTTACGGGCCAGCCAGAGAGACCAGCAGCTGCACGGAGGGTGAGGCTTCGGGCAACATCTCTTTCCTTTCTGCCTCTTTGGGACTTGTCCTGAGGGAGAAAGTTGGAGGGCAGGGCATCTACTTTGGAAGAGGAAATGCTTGGAGATGGGATCAAGGAATCAGAGCATGATCAAGAGGTCACAGATGGGGTCAACAGGGCAGAGTCTGGTGTCATTTCTTTTGGCTGAGTGTCAGGACCCGTGGGCTGCATGCATGGGGGACATGCTCCTTTACCGTATCTATCTCCCCTGTTTCCTGCCCCAGCCCCACTGTTTCCTCCTCCCCGGAGTGCAGTCAAATTGACCAAGAAGCGGGCTCTCTCCATCTCACCTCTGTCAGACGCCAGCCTGGACCTGCAGACAGTTATCCGCACCTCACCCAGCTCCCTCGTGGCCTTCATCAACTCACGCTGTGCATCTCCGGGGGGCTCCTATGGTCACCTCTCCATCGGCACCATGAGGTGCAGACAGCCTCGGGCTAAGAGGCCCCTAAAGGCCCTACCAAATCCCATTAAAAGCCTCAAGCCCTCCAAACCACCTGACCCTATTTGAATCCTTATCACTTCAAAGGCGTGGAAGCCCTGCTCAGTACTTCCCTGGGACTGCCTCAACCACTTCCCATACCGTCTTCCAGAAACCCTCCAAAGAGCTCAAGCACTCCTGAGGCTTTCTGAGATGATAGTCCTAAGTAACTGCCTCTCCTCCTCCTCCTCAGCCCATCTCTGGGATTCTCACCCCAGATGAATCACCAAAAAGGGACCTCGCCTTCCTTCGGGGTCCAGCCCTGTGGTCCCCATGAGCCCACCCAGGGTGGGATGATGCCACATCCTCAGTCCCGGGGACCCCTCTCAACTTGCCAGGTGAGAGTCCTCATATTGTCACCTGATTTCCCTCAGTTCCTGGTAGGTGGGTGGTAGACTTTTTAGAGGAAAGGTGAATGAAGAACAGAGGATGTACAAGTTTTCAGTGCCAGAAAAATTAAGGGGTATGGGTGCTGGGATTCGCTCCTTGGGGTTGAATCAGTCTCTTCCAAATGAGATCCCACCTTTCACCCATCCCACTCACCAGTGCAGTCTAAGGAGGAAGTCTCTTCCAAACCCAGGGGTTCCAGCTGCTTGGGTGGGGGCACTCAGGGCAGGAAGACCTGGCTGGGCTCTCCCTTCTTCCTGCTCACTTCTCCCTTCACCATCCTCACCTCTGCCCTCGGGGAAGCTGAAGTCTGAGCTGGATGCGCTGCTTAGCAAGCGCCCAGAGGAGCCCTTGGAAGGTGATATGTGCAGCCCCAACTCCACGGGCACACAGGTAAAGGGGAGCGGGGAGCTTTACCTCTGCAACCTGAGCGAAACAAAAGCTGTCACCCAGGTGACACTAGAATTTTCTCTCCTACCCTAGGATCCCCTGCTGGGGATGCTGGATGGGCGGGAAGACCTGGAGAGAGAGGAGAAGCCTGAGCACGATTCTGTGTATGAGACTGACTGCCGCTGGGATGGCTGCAGTCAGGAATTCGACTCCCAGGAGCAGCTGGTGCATGTGAGCCGCAGGGGGTAACAGGAGTGCTGGCTGGAGCCTGTAGGACGTTCTGGGTGGGACATGGTGGAATCAGGCTAAGGGCAGGAGGTCAGAGGTTGGGTGCCCAGTGGGTAGGCAGAAATTCAGGAGGTGTAGCTTTGTTTCAGAAACTTGGAAGAACGGAGCTGTGGGCTATGATGTTCTTCCTGCCTCTTCTTCCCCCATGATGGGAAGCCATGGAGGGATATGGTGGGGTGGGGAGGTCCAGGGAAGGTCTGTTGTGGATCTCAGGGGCATAGGGAACCGCAGAGAACCTCCGCATCTTCTCCCTCAGCACATCAACAGCGAGCACATCCACGGAGAGCGGAAGGAGTTTGTGTGCCATTGGGGGGGCTGCTCCAGGGAGCTGAGGCCCTTCAAAGCCCAGTACATGCTGGTGGTGCACATGCGCAGACACACAGGCGAGAAGCCACATAAGTGCACGGTGAGGCACCCCCTCCCCAAGCTCAGGGTTCCTTTCTAAATCGGGGCTCCCCACCAAGGCAGGGCCCAGTCTGACTTTTGCCTTCATAGGTCCCTTCCTCCATAAACAAATATTCAAAAATTGTATTTTATGACTAGGTTGGTATGAAGATGAACATATTGATATTATATATTAGAACACTTTCTTGGACCTAAAAGCTAATTTTTCCCCTTGTTTTTAAAAGAAATTAAAACATTTTTGTGGGCCCCTAGAAGTACAGTGGGCCCTAGGCACTGGGTCTGGAACTCTGCCTAATGGGGAAGTCCTTCACTGAGGACACACACTCCCCGGATGACCCCTCCTAAGACAGTCCGGGCTCCCCATGCAGGAGACGTGCCCTGGTTTGACCAGGGGCTGCTCGCTGCCTCAGCTCCATGTCCCTGCAGGCCGAGTTCCTCCAGCTACTTCTGTTCCCCCAGCTCTTGCCTGCCCTTGTCCCTGAATTTGGGGAATTCTGAAGCCCCAGTGCTCTCCCATCCTGAGTTATATTCTCTGATGTATGTCCCTTTTGAGATTCAGGGTTCCACTAATCTCCATGTCCTTCTGTCTGAGAGCGATCCTTTGACCCCCATGTCCCCTAGTTTGAGGGATGCCGGAAGTCATACTCACGCCTGGAAAATCTGAAGACACATCTGCGGTCACACACGGGTGAGAAGCCATACATGTGTGAACACGAGGGCTGCAGTAAAGCCTTCAGCAATGCCAGTGACCGAGCCAAGCACCAGAATCGGACCCACTCCAATGAGGTGAATGCCCCACTCAAGAGACCCTCCCCACTTAAAGAAGCCACCTACTGGGGAGGTTCCCCCATAAGAAATCCCTTAGCCCAGCACCCACTCCACAGAGGTGAGTTCCCCCTATCCCCGACCCATATAATTCACCTGAAGAAGGTCTTTCTGAAACCAAGAATTTCCACTTACCACCCCTCCTCTAACCAGCCAAAGGGCTAAACTAAAACAGACACATTCTAACTAGAAGAGACCCCCTGGTCCCTTCAACCCCTGAATTTATGAGGACTCACAGACCTGGCTTCACCCCCTCATCTTTCCCAGGCCTGGGCTGTCAGTTTTCCTAATCTTCCCCTTGATCCTTTCATCCTTTACTCCAAGGGCCCTACTCTCCTTATTTCCTTGGGTGCTATGCATTCTCCCTGACCCCCCTCGTCCTCACTTACCACCACTTTTTCCCATTTCTTCTGAATTCTCCCGCTTTGATCCTTTTGCCTGCTGTCTTCACTCTCCATTCAACAGAAGCCCTATGTGTGTAAGCTCCCTGGCTGCACCAAACGTTACACAGATCCCAGCTCGCTCCGGAAACATGTCAAGACAGTGCATGGTCCTGACGCCCACGTGACCAAGCGGCACCGAGGAGATGGCCCCCTGCCCCGGGCACCAGCTCTTTCCACAGTGGAGCCCAAGAGGGAGCGGGACGGAGGCCCCATCAGGGAGGAAAGCAGACTGGCTGTGCCGGAGGGTGCCATGGTGAGGCAACCCCCTGCCTCCATACCCCCGCCTGCCCTGCCGACATCTTTCCAGTCCCCTCCCAACTGGTCCATTGCCTCCTGTGCAAATCTCTCTTCTGTGGCCGGTCCCCCAGTCTCTTATCCAAGTTTTGCTCCTTGGGCTACCTCAGATCTAGGGATTTTAGTGTAATTAATTATTTCATGGGTTCAACAAACTCATATATAGGAATTAGTATATTATTTTAGGCCTTGTGCCTGTATAATTTCACGTACTCCTCACAACAACTTCATGAGAAAGGAACTTACTCTCCCCATTTTCAGATAAGGAAACTCAGGCATAGAGAAATTGTTCAAGGTCATAGAGCCCAAATTTGAGTCAAGGTAGTCTAGGCTCTTCTCATCACCTTTTGCCCTCGTCTTTCACTTGCTCAGCCCTCTCTATACCCTCAGGCAGTCACTGGGACACAGGCTTTAGCCACTCACCAAGTTCAGGGAACTGTGGGGAAGGGGGATAGGTGCCACCCTTAGCCCTCATCTTCCCCACAGAAGCCACAGCCAAGCCCTGGGGCCCAGTCGTCCTGCAGCAGTGACCACTCCCCAGCAGGCAGCGCAGCCAATACAGACAGTGGTGTGGAAATGACTGGAAATGCAGGGGGCAGCACTGAGGACCTGTCTAGCTTGGACGAGGGGCCTTGCATTGCTGGCACCGGTCTGTCTACTCTTCGCCGCCTTGAGAACCTTAGGCTGGACCAGCTACACCAATTCCGACCAACAGGGCCCCGGGGCCTCAAACTGCCCAGCTTGACCCACACCGGTGAGAGATGGGTGTTGGGGGTGGTTGCTAGGCTGGGACCTGGACCTTCCCTGGGGTTGGAAGGAGGACTTCACCCTTCAGGGCTGCTATACAGCTCCTTTGTACAATTAGAAAAACGTCCTCCCTCCTCAAGACGCTTTCCTTCCATCTATCAGAAAATTGTTGTGACATACAAAGTCTACGATGCAAATGCGGTCCCCTATGATTGTGCAGTGTACAGCCTGTAGGACTGTTCACAGCGACCCTGAATCCCTGGTGACCCAGAAGCAGAAAGGGCATGGGTGAAGGAGGAGACAAAACTGAGTGGTTAGAGTTAAGGAGCCTTCCTTGGGATTCCAGGACAAGGCTATCCCTTGGGGGAGGCAGGGTGAGACTCAGAGGGCTCCCTGGCCCCCCGGCCTTTTCTACCTATCACTTGCAGGCACTCCTGGGTCTCGCCGTCTGGGCCCCCCAGTATCTCTTGACCGCCGCAGCAGCAGCTCCAGCAGCGTCAGCTCAGCCTATACTGTCAGCCGCCGCTCCTCCCTGGCTTCCCCTTTCCCCCCTGGTTCCCCACCAGAGAACGGGGCATCCTCTCTGCCTGGCCTCACGCCTGCCCAGCACTACCTGCTCCGGGCAAGATACGCTTCAGCCAGGGGAGGTGGTACCCCACCCACTGCAGCACCCAGCCTGGATCGGATGGGGGGTCTTCCTGCACCTCCCTGGAGAAGCCGAGCCGAGTATCCAGGATACAGCCCCAATGCAGGGGTCACCCGGAGGGCCAGTGACCCAGCCCGGTCTGCAGACCGCCCTGCCCCAGCCAGAGTCCAGCGGTTCAAGAGCTTGGGTTGTGTCCACACACCCCCCACAGTGGCAGGAGGAGGACGGAACTTTGATCCCCAACTCCCAACCTCTGTCTACTCCCCACAGCCCCCCAGCATCACTGAGAATGTCGCCATGGATACCAGAGGGCTACGGGAGGAGCCAGAGGTTGGGACCTCCATGATGGGCAGTGGTCTGAACCCCTATATGGACTTCCCGCCTGCTGATACTCTGGGATATGGGGGACCTGAGGGGGCAGCAGCTGAGCCTTATGGAGCTAGAGGTCCAGGCTCCCTGCCTCTTGGGCCTGGTCCGCCTACCAACTACGGCCCCAACCCCTGTCCCCAGCAGGTCTCCTATCCTGAACCCACCCCAGAAACATGGGGCGAGTTCCCTTCCCACTCTGGGTTGTACCCAGGCCCCAAGCCTCCAGCTGGGGCCTACGGCCAGTGTCCTCGTCTTGAACATTATGGACAAGTGCAGGTGAAGCCGGAACAGGGGTGTCCAGTGGGTTCTGACTCCACAGGACTGGCACCCTGCCTCAATGCCCACCCCAGTGAGGGGCCTCCACGCTCACAGCCTCTATTCTCCCACTACCCCCAGCCTCCCCCTCCCCAGTATCCCCAGTCAGGCACCTATACCCAGCCACCTCCCGATTACCTTCCTTCAGAACCCAGGCCCAGCCTGGATTTTGAGTCCCCTACTCATTCTACAGGACAGCTCAAGGCGCAGCTTGTGTGTAATTACGTTCAGTCTCAACAGGAGCTGATGTGGGAGGGAGGGGGCAGGGGAGATCCCCCAGTCCAGGACCCTCTCTACCAGAGTCCCAAGTTTCTGGGGGGTTCCCAGGTTAGCCTGAGCCCTGCCAAGGCACAAGTGGCCACATATGGACCTGGCTTTGTACCTAACTTGCCCAATCACAAGTCAGGCTCCTATCCTACCCCTTCACCATGCCATGAAAATTTTGCAGTAGGGGCAAACAAGGCTTCCCATAGGGCAGCAGCACCACCCCGACTTCTGCCCCCACTACCCACTTGCTATGGGCCCCTCAAGGCAGGGGGCACCAACCCCAGCTGTGGCCATCCTGAGGTGGGCAGGCTGGGAGGGGGCCCAGCCTTGTACCCTCCTCCTGAGGGGCAGGTGTGTAACCCTCTGGACTCTCTTGATCTCGACAACACTCAGCTGGACTTTGTGGCTATTCTGGATGAGCCCCAGGGGCTGAGTCCTCCCCCCTCCCATGATCAGAGGGACAGCTCTGAACATACCCCACCTCCTTCTGGGACCCCCAACATGGCTGTGGGCAACATGAGTGTCTTACTGGGATCCCTGCCTGGGGAGACACAGTTCCTCAACTCTAGTGCTTAAGGAGTGGGGAATCACAGATCCACATTTCCTAAGGGGTTTCCATCCCTACAAAGAAGTCAGGAGGAGGAGCCATAGCCCCCTGGAATACCCCAGGGATGGGAGGTATGGGCTGGGGCTGTACACAGTCTAACTATATTTGGGGAGGAATTTGATAATGACACTGTTTCCTGATAATAAAGGAACTGCATCAGAAAGAGCCCTGCTTTATATGTTATCTTGGGGGAGGGGTGATGACAGGGAACTAGAGAAGCAGGGGTTAATCCATCCACTTCCCTCTTTAGAGAAGCTTCCTCACCCTTTCCCAACCCCTCAGGTCAGACTCACAAAGATGGAGACAGTCATCAGGTAGACACAGGATTTAAAGGGATATCCTCAAAGCAGAACAACCCCCACCAAAGGCTATCCAACAGAAATCACCGGAAACACATTTTCTCTTCTACCTTGCCCCAGTCAGCGGAAGAGGCTGGTGTAGTCAGTGAGCATCAGCTGGACGAGCTGCCCAGGGTAGAGGGCATGGGCCGCTGGGTCAGATGTCTCCTGCTCCGGTCGAAATAGGGTTGGTCCAAACACAATTCCCAGGTTGTGGGAGGTCATGCGGTTCTTGTCTGAGTGTGCTATCACCCTGTGGGCAAAGGCCAAGAGACAGGGCCATAGGGCAGCAGCCTTGCCACTGCAAATAAATCTAACCCTTCAGAGGTTTGAGGAAGAGTTCACTTTGGGATCCCTCCATGCGGTGGCTGAAGAAAATCAATCAAGGAGAGAGCCTCCAGGGGGACGGAGATGAAATCAATGGAGAAGCCTTCAGGATACAACTTGAAGATACAACCTAGGATACACCCACCTCTTCCCAACTTCAGAAACTGCCCCTAGAATCCTCTCTGCTCACAATTTGGGAGGTTTTAATTCAAATGGCTATGCTCTCTCAGAGGTCACTGCCCAGGCCCAACTCCACCAAATAAGTCATCCCTACTGTCCCAGTGAAAGACGAAGAAGCAGAGGGAAGGGAGAGGGTGAGATTTTCCTTATTTCTCTTGCAGCATCCCTGGGCTTGTCTTGGTCCCCAGTTCCCCATTTGATGCTGACTGAGCAAAAAGGCTTTGACTCTGGTGATATGTGCTCTGCACAGAGGTTGCTTATTTCCTCCATCACCCACTAAACTTAGGTGTTTCCCTACCTTCACCCCATCTGAACACAGAGTCCCAGCTGCAGGCCCCATCCCACCCTCTCCCAACATGAACAAAGATGTTCAGTCTTCCTGACCTGCATAAATGCTCCAGGAGGTACTGTAGAGTGTCATGGTTGGGCTTCGGCATTGAGCTTATTAATTCTTGTATTTGAGAGAGGCGCTGTTCTGATTCAGAGAGTGCTAGAGAGAGAGTGATGGGAAGGGCATGGGAGTGAGGTTAGGGAAGGCGCTAGGGCAGGGTGGGTAAACTCACTACTCTTTCCCTTGCTCGGTGAAGACATCATTAATCTATCACAGCTTTCTTTCTTGCTGAGCCCAACTGCAACCTTAGAATTCTTTTAAACTCAGCCCTCTAAACACTCACCAAAACAACAACTGGAGTTGGCACATTAGTTCAAAGTTATTTTCCATCTCTGTGCTCAGGATGGGACAGAAGCGTATAAGGGAACCTCTACTCTATTCTTTATCACTCATGCTCCCCCCACTTCCCCTCCACCCCATATCAAGGGTATTGCCCAAAGCTCCCATCCTTTACCAAGGGCAGCACGAAAATGGGGCAGCAGCAGTGGGGGCACCAGAGGCTGGGGTAGCTCCCTGAGAAAAAGCTTCAGGGCTCCAGTGATCACATGAATGTCATCCCACTCAGCACTGTCCAAATCTAATCGGCCTTCTGGAAGGAGAAGGAGGTACAGAGGGGCTCAGAAATGGCCAGAGGGACCCAGAAACTGAGAGATCAGGAGTTTGGGAAAAGAAAAGATTCAGTTAAGGCAGACCACAGGAATGCCTAAGGGGTCCACAGTGGGGCAAGACGGCAGAAATCAGGATGGGGACAACCCCCCAGAAGCAGGACACGGGGGAATCCACGGGGAGCAGGGATGATGTGGGTGACTTTTAAGGGTCTGAGGGGCCCTCCATGTAAGTACCTTGTCCTGGCTGTTCTGGGAACACGTATCTCCCATCGGAGGTGATCGCCCGCTCTGCAACATGTATAAGAAGAGATCAAGCACAAAGACATGTAGCTCAAGACAGAAGACGTCCCTTTTCTGCCAGCTCCCTCACTCAGAACCACCTGTGATTCTGATACATGAAGTTCTTAGTACCACACCTGCCCAGAGCCACCTCACCTCTGTCCACCAAGAAGCGAAGTTTCTGGACCACTGCCAAGTTCCCGCTCACCCGGTAAATGCCGTCCACATTTAGACCTAGGAGATAAGGCCGGGAGCAGATAAGGATTCGTGCTCTAAAGTGTGTGCTGGTGAGGGATCTGAGGGTAGAGTGAAAAAAGGGCAGAAGGAAGACTAGGATGGGAGAGGTGGGGAGTTCTGGGCCTTGGCCTGTTAGAAGGGGAGATTCTGGGGTCTCTGGGAAAGTGACCTCTCTTATCCACAGCAGCAACGCAGAGCCGCACAAAGCTGGGCACAGTGTCCCCTTCCCGCTGGCACAGTGATTCCAACTGGCAGCCGAACACCTGGTCTGGGGAGGCACAGAGTGAGGTGGGAAGCCAGTGACAGCGTCACCCATGAAAGCTCTTTCTAGCACGGGTCTTCGCCCCAAAGTTGGGCTGGCTCTCCTGCCTGCCTGTTCCAGGTCTGGGCAAGGAAGTATACCCCCTCCCCCCAACAATCAGCTGCAGGGGGGAAAAGCAGTGGTCTCAGAAGTCTGCTGATCTAGTTCTGGGAAGCTCTATTCTGAGCCTCGCTGAAGTTTTCTCATCCATGAAATGGGCTGATGCCGAGATCCGGAATGTAAATAAAAGTGCTTGCAAAAACACTAAAGCAGGCACGAAGAAGGGCGTTAGGTGGCCCAACCCATCTCACCTCGGAGCAGACCCCGCTCCTGCAGGGTTTGCAAGGGCGGTCTCTTTGCGATAAGCCGCTTTAGTTTGTTTCGTACCCGGTTCTGCTCAGCTCCTTCCGGACACCGACCTGCGGAAGCAAGTGGAATCTGAGCATGAGAGCAGCCGCGACTGGGGCTCCGAGGAGCGGGGAAAAGCCCCCAGACCCCGCCCACCAGGCCTGCCCCTTAACTGGAGCTCCGACGGCTGCTGATCCGCAGCAGTGACTTGGACACCGGCTCGGACTCTACTTCTTCGTCCTCCCCCGCGCTCAGTTCCCCCAGCTCCGCAGGTCCCGAACCGGACAGACGCAGCTCCAGGGGGTTTTCTCGATCCTATATCCACACAGCAAGATGGGCTGAATCAGAGGTTGGAAGAGAGCTAGGAGAGAAATCTGCACCCCCCTTGCCGGCTGCTGGGGTCCCACACATCCCAGGCCCACCCCAGGGCTCTAGCTGCCACCTTGTCCCTCACCACCCCACATCCTACAGTTCCTTCTCCACTCCTTCTGCCCGTCCGAGCCTCTCCCGGGTCACTGTCCCGCCACCTCCCACCCATCTCACCAGGCGCTCGATGACCGCCCGCAGTGCGCAGTGCCAGGCGCGTAGCTCGGCCTCCTGGTCTGACTGCAGCAGGAACTCGTGGCCAGGGACCGTGCGGATCTGAGGGGCCCGCGGGGAAAGGGCTTGAGTCAGCGGGAAGGAGCATAAAGAGCAGGGAGGCCCAGCGGGAGACCCGTGACGGAAACTGGGGGCGCACCCTCGGGCCGGGCGGGGCTTCGGGGATGAGCGGGAGAGCGCTCACGTGTAGGACGTTGCGGCGGCTGGACAGCTGGCGGCCATGGGCCAGGGCGGCCCCGCGCAGGTCGACGCTGCTTTCGGGTCGGCTACCCGCTGGTCCCTGGCGATCCGGGGAGAAACTGAGGCCGACCCCTCGTGCCCCCCGCTGCTCCCCTCCCTCACACTCACCCAGACGGTGCAGGGGGCGGTCGGCGGTGGCTCTCGGTAGAACACCAGGCTGTTACCCGCTAGTACTACCCAAGATGGGCCCCAGTTCTTCCTGCAGGGGCGGCGGGGTCAGTGATAATAGTGCAGAGGTCATTTACATTCGCGTCCGCGAGGGCCCAACACTTGGCGCTACCCGCGGAATCCGACAGTCCCCGCCCCTGCTGTGTTCCCAGTTCTCACCGGAGCTTGCGGCCGCCCTGGGCGATCTTCGTCATGTTGAGCATGCCCGACCTTTCCACCTCCTGGCAAGAGGAAGGAAAGGTACAATAAGCCACCCAGAGCCCCCCACAGTCACCATGGTTTTCCCCAGGGGATCTCCCAGGAGTGAGGTCCTTTACAGTTGAGCGGGCGGTGCTCGGTAAGAGAGGATACCCAGAGAACGCTCTGAAAGAGGAAGACCTTTCTGAAGGAGCAAGAACTGGGGGCTGGGCAGGGAGGATCTTCGCGTTCACAAGGAAACGGGAGACTTACATGGGGGTCGTCCAGGACCTGCGGCAGCGGCCGAGGGGACTGCAGAGCTGAAGGCTGGTCTGAGGGGTCGAGCTGGGAGGCGAGTCTGCAGAGGGAGGGTGAATCCTGGGGGAGGGGATTGGAGAAACAGGTGGAGGAAACTTTAACTTCGGAGTCCCTGGCTGTAGGGGGAAGAGGGGTGCGGATGTGGGGGTGTGAGTCAGGGGGTGTGGTGGGGTACTGAAGAAGAATGTCTTGCATAAAAGAGAAAGTCTAAAACGATGGCTTTTCCTGCATGTGACCAGGATGGGGGAGGGATCTCACCTGGGAGTCGAAAAGTCCTGGCGTCCCTGTGCCAGATTCTGAGTCCTTTGCCTGAGGTTGCAGGACACCGTTGTCCTTATTCATGGTCTGTGGCCCCTCCATGGAGCCAGGGTTCTGGGGAGAGGGAAAGGCAAAACTCCATCCAGATGCCACCTCAATAGGCTCTCGACACCCTTCTTAACAATTTTTTGATTTGTCTGATCTTCTGAGAGTCCCAGTGAGAAAACATACTACTTTGGGGATCAGTAGGGGAAAGAAGGAGATTGAAGGGACAAGCAGGAGGGAAGGTCTCACCATCTCTCGGGTACGAGTGTGGCGTGGAGGCTTCCAGGATTTGCAGCCAGTCAGCGAATTTATGTAGAAGCAGCGTCCAAAGTTGGGGTCCAAGTGCTGCTCCCAGGCATCCAGCCTCTGCAGCGGGGGACATGCAGGGCTTGTGGGTGGGGACCGGGGACAGCGGCGAAGGTCCACCAGGTTGCAGTACACAGGGGGCTCTGACATGAAGGTCTGGGGTCTTGCCTGCAAGGAAAGGGGGAAGAAAGAGGTAGTTATTCTACCTGTTCCCCTCCCTGATCTTCTCTCTCCTAACCATCTCCTCCTCTCTCCCCCACCATTTTCTCACCACCACCTCCTGGCTGGGGTGACCCAGGTACTGAGGAAGAAACCCTAGTCTCCTGCAGCTGTTTTTTTTCTTTGGTTTTTTTTTTTTTTTTTTTTGACTCCCTCCCTCACAGTCTTTGCTTTTCTCCTCACTTCCTGTTGCCAACTTCCCTCCTCCCCCACCCCACCCCCACCAGAGGACCTCAGGAAAGGGGAACAGGCTTTCCGTGTGTATGGAGGGAGGGGTCGAGAGGAGCGTCCCACCCTCACATCCTCCAGAGTAAAAGGAGACAGAGAGGGGTCAGAGGCCCCTGCTAGCGGAGTGTGAGAGAGGAGGGGCCATTTTTCACCCACTAGTAAGTAAGAGAGAGGGGAGGGGCTGAATCTTCAGGAAGATCAAGGGAGTTCCATCTCTAGAGGAAACTTGCCGGTGACCTGAGCTAGCAAGACAGGACACCGCAAAAAACCCTGCCCTGGGCCAGGAGTCAAGAGGCTGAGAGACAAAAGCAAAGCTAAGCTGGCCTTTCAGTCCCTCTATCATTTTGCAGGTTCCACGTACCCTCAGGATCTTTGCTACTTGCTGCCCCTCAGCTAGAATTCCTTCTCATCTCCTCATTTGTTTCAGGGCTGTCTCTCCTTATTCAGATTCAACTAAATGTCATTTCCTCGGAGATGCATTCCTAGACCACTGCATTCATCCTCCACCACATTTAGCTTCATGGTAGTGCTTATTAGTACCAAGGGCTATCTTATTTATGTGTTCATCATCCCCATGGGAATCCCTTGAGGGCAGAGATTCTGTCTGTCCTGTTTGCTAATGTGCCTACAACTAAGCCCAGCAGTAAATGTCTGTTGACTGACTGCTCAGAAGAAGCACTATGACTCACCATGTTCACATCGGCTTCTGTCAGCAAGTCTTCCTGGGAAAGGGACCTTCTACTTGGTCCTTCCTGGAAGGGCTGCAGGAGGCTTGGCCTCAAGTTGCTAACACTGATACTTCTACACATTTTAGGGGGAAGAGGAGGAGGCTGCTCAGATGTAGCCTGGGCTCTGCCTGGGGTTTCCTGACACAGGTGCATCTCCTCCAGGGAGCCAGGAAGTAACTTTGGCCCTGGAAACAGAAAAATGGGAAGAGTTGGGGGCAGGGTCCCCCCATGGGTCTTGGCTTGGGTCCCTGATCTTGGGGGCTCACAGGGAAGACAAGAGCAGGTAGAAAATTACATGAGATGTAGAAGGCTTGAGACTAGGAAGGAGAGGCGATAGGGACACCATGGTGGGGATGAGGGGTAGGAGTAGAGGATTAGCAAAAGCTTCAGAGAAGGGGATCTTTCCAATAATTCCCAGAAGCCAGGGAGGTAGGAAGGTGACGGGGGGAGGACTTACTCACCAGGAGTCCAGAGGGATTGGTGGGGGGTGACTGTTGTTGGGCTCTGGGAAGGGCTGAAGTCCTCTGTCACGTAGGCAGCTGGGATGAAGATGGGGCGAGAGGTGGAGGGTGTTCCCAGGCGCCTTACCAACCACCAGTCTGAGTTGGTCTTTTGAAGCAGTAGGAACCTGTCCCCTTCAGCCAGAGACACCTGCCGGCCATCTGCCCCAGTGTAAGTGAAGGCATACAGGGCACAGAGCTGGGATCCCTGAGAAGCGCTCCGGGTCCCCAGCCCTAGGTTTCCCCGGGTACTTGGCCACCACCCGCTCGATAGCATTGTTGCCGGTACTGTCACCTATGGGAAAAAGGGGTGAGGGAGATCCAGAAAAGGATAGGAGTGGCTGCTTGCAGGCAGAGAGACATGGTTCTAAGAGCAGTGTGGGGTAGAGGGGAAGAATAGAAAGCCTGGGGTAAGAGGAGAGGGTAAGGCAGAGGGCCTGAGTGGGGGTCAGTAAGAGGTTTTGGGGGCTGAGAAGTCCTGGCTGATGTGACTAATGAGGAAGTATGTAAGTAAGGTGACAGAGGATGTGGTCAGCAGGGCTTCGAGACCAGCAAGGCAGGAAATCAGAGGAGGGGGTCTAGCTGGGTGATTTTCCTCCAAGTACCTTCTGGGGCCAATCAGAAGATCCAGGGACAAGAGGAGCTGGTCCTGGGTGGTGGTGGGACTCTTGAGCTGGACACAAGAAGATGAGGAGAAAGAATCAGGTCTGAGACAGAACACAGGCAAAGAGACAGGAGTTAATGAATGACAAAGATACAAAAATGTGTGACTCTTTATTAAATTTACACAAGCACCAATGTTTCTATTGCCAATCACCTCAGACCTAAAACTGCGTGCTTCCTGTGCAGATTCAGCAAAACACAAAGACAGAGAAACAGAGTGCCAGAGAAATACTAAGACCAAGTTGGAGAGAAAGAGAAAGTGGCTGGGAGAAACACAGAGGGGTTCCGAGTTTGAAGAAGAGGTGAAAATACCATCCTCTCAATTTAGGATGTGTTTTGGGGAGCTGAGCAGCCTTGATATGATCGTCTGTACATAAGCCTCTTGGGTGGGACCATACTTTAGTGTGTGGGTTCATTCATTCATGCTCTTAACAAGGATTGGCTGAGCACCTCCTGCGTGAAAAGAACAGTGTCAGCTACTGGAGATAAGAGAAGGGAAGGAGATAGACATAGCCCTTGCCTTCTTGAAGCTTAAAGACAGATCTTAACTGATGACATAATAAATTTATTAATTACAATTGAATCAGAGACTATGGACAAGTAGTACAGGATGCTTTGACAGCTTATGGGGGTGAATGGGGGACTAACGTTAGCTTCTCCCTGGTGGAAGGTGGGAACTGACCTCTGCTGTCGGTTGCCAGAGCTTTAAACCCCACGCCTGTGCTTCCTCCTTACCTGACCACGCCTCATTTCCCCTTCTCTCAGTCTCTCCACTTCGAGATGTGAGGATTTCTGTCTGGCTTTGGAGATGTTGGGTAGGGAGTGCCCCACCCCCTTGGTGACATCAGAGAGCCAGCTCTCCTCCCGACACATGATTTGAGGCCTTGAGGCCCGGGCTGCCAGTATTGGGATTCTGTCTCAGTGATGTCTTCCTTAGTTTGCTCTGTTTTCAACTTGTGGAGAACCTTACCTCTCAACTCTCCCTTTCCACTTCCAAAATAGTGACCAACTTTATTCATTTATCCATTCATCTGGTGGTTGTTAAGTGCTCAAATCTCATCCTCTTCTGCCTTCTCTGCCATCTCTCCTGCACTTTATCCTTTTCCTCTTTATTGGCTCCTTACCATTAGCTTTTAAACATATCCAAGTCTCTCCCATCTTTAGACGAACTTCCTTTTACTGTACTCTCCACCCTATCTCTGTCTTCCTTCTTACAGTCAAACTTCTTGAGAAAGTTGCCTAAATGGGGGTCTCCATTTCCTTTCCCCTCACTCCCTCACCTTTGCAAGCTCACTCCTCATAGGGTCACCCCTAACTTTGCAGGGACACTCTGCAGTCCTTATGTTGCTTGATATCTCAGCAACAGCCAACACAGTTGACCTTTTCAGCAGTTCCTTCTCCGTTGCATAAGGTAGGACTTTGCTTGCTTCTTAAACTCCAGAAGTCTGTCTGAGATCCTGTACCCTTTGCATTCTATACACCATAGGTGATCTTATTCTCTCCCCAGCTCAAATGACCTCCATACGTTGCTGGCACCATATCTCTGGTCCAGATCTTCCTCTGGAGCTCCAGTCTAATCCATTGTCCACTGAAAAACTCCACTTGGGTTTTTCATAGGTACTACAAACATAGTATGTTCTGAACTGAACTTGTCAGCTTCCCCCCCAAATCTGTTTCTCTTCTAGTACAACTATTAAGTTAAATATACTTATTTATTTTTGGCTGCGTTGGGTCTTTGTTGCAGTGCACAGGCTTGTCATTGCAGTGGCTTCTCTTTGTTGCAGAGCATGGGCTCTAGGCACGCAGGCTTCAGTAGTTGTGGCTTGCGGGCTCTAGAGCGCAGGCTCAGTAGTTGTGGTGCACGGGCTTAGTTGCTCCGCAGCATGTGGGATCTTCCCGAACCAGGGCTCGGACCCATGTCCCCTGCATTGGCAGGTAGATTCTTAACCACTGTGCCATCAGGGAAGTCCCTATTTATTTATTTTCTTTTTTGGCTGCACCATGCTGCTTGACAGATCTCAGTTCCCCAACCAGGGACTGAACCCGGGCCATGGCAGTGAAAGCCCGGAATCCTAAAATCTAGGCCACCAGGGAACTCCCAAGTTAAATTTAAATTTATAAATATTTATTGAATGCTTACTACCATACGTGCCAGGGCAAGGACCATGTGCTAGGCATTGTCAATTAAGATGCCCTCTCTTGGGGAGTTCCCTGGCGGTCCAGTGGTTAGGACTCAGCTCTTCCACTGCAGGGGGCATGGGTTCCATCCCTGGTTTGGGAGCTAAGATTTCTCATTTTTTGGCGCAGCCAAAAAAAAAAAAAAAGATGCCCTCTCATAACAATTAAAATACAGTGTGATAATCACTATGATAGGGGAAATACTACCATCTGTTGGAGTACATAGAGGATGTACCCAATTGCCCGAGCCAGAAACCTGGCAGCCAACCTTAATTTCTCTTGTTTCCTCACCACTCACATTTAATTGATTACTAAATCTTTCCAACCTGTCTACTTCCTTTAATCCCTACAACTACCGCCCTTTTCAGCCCAGATAATATGACCTTTGAACTAGTCTCCTTGCATATAGTTCTACTCCTCTCCAGTCCATTCCTGGCACAGCAGCCAGAGTGATGCTTCTAAAACATAAAAATGGCCTGCCACTCCCCTGACTTAACCATTCAAAGGCTTCCCATTTTCCTCAGAGTAAAGTCCAAATTTTACAGTGTGGTTTACAGAGACTTTCTCCTTTCAGCCCAGTGTTTTCACACTCCCCACCACAAACTCCATACTCCAGCCACACACTACTTCCTCACATTCCTAAAGAGCATTGAGGTCTCTGGTCCTTTGCATAAGTTGTTTCCTCTGCCTGAAACACTTCCTTTCCCCACTCCTACCAACCTCCACCCGGCTAACTCTTTCTCATCAGCTAGATCTCAGTTGAAAGGCCATTTGCACAAGAAGGCCTCTCTTAACCCCTTAGAGTCGGGTAGGGGTCCTAACTAGGAGACCCTACAGCAGACTTCACATTCCCACATTATAACTTTCATGACACGTTAAAGGTTATTTGACTTTCTGACTTCCCAGGAAGTCTGTGAGCTCCGCTAAGGCAGAAGCCTATATCTATTTTGTGAATAATCGTATCTTCAATGCATTGTATAGCACAAAGTAACCTCTCTGTACCTCAGCTCGTAAGTACAATTAGGTATTAATTAATCTTAAAGGTATACAAAGATGATTAAGAAGGGTCCCTTTCTCAATTACTGACATGTGCTTCCTTGAATAACGTATACTTATTGACAAACTCTTAGCCTTCTTACTCCTCCTCAACTTACCTTTTTCCTTTACACGCTCCCTTCCCTTTAAATGAGATTGCCTGGCTGCATATTAGCTTTAGAATGGTATTAAATTAATATTTAATTGTCACATTCTTTTTTGTTAATAGGATATGTACCCTAATTTTTATTGTGTCACTAACGTAAGTTTATCATAACTCTAAAACTCTGATTCTTATGAACTCGAATCAAGAGTCAGCCATTGCGAATAGCCGCTATCATGACATCGCCACTTCAGCAAGATGACTGGGGGCCTCGGTTTCCGTCACCGCCCTTGGGCTGCGTTACAGGATTAAAGCGCGCCGAGCCCCACACGATAAGGTCTCCTCGGCCCTCCCACCAAAAAAGTGCTGCTCTGGCACAGCATCTACTGCCTCTCCGTCTCTATGACACTCTTTTCCTGTTTCCTAGTGTTGCATGATGGGAGAAATAGTCTACTTTCCGGGAGTCTGGCCGGGGGAAAGGCCACATTCGGAACTCCATTTCCCGGCGTGCTTCGCGGCGGTCGCTCATCCCACTGGCGGGAGACCGGTTCCGGTTGCATCAGCGTGGGATCCGCGGCGAAATGAGGTTGTTCGTGAGCGAGGGCGCCCCGGGGAGCCTGCCCGTGCTGGCCGCGGCCGGGAGGGCCCAGGGCAGAGCGGAGCTGCTTATCAGCACTGTAGGCCCGGAAGGTAGTCTGCTGGTGCTGGTGGGCGGTGGATGAGCCGGGCGGGACTGAAAACACGCCGACGACCACCCTACAGTTGTCTTCGTCAACCCCGCCCCCGTCACGCACTCCCGTCAACCTTCTCCCGCATTCTCCTTGGGCGCCCCATCCCCTCTTTCTTCCCAGTCGTACCTTTCATCCGTCACTTCCCTTAATTACCCTCAGTGTACCCTTCTCTTGCCTCCCCTCCTTCCTCTTCCAGGACCTCGCCTCACTCCAGTGAACCTCTTTCCCTTTTCCAACCTTCTCCCACCCCTATCTGGCAACCCCACCACCACACGTCACTCACATGATAACCACCAGGTTCTCCTTTGTCGTTCTTAGGAAACCCTGCTTTCCTCTCCTAAGCACACAGAGACACACATACTGTCTTCGGTTTACCTCTTCTCATTCCCAGCCATCTGTTTGGGTGACTCTTAAGCGGTTCTCTTGTCAATCCTCCCAGTTCTCTTAATTTTGTTCTCCCACTGTAGCTCAGATCATTCTCAGATATCCTGATTACTTTCAGTTGTTCCACTTCTTGGCTGCAGCACTACCCCAGTACCACCACCTCCTCGCTGCAGTCCCCATCTGTTGTTTCCAGCTGGCCTTCTTAGCTGAACACCTGCTGGTCTCTCCAGTTCATTCTGGACCCACCCCCTTTCAGTGCTCCTATCCTGGACCCTCTCCGTGAGACTGCCCATCCCCCCCGCCACCCCCCCCTCCCCGTGAAGTTGTCCCTCTAAGTTGACAAAGCATTTCTTTTCTTTTCTCTGTTTTTCACCCATCTTTCTCTCCCGGGTCAGAGTGTGTGGTCCCGTTCCTGACCCGGCCTAAGGTTCCTGTCTTGCAACTGGATAGTGGCAACTACCTCTTCTCCACCAGTGCAATCTGTCGGTCAGTACTGGTTCTTGATGCAGGGAGGTGGCTGAATAGAATCAGGGATTATTGTCCTCTGGGTAGCCTTGTTTACAACCACTGTTTCACTGGGGGGTGAGAAATGGGCTAGACAAATGGGCCCCTTTAATTCTACCTCTGTTGCTCTCTTCCTGGGTAGATACTTCTTTCTGTTATCTGGCTGGGAGCAAGATGACCTCACCAACCAGTGGCTGGAATGGGAAGCGACAGAGCTGCAGGTAGGACTGAGATGTGGGGAATGGCAGGCAGGCTCTCGCTCTGCATGGCTGCCCTGACCCGTGTCTCCTGCATTTTAGCCAGCTTTGTCCGCTGCCCTGTACTATTTAGTGGTCCAAGGGAAGAAGGGAGAAGATGTTTTTAGCCCGGTCCGGAGAGCCCTGACTCATATTGACCACAGCTTGAGTCGTCGGAGCTGTCCGTTCCTGGCTGGGGTGAGTTGGGCCTTGAGATGGGTACTGGGAAAAGCTGTATGATATACGAATTAAGAGGGAAGACTGTATTCAGAGTTCAGAACTTCCAAACTGCCACTTACTAGCAGTGTAAACTTTAAAACTCACAAAAACTCTTTAAACTTCTTTTTTTTCACCTTTGAAGTGAGGGTAATGTATTACTGTCCACCTCAGTGGGTTTTTGTGAAGATTAAGAGAGGTAATTTAAAATGCTTAGCACGGTGCTTGACACATAGTAAGCGCTTAGGAAATGTACGATACTGTTATGTCAATTGGGAAGAACCTGAGTGTCTCACCTGTGTACTTCTTCCTTTCTTTCCTCAACAAAGGAGACAGAATCTCTAGCTGACATTGTTTTGTGGGGAGCACTATATCCATTACTCCAAGACCCGGCATACCTCCCTGGTGAGAACTGTGCATATCACTTCTCCACCAGCCCCAACCCCAGGAGCTTGGTGTAGGGGTTACAGAGTGGGCAATAGAATATTGAGGACCCATTTTGATGTGCAGCTTGACAGGGCAGCTATAGCGGAAAGATGGCTGAGGGAACTGGGAAAGGCAGCTGGAGAAACTTTGTGAAGAAGGGGAGGAGGTCCCTTCCCGCCTGCCCATTCTCGGTCTTACTGATTGCCTCTTTTCTTCCATGCCACAGAGGAGCTGGGTGCCCTGCACAGCTGGTTCCAGACACTGAGTTCTCAGGAGCCATGTCAGCGAGCTGCAGAGACTGTGCTGAAGCAGCAGGGTGTCCTGGCCCTCCGGCCCTACCTCCAAAAGCAGCCCCAGCCCAGCTTCCTTGAGGGGAGGGCTGTCAGCAATGAGCCTGAGGTTTGGAACAGAGCAGAGGGGTCCCCACAGAGCCTCAGTGCGTGAGGTGGTGGGTGGCTTGGAGAGGGACTTTGAGCATGACTGCTAACTTTTTCAGTTCATGGAGAGCAAGGAGAAGAGTTCTTTACTCTACGCACCCCCCCCCCTCACCTGGTGAGGGATACTGTCAACTCTTCATAGGAGGAGGAGCTGGCTACCCTATCTGAGGAGGAGATTGCCATGGCTGTAGCTGCTTGGGAGAAGGGCCTGGAAAGCTTGCCCCCTGTTCAGCCACAGCAGAATCCAGTGTGAGTAGGCACACATGAGTGGGGCTTGGTTTCTTACGTGGAAATTGTTGATAGAGCCAATACCTGCCTGTCGAATTCTCTTTGCTGACCTTTGATTTTCTGTTCTCTCAACCTCTTGGCTAATACTTTGGGTATACTGTCCATCAGTCCCATCTGCACCCATGTTTTCAGCTACTTTCTGTCTACTGATTGCACCTAAATCTGTTTTTTCTAGTTCACATCTCTATTCTGAGCTCCAGACATAGTTGTCAGACTATCTCCTAGATTCCTCCACCTCCACTGGCATTGCAAACTCAACGTGTACAAAACCAAACCTATTACCTTCCCTGCCAGCTTCTCTTTCTCCTTCATTCACTTGTCTTAGTGAATGACTCCCACCTTCCACCTAAAAATCCAGGCCAGAAATCTTGGTGTCGTCTATCTATACCCTTCTCTCATCTCTGCTTGTGTCATTTGTTCCATTACCAGGTTATTGATTCTAACTCCTAAAGAGTCCTTGTATCCATCCCTTCTCCCTGTCCTCACTGCTGCTACCTGAGATTGGGCCTCACCATCTCTTAACCTTCTCCTTCCATGCCATCCCGTGCTCCACACTGCCACCAGAATGGCTGCTTAAAACTGCCCAGGTTATCATCTCACCTTCCTTTTCAGAATTCTGCAGATGGTCTCTCTGTGTAGTTCACAAGGCCTTTCATGATCTGACCCCTGCCTATATGCTTAGCATCATATTCTGTTACTCTCCTGATCGCTAAGATAATATTCACACACATACGTAGATTTTTCCGTTGAAATGAAATGTCTGTAGTTCTGAACATGTTGTTCAATAAAGATTTAAGTGTCCACTCCTTGTCAGGCCCTGTGTGCTGGGAACTGGGTCTACAGAGGGGAACGAAACAGATAAGACTGTGCTCTCGTACCACTTTGAGTCTAGTGGTATAGACAGGTGTTTAAAAAAAACTGTCACTCATGAAACTAACACAACGTTGTTAATCAACTATACTCCAATATAAAATTAAAAGTTAAATAAAACGTGTCACACAAAGGTATAATTATAAATTTTGGTAAGTACTATGAAGGAAAAGAACAGGATGCTATGAGAAAATATCACAGGAGATTAACTTAGAAAAATGGCATTTGACCTAAGAGTTGCAGGAATTCCCTGGGGGTTCAGTGGTTAGGACTCCACGCTTTCACTGCTGAGGTCCCAGGTTCAGTCCCCAGGTGGGAAACTAAGATCCCGAAAGCCGCGCAGCATGGCCAAAAAAAAAAAAAAAATAATAGGGAACTAAGACTTGCAAAATGAGTAGAGTTAGGCAAGGGTAAGTCTGGGGGAAGGGTGTCTCAGAGCAAGCATCGTGTTTGGTTCTTTATAAGGAATTTCTAAAAGGCTAGTGGCTGGAGGCTGATCAGTCAAGGGGCAGTTGGGTCAAGGTGAGTTTTAAGAGGAAGGCAGGCTGAGATCATATACTCTCACACCTTGGTGTCTTTGCCCATGCTCTTCCTTCTCCCTGGAATGCCTGCATCTTACCTACCTGCTGTACAGTTGTTCAAGAGACCAGTTCTATCATTTCTTTCTCTGTAGAGCTTGTGAGAGTCTTAAGTGCTTCATCTTCTGGGAGCTTCCATCGTCATATTATGTTGTAATTGTCTCTTTTTAAACTTTTTTTTTTTTTTAATTTTTGGCTGCGTTGGGTCTTCATTGCTGCACGCAGGCTTTCTTCTAGTTGTGGCGAGCGGGGGCGGCTCTTCATTGCGGTGCGCGGGCTTCTCATTGCGGTGGCTTCTCTTGTTGTGGAGCACGGGCTCTAGGCATGCAGGCTTCAGTAGTTGCGGCGCATGGGCTCTAGAGCTCAGGATCAGTAGTTGTGGCGTATGGGCTTAGTTGCTCCGCGGCATGTGGGATCTTCCCGGGCCAGGGCTCAAACCTGTGTCTCCTGCATTGGCAGGCGGATTCTTAACCACTGTGCCACCAGGGAAGCCCTATAATTGTCTCTTTACATGTCTGTCTCCTCGCTAATCTGTAAGCTTATTGAAGGCAGGGCCTCTGTCTTCTTTTATGGTACACATTTTCTAGCACAGGGCCAAGTATTTGGTAGATTATGATAAAATTTGAATGAATTAATGAAAGTTTGTTCATTCACTGATTTTGAGTATTTCTTTTGAGTACCTGTTGAGGATTGTTTTAGATGTAATAAAGAATAGGATATTAAAAAAAAAAGAATAGGAGATAGATTTTTCTCAGGTGTTTATACAGGCTAACATGTTTAAATGTGTACTTAGAGGAGGAGACAACTGACTAAAGACCCTAGAGCCAAACCAGGCTATATTCTGTGCTTTTCCTTCTGACTGAAGGACATCCCCAGTGTCTTTTTTTTTAAATTTTTTTAAAAATTAAACTTTTTATTTTGAGATAATTGTAGATTCACATGCAGTTGTAAGAAATTATATGGAGCATCCCCAGTGTCTTGATCAGGCAAATTCCCACCCATTCTCGAGGGCCAACTCAAGTAGTTCTGCCTCTGTGAAGTCTTAGTCTTAGGCTGGAGATACTTGCCTTCCTTCGAGCTCCTTGGGCACTTTGTACCCCTCATCGCACTGATCCAGTTAGAAGTTGTCTGATAGAACGTAACCCTCTTGAGGGCAGAACCCTGGGCGTACTCTGTGGTGGTGCATATCTGCCACCGTAGTAAGCACACTCAAGATGAGAGAGACGTTACAAGGTGACACAAAAGGAGCACCACAGAATGTGTGGTACAAGATGCTTATGGACTCGGGATACAAGGATGACTGGGTGGAAGGCCGGTTGCCAGTAAAGAAAGGCTTTCCTGAAGGAGCTGATTTCTAAGCTGGATTTCAGAGAAAACTATGGTATTCAGTCATGGGGAGAAAAGTCAGTTAATCCAGGAGAAAACAGTGAGATCTTTCTCAAGGAAATGGGCTGTAAAATGCTCCAGGAAGTAGATGGAACATCTAACTGGATATATAGCATGCAGCTGGGAAGAAGGGTAAGGTTAACATGAGGGAATCATTGGAGTCTCTATTAGCAGAAGAGATTATGGGACTTGGTGAGCTCGCAGGATGCCCAGGGTTGAAGGACACGGTAAGTGATGGTAGTCAGCAATTGTAGATTAAGAATGGTTGGAAGTAACACAACATTGTAAATCAACTATACTTCAATAAAAAAAAATATTAAAACTGAAAAAAGAAAAGAATGGTTGGAAAGATGAAAGGAAACCTGGTGAGGTGTCAGTGCCAGGGAGGGGGGTGAATACAAGATGTGTGCAGCTGAGCTTTCACTGGTGATGAAGCATGAAAAGAGAAGAGCAGGCTGAGTGACTTCTGACAGCAGATTGAATGACAAGACTAGGAATGATCCTGGGAAAGTGGGGAGGAGAGGGTGGCTGTGAAGGCAACGGCTGGTTCCTGCTGGTTTGAGTCAGGCCGTGAGGAAGTGACAGATATGGGTTAGGGAAGAGTCAAGGGATATGAGAGGACTTGGGAAGGCTTGTGTATGGGCTGGCGAGCTGTAAACATTTCAGGGAGTGAGTAGAGGTAATGTTAACATAGCACTTGGAAAGAAGGGAAGAGGTCAGTGCTGGGAAAGCGTTTTTGGGTGGCACTGGCATCTAGGAAGTCAGCAAATGATGGTGGTTGGACAGATCCTGGGGAGAGTTGTCAATACCCCAGAGTTTGGAGCCTGGGGATGAGCTAAAGGAAAAGGAGTACTTAGGGTAGTAAAGAGAGACAGAGCTCAGTGTCAGAATGAGGCTTCTTAGGAGCAGTACACGAGGCTTGCTTGCTGTGGGCAGGGCCCTGTATTTGCAACCGTAGGGATCTCATGGCTTTTGGGTGAGTTTATGCTCCAGTGGATTCATGTGAGGAAAGACTTCAGACAGACGTGAGCCTGTTACAGTAGAACAGATGCATCTGGGTGTTCTGTGCACTTTGGGTCCCTCTTGACCCTCTCTTCTCCCCCCTGGACTGTTCTCTTCCCTACCAGGTTGCCTGTGGCTGGGGAGAAGAATGTGCTCATCACCAGCGCCCTCCCTTATGTCAACAATGTCCCCCATCTTGGAAACATCATCGGTTGCGTGCTCAGTGCTGACGTCTTTGCCAGGTGGAGCCAGCTGCTGGGGGAAAGCCCTGAGGGAGCAGTGGGCCCCAAGGGAATAGGAGGCCTCAAGGGGGGAAGCCGGAGGGATCCTGGGTACATGGGAGGGGCTGAGATGGGGCCTCATGATCACCACATTCCTTCCCAGGTACTCCCGGCTCCGCCAGTGGAACACCCTCTATCTGTGTGGGACAGATGAGTATGGTACAGCGACGGAGACCAAGGCTATGGAGGAGGGTCTAACCCCCCAGGAGATCTGTGACAAGTACCATGTTATCCACGCCGACATCTACCGCTGGTTTAATATCTCGTTTGACATTTTTGGTCGGACAACCACTCCGCAGCAGACCAAGTAGGTTTCCTCTAATCAGGCAGAAATGGAGAGTGGGAGCAGTGGGAATATCTAGGAGACAGAAAGAAGGAACCAAGATTGTTCCCCGTCCCCCACCCCCAAACATCCGGATATTGTCCTGAAATGTGTCCCAGGCATTATTACGGGGATTCATTGTGTGCAGAAGCCTGACCAGGGCTGAAGGTGCAGCTGAGGGAGGGAAGAGACAGGACGTAGGCTCACGGGAAGGACCTGCCTTCCCTCTACCGCCTCCCTTCTCTTCCTGGCCGCCACTGTCTCAGGACAGCGCCTCTCGCTCCTGTGTTTATAGCAAATACACTCATTTTCCTCTGCCTGATTATCGTCCTTTTAAAAACTGCATAGTAGACAGGCTGCCAGCTGAGAGTGCTGTGCAGTTTGGCAGCACTCTGATTTAATTTTAATTTTTAGGACATAACCAAAGAACTAAACAGTTCGATTATCCTTTTGGAGACTTTTGTTATTGAAGAATACAAAACAGATCTGTATTTTACAAAAATAAATTCTAGAGCGGTGAGGAAAGAGATCGTGTGGAGAGTTGGGCAATTGATGTGAGGTGTTTGGGCTCGTCAGTAAACTCCCTGCAGATGACTGAGTGGTCTCTGACTGATTTCTTTGGCTCTTGGACTGAATGGGTTTGGATCCTGGGTGGAGTGGCAGGAGGGAGGGGCGCACCACTTCCTCTGACTTCCCCCGGTCCACCCCTCCCCTGTCCCTTGCTCACCTCATCAGAATTACCCAGGATATCTTCCAGCGGTTGGTGGCCCGAGGTTTTGTGCTGCAAGATACTGTGGAGCAACTGCGGTGTGAGCACTGTGCCCGCTTCCTGGCTGACCGCTTTGTGGAGGGCATGTGTCCCTTCTGTGGCTATGAGGAGGCCCGGGGTGACCAGTGTGACAAGTGTGGCAAGCTCATCAATGCCATCGAGCTCAAGGTGAGAGGAGGGTCTCCTGGGAGCCCGGAAGGAGACAGTCTCTAATCTTAAGGGAGTCCCAGTCTGGTCCACCTCAGGTTCTTTTTTTTCTTCCTTTTTTTTTTTTTTTTAATTGAAGTATAGTTGATTTACAGTGTTGTGTTAATTTCTGCTGTACAGCAAAGTGACTCAGTTATACAAATATATACATTCTTTTTTATATTCTTTTCCATTATGGTTTATTCCAGCTTATTGAATATAGTTCCCTTTGCTATACAGTAGGAGCTTGTTGTCCATAGGATTTTTGTTTTAGCATTCAAGATGTTTCACCAGTGGCTCTTCCTACTCTGTCCTGGCAACTCATCACTCAGTTCACTGCATAAATACTTACTGAGCATTTACTATGTGCTTGGCATTGTGCTGGAAAATCGACAAGTTGAGTTCATATTACCCTACCTTTGCTCCTGCTTCATACCACCTGATCTGCATTTGTTTAGTTCTTTCTCTCTTCCATATATACCACCTTTACTTCTACTCCATGTTTATTCATTTGGTAGTTCATTCATTCATTCATTTATTCAACAAACTTTTTTGAGTCTTTAGGGTAGTCACAGTTCTAGGTGTTGAGGATGTAGCAGTGAACAAGACAGATTTTTATCTAGTGCGGGAGGAAACCAACACTAAAGATAGAATAGAGTTACTCCAGGGTAAACTGCCCGGAAGATGTGGTGAAGGGTGACTTCTGGGGGAAGAGTTAAGCTGGGTGATTAGGGAAGGCCTCTCAGAAGTAACATTTGAAATGAGAGTTTCACTGAAGAATGAGAAGGAGCCAGGAGGTGATGAGTGGTGTTGAGTGTTCCAAGCAGAAGGACCAGGAAATGCGAAGGCCCGAGGCAGCAAAGCGCTGAAAAGGGGAATTGAAAAGGCCAGTGTGGCTCATAGTGAGTCGGGGTGGGGGTGGATGGGTGGTGGTGGATTGAGACAAGGTCAGAGAGGTAGGCAGTGACCCGATTTCCAGGGCCCAGTCAGCCATCTGGGAGTGGAATGGCACGCTGCTCTGTGGATAATGGGTAGGAGGGAAGTGAGAGAGAAAGTGGGGAAACCAGTCTGGAGGCCAGTGGTAGCTCAGAAATGGGATGACGATAGCTTGGACTAGGTTAATAGCAGTAGAAATAGCGGGGTGGGAGGGGGGAAGGATTTGAGATATGTTTTGGAGGCAGACTCTGTAGAACTGGATAGACTGCAATTCGGGGTGATAGAGAAGTCAAGAGAATGACGGCTTGTATGCTTTTAGCTTGAGCAGCTTGGGCGGATGGTAGTACTATCTATGAACACAGGCAAGATTGGGTGAAGAAGAGCTTTCCTGTGGAATGCAGTGATACTATTTGGGTTTGTTAAGTTTGAGGTGCCTCCTCAGACATCCAGGGAGGGATGTTAGGTAGGCAGTTGATAGAGGCATGTGGAGTTCAGGAGAGAGGTACTGAGAGTTATAATTTCTCACCTTCAAAAACCCAGATCAAAACTCATTCAGAAGCTTTCATTGGTTAGCTCCACCTGTTTACTCCTTTCGCCATCATCCTTCAGTGTTTGTATAGTCAAGTTGTGCCATGAAAATGAGTATTTCTTGACATTTTGCCGTGTGAAAGCCTGTGCTTGTTTCTCACGCAAGCCCTCTCTCCCTGATTGATTGTAACTCCCTCAAGGAGAGGAACCGTGTGTCTTCTCTCGCTGCTCTTTCTGCTCCTCACACAGCTACGTACAGTGCAGGGCTCTGGGTCTAGCCTGTGCTAAGAGAATGCTTTTTCCTATTCTTTGGAGTGAAAGGACACAGATGTGAAACTCTGAGTAGCAAATGTTGTGCTATGCAAACCTGAGTCTGCAAGTTCAGAAAAGACCCAAGTAAGTAGTTCGTGAGTTGGCGGGGTGTGAGCGTGAGGCTAAGCTTGGTGCCAGACGGGGGACCTCATCTCTCTGTGCCTCCCCCCTCGCCTGGACAGCTCCTGGCATGCAGCCTGATCCTGACTGTCGTACCTTGGGTCACCCCTTCTCTTGACTTTCCCTTCACAGAAGCCTCAGTGTAAAGTCTGCCGGTCGTGCCCTGTGGTGAAATCCTCTCGGCACCTGTTTCTGGACCTGCCTAAGGTGAGTGGGCCTTTCCCTCAAGCCAGTCTGCATGGCCTCCTCTGCCCCCTCTGCCTCAGCCACAGGCAGAGGCAAATTTGTACCAAATCACCCTCATATATTTTTAATTTCCATTTTAAAATTATGCTTAAGGTAAAAAGGTGTAACAGGAAAAGGGCACAAAGTCAAAGGTCCAGGCCCATCTGCCAAGAGATATTTACTACTGATTTTCCTTTGTAGCACTTGCATATGAAAGTATTCTTACGCCTTTTTTGTCTCCTTAATACAAATTAGATCATGTCATTCATATTCTTCAGTCTGCTTTCTTTCTTTTACTTCACAATGTGTCTTAACCAATTTTTCACTTTTTTTTTTCCTTTTGAACTTTTTATTTGGAAATAATTTCAAGCTTGCAAAAAGAGTTGCAAGAATAAGCAGTTGCTAGAACAAAGAACCTCATGTTCTTTACCCAGAAGAACCTCATGTACCCATTACCCAGATTCACTGGCTGTTAAGATTTTGCTCCATTTGGTTTAGCTTATTCTCTCTCTCATACATGTATGCATGTATACTTATATAATCTCTTTACTCTTGAATGCTGCCTTGTGTGTTTCCTAAGAAAAAAGACACATTCCTGCATAACCGCAGTATGGTTAACAACTTCAAGAAATTTAACATTGATATAGTTGTGTGATCTACCAGCCATATTCCAGTTTTGCCAACTATTCCATTAATACCCTTCCTAGCATCATTTTTCCTGTAGTGTAGAATCTGGCTCTGGATCATGTATTGCATTTAGTTTTTCTGTCTCTTTAGTTTCCCTTAATCTGAAACAGTTCCTCAGCCTTTCTTTATCTTTTATGACATTAACAGTTTTTAATAATTATAGGCCCTGATTCCCCCTTTTAAAATAGAATATTCATTTTGGATTTGTTGGCTGTTTTCCGCATGGCTAGATTCAGGTTATGCATCGTCAGTTGGAATACTACATAAATGATACTTTGTTCTTTCCAGATGATACTTAGTTCTTTCCAGATGATACTTTGTTCTTTCCAAAATGATACTTTGTTCTTTCACATCGTGGCCATTTCCCCCTCATTGGTGATGTTAATTTTGCTCGGTCAGGGTGTTACCCAGCTTCTCCACTGTACAATTAATATTTTCCCCTTTGCAGCTTATAAGCAGTCTGTGGGAATACACTTTAAGACCATGCAAGTACTTTGCTCTTCATTGAAAGGTTCCCTCTAAATTTAGCATCCATTTATTTAATCATTCTTACCTGAACCAGTTTTTGTTAAGATTTGCCAACTGCCACTCCCTCCACATTTACCCTTCTCCTTCATTCATCTCATTTATTATCAGTGTCAACTCATGGATGCCAATTTTTTTCAATGGTTTATAATTGATTCCTGTCCTAAATAATTTTCATATTCGAATTGTCCCTTATTTGGCCAATGGGAGCCTATTCAAGGTTGTTTCTCTGGGTGTTTCTGAGGTCTCCCATCAATTTTTAAGCACTTCCTTATTTTCTAGCATAGCAGGATACTCTAGATTCATCTTGTTCCAGCCTGGGATTCAACCATTTCTCTACCAAGCCCTGTATTTTTTTTAAGTAGGTAACAGTGTTAGAGACCAAGATCTAAGTGTGCTCATTGCTACTGGGGTGTCTTTGCTTCTAGGCCCTGCCAGCAGAGAGTTAGGCATTTGTTTTGGGTTCACGCTGACACCTGAAATTCCAGGCCAGCCCCATGGCGTTCTTCCTCACTTTCCCTCATCTCATATTTTTATTTCCCTTCTTCCAAACAGTAAGTACTCTGGTTCCCAACAACATTATTTACTCATTTGCTCGATTCTACAATACACCTAAAAATTTCAGAATTGCTTCACCCATACCACTATCAAAAAACCTACTAAGATGAGTTTAGGGTTTATTGGCAGTCCTGCCCCTTCCCCCCCAAGCGCGGGTATATAATCAAATATGTTCAAAATTGTCCTGGCTTAGTTTTTTCCCCCTTTAGTGTGGTTGTGTTACTGAAGTAAGCCAATAAGTTTGGTTCATTTGCTTCTAGTTCTTTTTTCTCTCCTCATACTTACTAACTTAATTTTTTGAAAATGTAGAACATCAGTATGCTTCTAAAACATCAAAACCATGCAAAAAGGTATACACAGAGAAGTGTCATTCCCTTATTCCCTTTCCTGTCCAGGCTACCTTGTTCTCCCATCTCCTGTAGGTGATTGGTTTTGTTTTCCGATTTAGTCTTAGTGTGTTTACTTTTGTAAAGATAAGCCTGTGTGTGTGTGTGTGTGTGTGTGTGTGTGTGTGTGTATGTTATTTCCTCTTATACAAAATAGAGCATACTGTATATACTCTTTTGCATTTTGTGTTTTCCGTCTAACAGTATGTTCTAGAAATGATTCCATATCAGGATTACTCCATATCAGATCATAGAGATCCTCCTTACTCAGGCTTGTTTGTTTGTTTTATTTAAAGAGCTGCATAGTACTCCATTTTGTGTGGGTACCATGGTTTTTTGTTTTGTTTTTTAAAAATATTTATTTATTTGCACCAGGTCTTAGTTGCGGCATGCGGGATCTTTAGTTGTGGCATGCAGAATCTTTAGTTGTGGCATGTGGGATCTTTTTTTTTTAGTTGTGGCATGAGGGATCTAGTTCCCTGACCAGCGATTGAACCCGGGCCCCCTGCATTGAGAGTGCAGAGTCTTAACCACTGGACCACCAGGGAAGTCCTGTGGGTACCATAGTTTATTTAATCAGTTTCTTGTGTTTGCCATTTAGGTAGTTTCCAGTATT
Source organism: Neophocaena asiaeorientalis asiaeorientalis (assembly GCF_003031525.2). Lineage (NCBI taxonomy): Eukaryota > Metazoa > Chordata > Mammalia > Artiodactyla > Phocoenidae > Neophocaena > Neophocaena asiaeorientalis. The sequence continues at coordinate 23,105,456 of NW_020185339.1, read as the reverse complement.
TTGCAGTTAAAAATACTATTGCGGTGACTAACCTTGTGCATGTGTATTTTTGTATTGTGGGAAGTGTATCTTCAGGATAAATTCCTTAAAAGGGATCACTTGCTGTGTCCAGGAGAAATGCATATGTAGTTTATTGCCAAATTTTTCTCAATAGGTGTTATTCCATTTTACATTCCTCCCAGTAGTGTATGTGTGCACTTGTTTGCCCAGAGCTTCACCGGTAGAGTGTGTTGTCAGGTTCTGGATGCTACAGTATTTATGTGGATGAATCACATGAACCATCCCTTACAAAAGATTTATCTTTGTTTTTCTGCTTACAGAAGTGATATACGCTTGTTTTTAAAATTTCAGAATGAGGGACTTCCCTGGCGGTCCAGTGGTTGGGACTCTGCACTTCCACTGCAGGGGGCATAGGTTTGATCCCTGGTCGGGGAACTAGGATCCCACAAGCCGCGCGGTGCGGCCAAAAAAAAAAATGTTCAGAATGAAATACATGGTGTAAAAGTGGATGTTCCCCTTAATCTCATGTGAGAATAAAGCACTGAGATATAGTTTTCCTCAAAAATTTTTTGGCCTTATGTTAATCTGTGTATTACTATTCTTTATTTTTATGAATAGGATTATATCATATGTTACTGTTTAGCAGTTTATTTAATGTATTTCTGAGATCTTTACATATCAATACATATAGGTCTTCCTCACTCTTTTTAAAGAGCTTATAAGTATTTCATTATGTGGATATACCATATTTCTTTAAATTCTACGGAACCAAGTGAATTAGTTTTAATTTTTGCTGTGGTGAACTGTGCACTTCTTTATAAACACATCTGTACACACTTATGTGAATATTTCTGTTGAAAAAAATCCCTAGAAGTGGAATTGCTATGGCAAAGTCATGAATCCTTAATTTTAATTATATATCATCAAATTACTCCAAAATGGTTGTACATATTTATCCTTATGGTGACCACACATGCGACTGTCCTAAACCAGCTCTCTGTGCTTCTCTGCTGTCTCAGTTGGGAAAGCCGCTGGAGGAGTGGTTGGAGAAGACGTTGCCTGGCAGTGACTGGACACCTAACGCCCGGTTCATCATTCGTTCTTGGCTTCGGGATGGCCTCAAGCCACGCTGCATAACCCGAGACCTCAAGTGGGGAACCCCTGTGCCCTTAGAAGGTTTTGAGGACAAGGTAAAAACGCTATGCTTTATTCATATCTCATATTATTCAGCCTTGGGATTGAAACCCTGGGCCAGCAGAACAGACTTGATTGTGTCTTGATTCAGTCTGAGGCTTTGGGTTGGCAAGGTTTTCCCAGTGTTCTTGCATCTTACTGTGTCTCCTCCCTCCTGACCCTCCAGGTATTCTATGTCTGGTTTGATGCCACCATTGGCTACCTGTCCATCACAGCCAACTACACAGACCAGTGGGAGAAATGGTGGAAGAACCCAGAACAAGTGAGCAGTTCTTTGTTAGCCTGTCAAAGACCTGGGGAGGGTGCGTGTATAGTGGGGGTGGTTAGGGGTGGGTAGCTGATCTTTCTTGGGCCTTTGAAGAGGATGTCAGGAGCTCTGTCTCCCAATTATATTCCATAGGTGAGCCTGTATCAGTTCATGGCCAAAGACAATGTTCCCTTCCACGGCTTAGTCTTTCCTTGTTCAGCCCTAGGAGCTGAGGACAACTACACTTTGGTCAGCCACCTCATTGCTACAGGTACCCTGGGAGATTGGAGAGGGGGATGTTCTTAGGGAATGAGGGCCAAGACAGTACTTGGAAGAAACTCCTGGAGAGGTGCTAGGTCTTGAGTTAGGAGTTGAGATGGAATAGGAAACAATTAGAACATGGAAGCTCAATGCAGAAAAAGGAAACAAGGGCTTCCCTGGTGGCGCAGTGGTTGAGAGTCCGCCTGGCGATGCAGGGGACGCAGGCCCGTGCCCCAGTCCAGGAGGATCCCACACGCCGCGGAGCGGCTGGGCCCGTGAGCCATGGCCTATGAGCCTGCGTGTCCGGAGCCTGTGCTCCGCAACAGGAGAGGCCACAAAAGTGAGAGGCCCGCGTACTGCAAAAAAAAAGAAAAAAAGAAAAAGGAAACAAGAACCTGAAGAGAGCAAAAGTCCAAAGCTAAATTTTGTAATGGGTAGAAGTAAACAGAAGACGAGAATGCAGAGGAAGGATCTCCCAAGTTCTGTGCAGGCCAGCTACTCTAGAACTGAGGTTGAGGGAGAGGAAAGAAGAGTTAGTGGGTCAGAGAGGAAGGACATGATTTTTTTTTTTATACAGCAGGTTCTTATTAGTTGTTTTATACATATTAGTGTATATATGTCAATCCCAATCTCCCAGTTCATCCCACGAGGAAGGACATGATTTGAACAGATGGTTCTCATTCTCCTTCTCTGTCCAGAATACCTGAATTACGAGGATGGGAAATTCTCTAAGAGCCGGGGTGTAGGAGTGTTTGGGGACATGGCCCAGGACACAGGGATCCCTGCTGACATCTGGCGCTTCTATCTGCTGTACATTCGGCCTGAGGGTCAGGACAGTGCCTTCTCCTGGACAGACATGTTGCTCAAGAATAATTCTGAGCTGCTTAACAATTTGGGCAACTTCATCAACAGGTGGGACCTGGTGAGGGGTGAGAGTCAGCAGATGAGCCTGGGGTGGGGCTCGTAGGCCACGTATGCTTGGTGCAAGTTAGTTGTAGAGATGTGATTTAGCAGAGTTGGTCACAAAGTGAATTTTTGTGAATTATTTTCTTATTAATGTTCTTTGTAGAACTGGAAATGTGTTCTTTCCTAGCAAAAAGGTTCACTTGCAGACCACTGAAAAGTTTGGCTGAAGAAGGGGGTTATTTTAGCATAGGGGTAGGAGACTTCTGCTGTACTTTTCAGTTTTGTTACTTCAGGCTCACATCCCATTATTGGTCCCTATCTCAGTTACTCTGCAACCTAAAGAAATATCCTCCATGGCTACACACGCTTTCAGGTTTGCTCATTAACCACATTGAACAGATAGTCCCTACTAGAGGATTTATTTGTTTGGTAGCAATTAATGCATATTTCAACGTGATCATTCTGAGTTTTTAACTTCTTAAAAATAAACGGTTGCTTAACTTTATTAGTTCCCTTTATATAAGGGATATCTGTATATAAAACGTCTGTTATGTGCAGACTCATATTCTTACGGGAGAGGGAGAATAAGGAATTAATTTAAGTTTTGCCTTCCAGCTTGAGGGAGCCAGGTGGTTTCAGTTCTGAGAAAATGCAGAATTAGGAAAATCGTGTCAAATTTCTCTAAGGAGACTGGGCAGTAACTTTTCTTTTCTCTCCCCTCTCCTTCCCTCCTCCCATCCAGAGCTGGGATGTTTGTGTCTAAGTTTTTTGGGGGTTTCGTGCCTGAGATGGTGCTCACCTCTGATGATCGGCGCCTGCTGGCCCACGTCACCCTGGAGCTCCAGCATTATCACCAGCTGCTAGAGAAGGTTCGGTAAGTAGCTACACCTCTGTCTCAACTCAGTGATCTGCTGGCATGTTGAGAGCCCCATACTGGTCCCCCCAGAACCTTACACCTTGGCCTGCATCCTTCCTTCCCAGGATCCGGGATGCCTTACGCAGTATCCTCACCATCTCTCGCCATGGCAACCAGTACATTCAGGTGAACGAGCCCTGGAAGCGGATTAAAGGCAGCGAGGCTGACAGGTAAGTAAGGAGGTACGGTTGGCTCTAGGAATAAAGTGGCTGGTAGGCTACGTCCTCCTGGGGGTCTGACTAATATCTTTTCTTCCTCAGACAGCGGGCAGGGACAGTGACAGGCTTGGCAGTGAATATAGCTGCCTTGCTGTCCATCATGCTCCAGCCTTACATGCCCACGGTTAGTGCTACCATCCAGGCCCAGCTGCAGCTCCCACCTCCAGCCTGCAGCATCCTGCTCACAAACTTCCTGTGCACCTTACCAGCAGGACACCAGATTGGCACAGTAGGTCTCTAGATTTGAAAGAGCCAGCTTCTCTCAAAATTCCTGCTTTTGCCAAGCAGCCTCTGGGGAGGGGTCAGGGAAGAACTTAACTTTGGGCATGAGACTCTCATAGCTATTCGAACTGCTTCCCCTCTCATCCCCACTCTTCACTTAGGCTTGTTTCTAATATAAAGTCCTGAGTATTGGTTTACAAGCCCAATGTTTTCTGTAGCTCACGTATCCTCACTGTCCTTCATGCCAGGACCCGAGGGGCAGGGAGAATACAAAGTAACCACTTCCTCAACACAAGGGGATAAAAGTATGTACACCTCTAAGCTTTTGCATCAACCTAGCATCATTAAATAGTTTAAATAATTTTTGACCCTAGTGAATGCTTTTTCTGGATTCTTTACTGAAATCAGCAGGTATTTGCTCAGTGTTACACTCTATAAAAGTTTTTTTCTAGACCACTGAGTTCCTAAATGTCAGAGGTTGGGGTGGAGAGGCCCTCTATATAGTCTGGTAGAGTTTATACCTAATCAGTGAATGATCCTGGAATTCTTTTTCTCACAGGTCAGTCCCTTGTTCCAAAAACTGGAAAATGACCAGATTGAAAGTCTGAGGCAGCGCTTCAGCGGGGGCCAGGTGAGAAAGCTAAAGACTGTGCCTCACCCACCAACAGTTAGTATCCTCCAGTAGCCCTCACTCATCCCTCTTTCCATCTATTGGCCCTGCTGCTTCCTCACTTCATTTTTCTTTCCTGTCTTAGCTAGAAGAGTCCTTGTCATTAAAGGTAATCACTTTCCCCCTGAGATGTTATATAAAACTTGAGGTCGGGGGATGTATATGGTAGCAGGTGCTAACTCTGTTGTTGATCTCAAGGCAAAAGCACCCCCCAAGCCAGCAGCTGTAGAGACTATGACAACAGCTGGACCACAGCAGATACAAGTGCTGATGGATGAAGTGACCAAGCAGGTACGGAGCTTAAGCCCTATGGGAGGCTGGAAAAGCTGAATCCTAAATAGGTCGTTTCTGGTCTCACTGTTGTGATTCCCCCATCCCCTCTTCTCTTAGGGCAACACTGTCCGGGAGTTGAAAGCACAAAAGGCAGACAAGAACCAGGTTGCTGCAGAGGTGGCTAAACTCTTGGATCTGAAGAAACAGTTGGCTCTGGCTGAGGGGAAACCCCTTGAAACCCCTAAAGGCAAGAAGAAAAAGTGAAAGTGAGAACTTGGCTCCTAGAAAGTCACTTTAATGGATGTGGACAGTAATAAATAAATGTACAATCTCTATATACATGCCGAGACCCTCTCCTGTCATCTACCCTAAGTTTTCCCCCTACTGAATAGATGGGGGTGGGAGGGGTCCATCGTTGGCACTGGTGAGAAGGTGGTCAGTAGATACTTCCAGGAAGGGTCGGAAGTGGCCCGAGGGGGAAGCGCTGGTCCCAGCCGTTCATGCTTGGTGCACATTAACCATCCGGTCAATCAGGGCTCGGCGAGTCGCCTCCACTTCCCTGGTCAGGCGCTCGATTTCCTGCTTGAGCCGTTCGTTCTCTTCAGCTAGCTGTGCCACTTTTCTTTCGTTCTCTTGTTCTTTCTCCTTCATGCGTTGCTTTCCAGCCCGTGCCGGGGACTGGCCACTGTGTTTCCGTTTCCTGGGTCTTTCTTGGTCTTCCTCTTCCTCCTCCTGAGCTGGGGAGCTCTGACTGGAATCCGGAGAGCTGGGGCTCTGGGAGGTGCGCGTGACCGCTGCTCGTTCTGGCTCCTCGGTCAGCCAAGCCAGGGAGGTGGGGTCAAGAGTGGTGAAGGTTTTTGGTTCTTCCTTCAAAGGAATGAGGAAAGGCAGAGTAGGTGTTAATTAGCTGAGAAGGAGGGACGGGCAGCCCCCGTTCCCTCCCCGCCCCCCGCCCAGCGTTAGGCCTAGCATTCTTACCTCCTCGTTTCCAGGGGGTGAGACATAGGTACCCCCATTTTCATCTGAGGACAGCACCTCCTGCAAGTCCTCATACCAGGCTTCCAGCTCCCAGCTGGACAGTGTCCCGAAGGAGAAAGGCAGTGACTCAGCTGCCATCTCTGTGGCTGGATCAGGCTCTGGGAAAGGACATAGTCAGGATAGTGGGTGGGGGAAGAAGCTCCACAAAGCCGTCAGTCTACGGGTTGGCACACTGGCCTGCTGCCTGTCTGTTTTGGTAGATAAAAGTTTATTGGAACACAGCCACATCCATTTATTTACATATTGTTCACGGCTGCTTTCATGAGACAACAGAAGAGATGCACAGTTGTGACAGAGACTATTCTGTGTGGCCCTCAACGTCTAAAATACTTACTGTCTGTCCCTTTAAAATTTACCAACCCCTGATCTAGAATGATATTCCGTCTTTGCTTTTGCCCAGCACATGAAGAAGCAAGTGCCTGGATGTGCATTCTTATGGGTTTCTAGTAAAAGTCTTCGGCCCCCCTTGGGGAACTCCACTGGCTGTGTCCACCATCTGTGCTCCTTTCTCCTCCTGTGTGGGGAGCTTGGGCAAACAGTCCTTGAGTCAGTCTAACCTTGGGGACGGAGGTGTGGTGAGACCTCACCTGACTGCTCACTCAGGGCCAGCTTTCAATTAGGACATGCTCTAAGAATAGTGATTTGGTCACCTTGTTAGGGGCAGGTCAGGAGGATGGATGTGGCCTAACAGCAAAAAGCCTGCTCAGATTCAAACTGTCCTCTCCCACCTTCTCTAGGTGTTTTCATAATTTCTTAGGGTCCCAGTAAACGGGGCCTAAGCAGCAATTCTTAGGAGCTGGTTTTGGGAAAGGGTTGGTTAAGTTTACCTGCTTTCAGGTGTGGTGATGTATGAAGATACACTTCCTTCTGGAACACTGTGGGGATCAAAGATAAATGTTAGCCATTTCTGGAAGCGGCGAGAGAGGCAGGTTCTTTTATCTCCAGCTTCCTACTGCTCCTTCCTTACTTCTTGTCTTATAGAGTATAGTTAGTTATTGGTCCCTGTAGCCATTTCTAAGGACAGAGAAGAACCTGACTTCCTTTATTTTTAGTTGCTGACGTTTGTAGTCCTGATTACATAATAGCAAAAGCCTGGCCAACTCAGCTTTCTCTAAATTTAAGGCAGTCCTCAAATCTGCCAGGGTAAGGACTGGACTACAGGGAAGGGAACAAATCAAGTGGCATTTTCCTAATTCCATTCCCACACTGACATCCTCCAAATGTGTATTTCCAGTCTAGACCTCTCCTGGGACCTCCAGCTTTAACTGCTTACTTGCCATTCTCTTTTGGATATCTAATATGTATCTCAGACTGAACGTGCCCAAAGACAAACTCCTGCTAATCTTCTCCTTCCAAGGTCTTTCCCATCTCGGTATACGGCAACTTTAGTTGCTTGAGCCAAAAACCTTGGTATCATCCTTGATTCCTCCCCTCTCACACCCCACAATCCAATCCAAACCACCAGCAAAACTTGAGTCATTCTTCAAAACCCCAGAATCTAAACACGTCTCACCAATTCCGCTGTTTCTAATCTAGATCGAGTTACTATCATCTCTCGGGTGACTGCAGAAACCTCTTGGCTGCAGGTCTCCCAGTTTCTGCTTTTGCAACCCCTCCCAGAGTCTATTCACAACAGCCCCCAAAGTGAGTCTTTTAAAACTTAAGTCAAGGGCTTCCCTGGTGGCGCAGTGGTTGAGAGTCTGCCTGCTGATACAGGGGACACGGGTTCGTTGCCCTGGTCCGGGAAGATCCCACGTACCGCGGAGCGGCTGGGCCCGTGAGCCATGGCCGCTGAGCCTGCGCGTCCGGAGCCTGTGCTCCGCAATAGGAGAGGCCACAACAGTGAGAGGCCCGCGTGCCGCAAAAAAAAAAAAAAAAAAAAAAAAAACACTTAAGTCAGGCTGTGTCATTCCTCTATTCAAAACCTTCTCATTTCACACATATTAAAAGCTAAAGTCCTTAAAATGGCTTAGAAGGCCCTCCACAGTCTGCTCTTTCCTTGCTCTGTTTTTCTCATTGACCACTCTCCGTCTTGCTCACTCTAGTCCAGCCAACTGGCCTCCTGTTCCCTAAAGATACTATGCATGCTCCCACCTTAGGACCTCTGCTCTTGCTATTCCTTCTGGAAAGCTCTTCCTTCCACATACCACATGGCTTACTGCCTTGCCTATTTTTAGGTCTTTCATTTAAATATCACCTCAGTGGGGGAATCCCTGACCACCCAGTGTAAACTGTAACCTCCACGCAGCATTCTCTACCCTTCCATGCTTTAGTTTTTTTCTATGGCACATATTTGCTTACTGTATGCCTCTTCCCACTAAAATGTAAGCTCTGTGAGAGGAGATTTTTTTTTCTCTCTTGTTCATGGATAAATGCTGGGCCCCAAACTTAACCAGCATAGTACGTGCTGGTTAAGTATTTGTTAGGAATCAATGGTTAAATCTCCCCGATCTCTCATTGGGAAAGGAGGACGAAGTCCAGAGGCAGAGCAGCAGCTGCCTATCCCTGGGGACTGTAGACGCAATATCGTCCTCGGTGCTTCTGTACAGGGCTGTCTTCCCTGGGGAACCCTCCTTGCTTTCCAGTGTGTGGGACATAGCTTTCATCAGCAGTGGAGCCCCGGGCCAGAGGGCTGCAGAGCCAAGCAGGGGGCTGACCTGATGCAATGGTTACACAGAGATTAGCTGGAGACAGGACAAGGGGAAAAAGGCAAGGACCAATCCCAGGGGAAGGACAATCCACTGGGGAGACCTCCAAATGGCTTCCTACACTTAAAAGATCCAGGATGCTCTCTTCTGCAGAAGGCTTAGGGACCTCTGGGGAAAAGGAAAACTCATCTCTGCTCCCCGTCCATCGACACCCCTCTTCCCAAAGGCTTGTGTCGGTCTCTTTTAAGATTCTCTCCTCTGCAAAGGTGCAGAAAGAATGTCCTGTGGAGGGTCCAAAAGCCCCATCTATTGACGTGGCTATGCTGGCCCTGAGACGCTGCGGCTGAGACAGGATTGGGGGTGGGGTGGGGGAGGACGCTAGTGGCAAAGTGGCGGCAGCGGCCTGAACCACTGTCAACCAGCCTTCTCGGCGCGGGGATGTGTCCTGTTGCCCCGCCTCCCACCCGGCAGGCCTAACGAGGAGGCCTGGGGTCTGCAACGGGAGAGAAAAAATCTTCCTAGGGCAGCTGGGGCTCCTTCCCTGAACAGCACAGGGCAAGACCTATGCTCCGGGCAGTGGTGGGATGCTGCTGTCGTGCGAAGGAAGAGGGGTCTGTAAGCACTACTTCTGAATGAAGGCTTCTCATCCCTCCCCCGGACGGTCACTTCACTTCATTGCGGAGGGCGTGGGACCACATCCTTAAGAGCGGATGCCCTAACTTTACGGGGACAACTGGTGTTCACGATGGGAGGGTAAAAGGTAAATGGGGGAATCAGTACTCGCCTCTCTCCTCAGGTTCCGGCTCTGATTTTGGCTCTGTCGCTGCCACCCGCTCATCTTCAACATGATACACTATATGCCTTAGACTCAAGCCTCTGACCCGAATAGCGCGGAGCTGAGCTCTTTTAATAAGGCCTTGCCCTCCTCTCCGGGGGCGGATCCAGAAGCCTACCAATCATAAAGCGGCACGCCGGCATTGGCCCCGCCTCATACCTTACATCCGCCATTCAGGAGCCCCCAAGGCACCGCCCCCATCGCTCCCTCCCGCTTGGGGGTCGACTTAGTGTTGGACCCGGAAGTGGCTTTGGGTCACGAGGCTTCGCGGAGGAGGTGAGTCATGCGCGCGCGCGGAGGGGAGAGCTGGCGGGGGAGGGGAGGATCGGCACCCAACGGCCCCAACAGCGCTCAACCGTGGTTGCCCCTAGGCTGCGGTGTGAAGCCTTACTGCGGCTTGTCTCCCTCAAGAGCACTTGTTCCGCCCACCTGACTTGAGCCCCAGTTTTACCTCCTCCACAAGAGACTCCCATTTTCTTTGCCCCTCATCCCCTCCCAGCTAATGGACACAAGGTCTTTTAAACCTCCGTCCTTTGAAAATTTGCATCCAACCACCAGGGTTGTTTGCATCTTCTTGAGTCTTCCTAAAGGGGTCCTCTCTTTTAGCTCCCTGGCTCCGTCAAAAGAGGCCAAGTAACGAATCCCCTTGGTAGTCATTTTCAGCTCCTCCTCGCTGAAGAGCACCCTTAAACTCTTATCTTTATAAAGTTTTTGATGAGCCCTTGGCATGCCAGAATTCATGTTCTTTGCCGGGTGGCCCCGATTCCCACTCTTTCCCTTATCACCTTCCCCCGTGGTGCTCTGGTGCCCTTCACCAAAGATCAGGCCCGCCCTTTTCAGTGTACCAGACCTACAAGTCCTGTGACTCCCTGCTGTGAGGAGCTGGGCATAGGCCTCCTGCTTTCTAGGTGTTTGGGCTACAGTAGGGCTGTGTTGCCTGGAACACTGCGTGCACATGAGCGCACGACTGCCTTGGACTAGGTTGTCAGGAGCCCAGATTCTAGCCTCAGCGGTCCCTCACTTGCCCAGGGATCCCAGGCCTGCCTGCCACCTAATCTCCCCGTGCTTCACCGTTCTTGTTAGTAAATAAAAGATAACGAGTTATGGAAGTAAAATGAGAGAATTATGAACTTGGAGGCAGCTTGAACAAAAGTGAAAAGCACCGTGGAAAATGCAAAGTATTTTTCTAGTGCCATTAGGTAGAAAACAGAGGCCATATGGTGGCCTGTTACATATCCTGTCATACCCTCATGGGGGCAGCCGGAGTTTGTCCTAAGTAGAAACTGTCAACAAAGCTGGTTGTGGCTGGGTGGCAGCTTCAGGCGGTGGTGTGACGGTGACAGGTCTTTGGCCAGGCCTGCACCATTGCTCCAGAGTTCCATTTCTCCTTCTGTAAATGGGGGTGGGGGTGGGTTGGAGCAGATGGTCTCTCCTGGCCCGAAGACATGACCAGGTTGTCAGTGACAGGCAGAGGTCATGTGACTTGACAGGCCGGGGTCGTGTTGTGACTTGTTGACCTGGGGAGGCGGGTCAAGTCCCAGCACACTACCCGGGAAGCCTTTGGGGGCGGGGCAGGGCAAGTCGCGACTTTCATCTTTTGGGGCCGGTTCCTCCCGGACCTGGCATTCCTGGCTACCCCAACAGATTG
>NW_020185339.1:23090338-23094294 GCF_003031525.2 Neophocaena asiaeorientalis asiaeorientalis | reverse complement strand
TTTCCCTCTCACTGCTTGACTTTTGCCTTCTTCACCTCCTTCCCCTCAGTGCTTCGCCCACCCTCCGCCCGCCCTCTCCCCAAGTTCCTTCCTACTTCGTGCGCCTTCCCCTCCTCCCCAAGCCGAGGGAAGCAGGCTGGGTGACAGGCGCCTTGTTATGAGAGGGAAAGTTTAGAAGCCGCCAGTGTGGGGTGGGAGCGATGGTAAGGTTGGAGAGGATACTTGCAGGTTTGGGGGGCGTCCCCATGTACATCAGAGGAGAATTCTTCTTGGAGGTAGTTTGAAGCCAGTGGGACAGGAGGTGCTGAATCCCCTTGCCTTAGGCTTGGGGGAAAATTGGGAGTTTCTGAGAATCGTGGGAGAAGACCCAAATGAACTAGATCAGTGATTGTCTAGTGGAGCCAGGCATGGGGGGAGTTATGCTGGGACCACCCCAGCGGGCAGTTGGGCAATTGCCTGGTGACCTGTGGGGCAATCTACTTTTTATATGATCTTCCTGAGGGGGAGGGAACAGCAGGGGCCAGACTCTCTGGGAAACTTCCTAGTGGCCTGGTATTATAGGAATTAGCCCACACTCTTGGCTGAAGGTTTCTCTCCTTGGTGGGACAAAGGGGCCTTACCCTTTATATGCCTAGGGATTGGGCTGTGATTCCTTGGTCCCTGGAAGCTGAGGCTTTGACCCTCTGGTCCCTAGGGACTGGACATGGAAAGGATGGTTGTGGACTCAGCCAGCAGATCCCTGAGATCTTTATGGGTACTTACCTCATATTATTAAGGATCTTTCCCTTGAGAGTTTCCTGGGCTGTGGTACTTCCCTAGCTTGGGCAGATTCCTGACGGTCCCTCCTCTCTCCTGTGTTGCAGGTGTGGGCTAAGCCGGCGGCCCCGGCTTTAGACTGGACCCCACAATGTTTGCAGAGATGTTCAGGTAGCCATGGTGGGATGGCAGAGGGTTCCCCCTCATTCTCTCTCCCAGCTCTCCGAGGGTTTCCCCTTGCCTCCGAGTCCTCTTGAGTCTCCCCACACCTTTGCTTTTCTTAAGTACTCCCTCAGGTACCCAGCCCAGTTTAATCCTCCTAACGCCACATGGATGTCTGTGTTATCAGGCACGTGGGAGCTGATTACACACAATGAATGGGGGCAATGAGAGCAGTGGAGCAGACAGAGCTGGGGGCCCTGTGGCCACATCTGTCCCCATCGGCTGGCAGCGCTGTGTTCGAGAGGGTGCTGTGCTCTATATCAGGTATGACTCCCCAGAATTCCCCAGCTTCTATCCCCAGGCCATTCAATTGCCTGAGTTTTCTCCCATTCCCTCCTCTCAAAGCCCAGATTGCTGGTGCCCTGTTGCTCTCCTCTGTTCCTCCTCCTTCCTCAGCCTTTTTGCACTCTTTGTCTCTGGCCCTTTGCATTTCTTCTCTCTGTCTCTTCCTTACTCTGCTCTTCCTAGGAAGGTCTTTGACTCATGAACTGTTCTTTAAGAGTTTCTCCCAATTCAGTGTCAACTAATCCCATACTCTCTGACCCTGTCCTCTCCCAGCCCAAGTGGCACAGAGCTGTCTTCCTTGGAGCAAACCCGGAGCTACCTCCTCAGCGATGGGACCTGCAAGTGCGGTCTGGAGTGTCCACTCAATGTCCCCAAGGTCAGAGTGGTGAGGGGAGCCAGCGAGTATAGGGATAAGCCGAGAGACTTAATGCAAATCACTGACTGTGGTAGCGCTTCTCACAGATTCTGTTCCCTCAGGGTCCCTGTCCATGCTTCCACCTTGCAGGTTTTCAACTTTGACCCTTTGGCCCCGGTGACCCCGGGTGGGGCTGGGGTGGGGCCAGCATCAGAGGAGGACATGACCAAGCTGTGCAACCACCGGCGGAAAGCCGTTGCCATGGCAACTCTGTACCGCAGCATGGAGACCACCTGCTCACACTCTTCTCCTGGTGAATCTTTTCCACTTTACAGAGACTGAGGAAAACTTAAGGGCCTGGAAGAGGGATGGTGGGAGGAGCTTTGTGAGAGGGAAGCAAGGAGAAGGGTGGAGTGGGGAGCTGCTTGGTGAGAGGAGGGTACAGTGAAGCTGGGGATTTATGGGAGAAGGGATGGAGAAGACAAAAGAAAGTTCTTGGAAGGGGAGCCACAAGTTGATCCTTTGTTTCTCATTTATTGCAGGAGAGGGAGCGAGCCCCCAAATGTTCCACACTGTGTCCCCAGGGCCTCCCTCTGCCCGCCCTCCCTGTCGAGTTCCTCCTACAACTCCGCTTAATGGGGCTTCTGGCTCCCTTCCCCCAGAACCACCTTCAGTTCCACAGGCTTTCCCCCCTCTAGCAGGCCCTGGGGGGCTCTTCCCACAGCCAAGGCTTCCCGACCCAGTCCCCTCTGGAGGCAGCAGCAGCCCTTGTTTCCTGCCAAGGGGCAATGCCCCCTCTCCAGCTCCACCTCCTCCACCTGCTATCAGCCTCAATGCCCCCTCGTATAGCTGGGGAGCTGCTCTCCGATCCAGCCTGGTGCCCCCTGACTTGGGCTCTCCTCCAGCCCCCCATGCCTCCTCCTCACCACCTTCTGACCCTCCTCTCTTCCACTGTAGTGATGCCTTAACTCCCCCTCCCCTGCCCCCAAGCAATAATCTCCCTGGTCCCCCTGGCCCCCCTGGTCCTGCCACTCAGCCACCAGTGTCTTCAGCCACTATGCACCTGCCCCTGGTCCTGGGGCCCCTAGGAGGGGCCCCCACGGTGGAGGGGCCCGGGGCACCCCCCTTCCTTGCTAGCAGCCTACTCTCTGCAGCGGCCAAGGCACAGCATCCCCCTCTCCCCCCTCCCAGCACTTTACAGGGCCGAAGGCCCCGTGCCCAGGCGCCCTCAGCTTCCCACTCCTTATCATCACCCCGCCCCTCTCAGCGTCGTCCCCGCCGCCCCCCAACTGTACTGCGATTGCTAGAAGGGGGAGGTCCTCAAGCCCCTAGACGGAGCCGCCCTCGGGCCCCCGCTCCCGCCCCACAGCCTTTTCCTCTCCCTGAGCCCTCCCAACCGATTCTCCCTTCTGTGCTGTCCCTGCTGGGACTCCCCACCCCTGGCCCTCCCCACTCTGATGGAAGCTTTAACCTTTTGGGGTCAGATGCACACCTTCCTCCTCCCCCAACCCTCTCCTCAGGGAGCCCTCCCCAGCCCAGGCACCCCATCCCGCCCTCCTTGCCTGGGACCACCAGTGGCAGCCTCAGCAGTGTGCCAGGTATGAGTGTGATGGAGCCCTTCCTCCCTTCGGGTGGAGAGAGACAGCCAAGGCATTTACGGAGAATTGAGAGAGCTCTGTGGTGGTTTTCTGGGTTGGGGGCAGGGAGGTTGGATTCTTTGGACGCTGGGAGGAAGGACCTCCCTTGAGCTGAACCTCTCTTTTTCTTTGCAGGTGCCCCTGCCCCACCAGCTGCCTCCAAAGCCCCCCTAGTCCCTAGCCCTGTGCTTCAAAGCCCATCCGAAGCGCTCGGGATGGGGTCGGGCCCAGCCTGCCCTCTGCCTCCCCTGGCTGGTGGGGAGGCTTTCCCATTCCCCAGCCCCGAGCAGGGCCTGGCACTGAGTGGAGCCGGCTTCCCGGGGATGCTAGGGACCTTGCCTCTCCCTCTGAGTCTGGGGCAACCTCCGCCTTCTCCATTGCTCAGCCACAGTTTATTTGGCGTGCTGGCTGGGGGAGGGGGACAACCTCCCCCGGAACCCCTGCTACCCCCACCAGGGGGACCTGGCCCTCCCCTAGCCCCAGGCGAGCCCGAAGGGCCTTCGCTTTTGGTGGCTTCCCTGCTTCCACCACCCCCCTCAGACCTTCTTCCACCCCCTTCCGCACCCCCTAGCAACCTCCTTGCCTCCTTCCTGCCCCTGTTGGCCCTGGGCCCCACAGCTGGGGATGGAGAGGGATCTGCAGAGGGAGCCGGGGGTCCGAGTGGGGAGACATTTTCAGCTTTGTGAGACCTGCCCCCCTTG
>NW_020185339.1:23025130-23090220 GCF_003031525.2 Neophocaena asiaeorientalis asiaeorientalis | reverse complement strand
CTTTAAATTCTTCTCTGCTGGCTGCCAGCCTGGATCCCCCGTCAGGGGCGCCCCCCCAGGTGAGGATGAGGATGAGTGGGTGGGACAGAACCAGAGGTAGAATCGGAGATAGGAGCTGGGAATCAAAGGCTTTCAGTTTCATGTCTGAGCTCTTCCTCAGGGTCTTTGGGGAGGGCTTAATTCTTGGCTGGGGGTAGGATGGCTGCAACAGCTGGGTCTGTATTTAATAAACATGGCCTACTTCATGTGAGGCTTCAGTGGGATTGTACATATGAAAGTACTCTAAACTTATTGAATACTTTACACATGTAAATGTAATAACTATTCTTTCTCCTTAGCCCTGTGTCCTGAGTGCCCCCCAACCTGGACCACCTACCTCCAGTGTCACCACGGCAACTACTGACCCGGGGGCCTCCTCTCTGGGCAAGGCCCCCTCCAACTCAGGGAGACCCCCCCAACTCCTTAGCCCTCTGCTGAGTGCCAGCCTGCTGGGTGAGTCTGAGGGAAGACTCTGGTGTGGGAGAGAAGAAAGGAAGCAGAAAAATTGAGAGTAGAGGCTGGATGAATTAGGGAAGAAAGTCTCTGACCACCGGGTAAAGGCTAAAAGAATAATAGGGTCTGCTCAGCCTAGCTGGTTGGCCTAGGGAGACCCTTGACTTTACAATTCCTCAACAGGTGACCTGTCTTCGCTGACCAGCAGCCCTGGAACCCTCCCCAGTCTGCTGCAGCCTCCTGGCCCTCTTCTCTCTGGCCAGTTGGGGCTGCAGCTCCTCCCTGTGGGGGGAGCTCCTCCACCCCTCTCAGAGGCTTCTAGTCCCCTAGCCTGCCTGCTACAGAGTCTCCAGGTGAGGGTATGGGTGTGGGTGTGTTCGTTAGGGAGAGAAGTTTTTCCCAAACTGGAAGTATAGACATTTTGAGTTACAGTGGCAGAGGGACTGCATTTGAGACTGACTGAGATTTTGTTTTGTCTGCAGATCCCTCCAGAGCAGCCAGAAGCCCCCTGTCTGCCCCCTGAGAGCCCCACCTCAGCCCTTGAACCGGAGCCTGCCCGGCCTCCCCTCAGTGCCTTAGCCCCACCCCACGGTTCTCCTGACCCCCCAGTCCCTGAGCTGCTCACTGGGAGGGGGTCAGGGAAACGGGGCCGGAGGGGAGGAGGGGGACTTAGGGGCATTAATGGTGAGGCCAGGCCAGGCCGGGGCCGAAAGCCTGGCAGCCGGCGGGAGCCTGGCCGACTGGCCCTCAAGTGGGGGGCACGTGGTGGCTTCAATGGACAAATGGAACGGTCCCCAAGAAGGACCCACCACTGGCAGCATAATGGGGAGCTGGCTGAAGGGGGTGCTGAGCCCAAGGATCCATCCCCTTCTGGGCCCCATTCTGAGGACCTTAAGGTGAATGCAGAGTGATGGTGGTCTGGGCACAAAGACTCTGAGGAAAGGTTGAGGCCAAGGCGCCTTCTCCTAACTTTTCCTACACACACAGTCTGTCTTTTCTCAGGTGCCCCCAGGGGTAGTCAGAAAGTCTCGTCGTGGCCGGAGGAGAAAATACAAGTGAGTATTGGGCCCACCACAATATTGGCCTTTCCCCACATCTTTTTGGGTTTATAGAAATAGCTCAAGAGTGACTTGGCTTTCAGAAAGGCAGATACTTGCTTGAATATGAATAAGGATATTACGCCTTTACTATCCAAATGTAGAAAGTTTCCCACCCAAACTCTGAAATTCACCTGGTGCTTGGGGAGGTGTTCCTGATCATCTGTGCCCCTTATTGCAGCCCTACCCGGAACAGCAACAGCTCCCGCCAAGACGTTACCTTGGACCCCAGCCCCACAACCCGCGTAAGTGTGCGTCCCTGTGTGGGTGGGTGCAGGTGCGAGTGCGTGTACGGGGTGAGGCAGGAGGAGAAGGTCAGTGGGAGTGGGGAGAAAATAAAGGACTTCCTGATACCTAGCTGTTTGATCACTTCTTTCAACTTCCCCTCTTGTATAGGCGGCTGTCCCTCTGCCTCCCCGGGCCCGCCCTGGCCGTCCTGCCAAAAACAAGAGGAGGAAACTGGCCCCATAGCAGCCATACCTGGAGCTGGATCTGACCCTGACTGGGGAGAGCTGAGTGCTGAGCCTTGGGAGCCCCTGCCAGCCACGTGCACCTGTGGACAGTGGGTGGGGGCACTACTCCCCACTCAGAGCACAAATGCAACCCCTTCCCCACAATCCCATCCTGAGCCATTGCAGGGGGTAGGGAGGTCACCCCCTCCCCCCCAAAGCCATGTCACTGAAAAGGCCTGGGGGGGGGTATATGGCCCTCTCCCCACCAGGCTAAGGGGAACACCCCTTTCCCCAGGTCTTTTATTTGTTTAAGTTATTTTTGCACAAATGACTCTTTTATATTTAATTCGACTTCATTGCCTCCCTTCTCGAAGCCAGCAGGCTCAGTTTACAAACCTGTGAGCTACTGTTGGCTGCTGCCCTCCTTCCCAGTGAAAGGTACAAAGCAATAAGCATCATGCACCCTCCCCTCACCCCTACACACCCCTCTGCCTCTGGCTCAGGTTGCTCAAAGCACAGATCCCTTCTTACCCCGTCCCCAGGTTTGAAACACATAGCCTCATTTCAAGGTGTAGCCAGCTTCCCTCTACTTTCCTCTGGGATATAAAAAGGGGGTAAGGGGGCAAAGAGAGCCGTCTTGGTCTCTCCTCCCATACACACTACACTGCCCCTTCTCCCCCCGTCAAAACGCTCAGAGACGTTGTGACGATGCGACTGAGGATTATGCAACGTGGTCCAGCCGGAGCGGCCAGCATGACCAGCTGTCCAGGGGCTGCCTCCTGCCTTTTCTTTTGTAAAGACAAGACCTTTGGGAGTTTTAATTCTGTTTTGTACTTGCCCTTTGGGGCCTCCACTGCTTTTCTATGGGAGACACTCTTAATTTAACAGATGAGAATATTTTGAAACTCTGGCTCTGACTCTGTCCTCATTTTTTCCTTAGTTCTTTTGTAAGAACATGTTACAATTTAAATCCTTCTCTTGTAGTAGAGGGTGGCTTAGACTGTCTATTACACTGTGAATGTCTATCTCTCTAGTGCTGCCTCTTCCCCAGGAAACAGCAGAGGCCACACAGAGTACAACAGCATTTAATGGTCAGAAACAGTTGTACAGTATTACAATCTATTACAATCAGTCACAGAAGCTGTGCTGGAGGACAGGATCCAATCCTTCCCCACACCAGGCAAAGCAGTATTGGACAGGAGCTGGCATGTGGCTGGGCCCACGTCCTCATCCCCGTGGCCTGAGGGGAGACCACCATCTAATATCCCCCAGGTTCCACTACTCTTCAGAGGAGGGGTGTAAGCCCCACATGCAAGAAGAACCCCTTGCCCCCAGTGTCAGATGGGATGTGAGAGTTATGATTAAGGGGAAACCCTGTGTAAGGTGTTAACAGAGTTTAAAGGGGTAGGGATTACCCCTGTTCTCCATCTCCCAAAGGTGCTCACTTTCCCAGTTTCTTCATCCGTTCATCAATGTTGGCAAAGTTCCGCTCAACTGTGGACAGGTTATCACGCATCGTTGTCTGCACCTAGAAAAGTGACAGAGCTATTTTACTCTTTGTCAGGTTCGGGTGCTTACCTGAATGAGGACCTGGAGAAATTCTCTTACAGAAGGCAAAAAAGATATGGAGGGGGATTCCCTGGTGGTCCAGTGGTTAGGACTCAGCACTTTCACTGCCAGGGCCCCGGTTTGATCCCTGGTTGGGGAACTAAGATCCCACAAGCCACACGGCATGGCCAAATTAAAAAAAAAGAAAAAAGAAACGGAAACAAGTTGATGGGCCCCAGAGCGGGAAGGTTATTGCACCAGTTTCCAGGCTGCCCTGGAATACTGTGGACCTAGCACAGGGTCTGCCAAGCAGGCAGGCTTCTTAAGAATTCCCATCCTAACTTTAACCAGAACAGCTCTTTTATCTGTTTTATGTAATGTGGAACAAGTAAGATTTTGTTGACATGAGGGTTTCACAGGTCCAGTTTTAGAAAACTGCTCTGGAGGAAGAACATATACCAAGCACTTTAATTTATCTTGATGGTCCTATGATACAAGACAACTTTAGTGCTTCTCCCAGCTCTGAGAACAGTGCCCCCAACAGAAACCGAGGACTCGCTATGTGCTGGGCACTGCTAAGAGAATGAAGAAAGAGGCGAGGCTCACTGCCCAGCATCAGGAAGGAAGTGGCAGAATCAGGTGGGAGCCCAGCTCCTGATTTCAAAGCCCATGTTCCATCCGATGTGCTATGCTCAGAAGCATCTGGTTTGAGGACCCAGGGAGGGTAAAACTAAGCTGTGACTACAGAGTGAAGGGGTAGGTTTTATAGGAAAAACTGAGGTTTACTGAACTCTTAACAATTCACTCATATTATTTCACCTAATCCATAAAACTCTGAGGTAGGTATAATTTTCCAGACGGTAAGATGGAGGTTCATAGATTAAATAAGTTGTCAAACGTCCCACAACCATTGAGAAACAGTATGGAGACTCAAACCAAGCCCCTGCCATACCACCATGCCACCAAATGGGCTAAGGCAGAACCCTATGGAGATGAAGCTGGAGAACCTAGCCTGTGTGTGCTGGGGAAGGGAAGTAGCCGACCAGTAAAGGGGCACACACCTGGGTCAAGAGAGTGGCGCTGTCCTTGAGGGAACAGGCGATCATCTGCTGTGTGGTATCCAAGTGTGTCATAAGCTGACCAAACTGCACGGCTATGAAAGAAGGTCAGAACGGTATGTGTGGTGTTAGAATCCAAAACCAGAGGGGAAGGGAACAAAAGCTGCCCACTTTCTAATTCCTCTTAGCACCCCTGGCAGCTGGCCTCCCACCTTGTTCATGCAGCTGCCTGATGGTGACAAGTCTCTGCACCAGCTCAGGAAGGGTGGAGGCGAGGGGGCTCCAGCGCTGTATGGTTTCATACAGCTGGTGCACCTGGACGGACAAGACAGTGGCCAACCTTCAGCGAAGTACACACCATTCACTAGGGTGGGAAAGGTCAACTTGGTGGGGCAAGAGGGAAGCACTGCCTTTTCTCTGCTATTAAGAGCATATGAAGACAGGGACCTGAGGATTCAGTGCTCTCATGCTTTGCTCTTCACCACCAGAAGAGTACACAAGGGAGCAGGAAAGGGTATGAAGATGGAGGAAAGGGAACTTCCTGACCTTGCTCTGGGCATCTGCATCCCCTACAGAAGCTTTATGCTTGGCAATCTCGTTCACTTTTCCCAGGACACTCTGAAAGCACAGGTTTTAAGGTTGATAGGGCATCTAGGGCTTCCAGAGTCCCAAGCTACCTGTAATCCAATTTGCCCCCCACTTAATACCTGTAGCCGAGCCTCCACTTGGTCCAGAACTGCAAGGTCCAGGGTGCTCACCTTTGCTTGCAACAGCTCTACAGTCTCCTGGGGGTGGGAGTTAGGACAAGCTTCATGAAGGGGAAGAATCAGACTAGAAAAGGCCACCCCATATTCCACTGGAGGTAATTAATAAATAGCTACAGATCCAAAACCAACGTTCCAAGCAAACCCAATCCCGATATCCCCCCTGTAATCCAAACACTCCAGTTCCTTTTACACTCACCATAAGGCAGGCTCCCTGCAGACCTGCAGAAAGGGGATTCTGATGGGGAAAAGCAGGAAAGAAGTCAGTGGTTCTTATCTCTCCATGCGATTACCACCTTCTCCCATCCTTTCTGGTTCTAGCGGGCAACCCCTGGCTGATCCTGTAACTGGAGCCCTTTCCTGACTCCTCCCAGGATTCTGTGGAATGCTGTGGACCTCAGGGCTCAGGGCGCAGGATATGCGGGTTATATACTTAGACTAAGTATAGGAGAGCACCTGACCTGAGCATCCTGATCACAGCGTACAGCTGCTTCCAGCTCTGCCAGGCGCTTCTCGAGTTCTGCCACCTAGGGGGAGGAAGGAGGGGAAATTTGCCATCCACCTCCCTGCTGCTGCAGTGGGAGGTAAGATCCTGCTCTTTGCTTGTCTGCTTACCACTCCCCTACCCTCTCCCCACCGCTCTGCCAAGGGACTTCTTTCCCTGGAACACATCCCTAGTCAAAGTCTTCACTGAAAGTAGATGGTGAGGCAAACACGGAGAATGAGACATCAAGAGGAATCAAGCATTCCCAGCACCCTCTCCCCAGATGTGATCCCTTGGAGGGAGGGAGGCAAGTCTCTAGAGCCACATCTCCCTGGCCCCTCAACCAACATTACATACATACATACATATATACATACATACACACATACATACATACATACTTTGGCAGCTTGAGAGAACTTGTCCTGCTCAGGCCGAGAATGTAGTTCGTAAGTGACAAGGCTGCTATCTGGGGGTGTCCCACTAGTGGTCTTTCCCCCTGAGCCAGTCCCTTTGCTGTTCTTTGTTGCTTCCAGCTGCAGCAGTAGGCGCCTAGGTCAGGAAACCAGAAACAATGTCATGACTTGAAGGATGTGGGTCAGCCCAGTCACTCTCGTTTCTGCCTCACAGTCAGCATTAAGGAACAGCTAGGCCGCTTCTCCCCTTCGTATCCCTGTCAGTACCTGGCTGAGTCCCTCTACACCCCAGTCACCAATGATTTCCCAGCGAAGTCTGGCACCCACTTAGCCAGAGCTCCATCGGGGTCAGTAAGGTTGATTGCGGCATCTGGTCCCAGCAGCTTCTCCAGATGGGAAGCAACCAGCTGCTGCTTCAGGGCTGCCAGCTGCTTGGCCAGCACCACGGGGGTCAGCTTCTCCTCAGTGGCTGACTCCTTCACTGTCGTCTGGTATGAAAACAAACAGACAGTGAGGGGTGGCAAGAATGATGAGTCAAGGAAAAAAAATAGATCAAGACCCTTAAAAATAGCTGCGGCTGAGGACTTCCCTGGTGGCGCAGTGGTTAAGAATCCGCCTGCCAATGCAGGGGATCCAGGTTCGAGCCCTGGTCCAGGGAGATCCCACATGCCGCGGAGCAACTAAGCCCATGCACCACAACTACTGAGCCTGTGCTCTAGAGCCCACGAGCCAC
Organism: Neophocaena asiaeorientalis asiaeorientalis; assembly: GCF_003031525.2. Lineage (NCBI taxonomy): Eukaryota > Metazoa > Chordata > Mammalia > Artiodactyla > Phocoenidae > Neophocaena > Neophocaena asiaeorientalis. The sequence goes on along the minus strand of NW_020185339.1, from coordinate 23,083,176 downwards.
AACTACTGAAGCCTGGGCGCCTAGAGCCCGTGCTCCGCAACAAGAGAAGCCACCTCAATGAGAGGCCTGCACACCGCAACGAAGAGTAGCCCCTGCTCACTGTAACTAGAGAAAGCCTGTGTGCAGCAACGAAGACCCAACGCAGCCAAAAATAAATAAATAAATATAAATTTATATTAAAAAAAAATAGCTGTGGCTGAAACTCACTGGGATGGTCCTTACCCACCTATAGAACCGAATATAAATTCATGTGCATTTCTAAACTCTGAAAACCTCAGCCCCCTTATGCAGGAGCTTAGGGAAGCTTTCTCCTCCTGCTGGGAGGTCTTCCTCTGCTACGTAAGTCATAGCAGAGAGGGGAGAAGAGAGTTTAGAGTTACCTTGATTTTCTCAACTTCAGTCGTCAGCTCTTGGACCTCATGCAGCAGTCTCTGGTACTTTTGCTGGGGTGTCTCCTTCACTCCCAGACCCTCTCCAAGCTAGAGAGCAAGCACAGATGGTGATGTTACACCTCCCAGTAGAGGGAACCTCAAGAATTTGTCCAAACCCCAGGCCTAGTTTGTAAGTGTATCATGCCCAACTCAGAATCCACACCATCCTAGTCCAGGAGGACTGGAGATGGCTGGAGGCCTGGAGACGCTCCAGAGCAAAGAGCAGGGGGACAAAGCATCCTCAACTGCATCCTGCTGGCCTCCTCAGGGCCCCCAACCACAGAGAAACTTGGAATCCCAACTACGTCCCTTGATCTCTCTCCTAAATGCCCGCTGGGTAGGACTGCTGCACCATTCCCATCAACACACACACAACAAACCATCTCGTATTCTCCAGATTCATATCCCGTTCTTTTGGTTTTTCCAATTCGATCTGAGAAATCTGCCAAGAAAAGAAGATGGAATTGAGGGCCTGATCAAGACACACGGCAGTCATGGTCTCAGATGACTGTGAGGGCTTCCATAAAACAGCCCAAAGCAAAAGTCAGTAAGGCCTGAGGTCAGGCTTCCCCATCCAATTTCCAACCGGGTCTCACCAAGTCCCTTTGTTCCCACTCTCTTGTCTTTGAACTTGTCATAGGCAGCATTGGGGTTGACAATGATGTGCTCCACACTTGTACTCGTCAGCTCCTCCTGCAGGAACAGGTAGTTCAGACCAGGGGCAGACTCATTCCCACCCTCGAACTTCCCCGACCCCACAAAATCCCCAAACCACTGGGAGACTGGGCTGTACTTTCCCAAGGGGAAAGAAGGGCGGCTCCATTCCAAGCTACAGACCCAGGTTCAACCTAGGAAATGAAAGCTTCCTGGTAAATTTGGAGTCTCAGTTGTATAAATATTAACACCCTGATTCAACTGGGAACAGAGGCAGCATAACCTCCCCGCCCATTCTGTACATAAGCCTCCCTATCCCCTCCCCTTCCCCAATCCAGCTGGGCCCTCCCAGTTATCTGGCACACACCATGCATTCAGGGCAAGAAATCAACTTGACTTCTTTTAACCTCCCCCTCCTAAAAGTAAATTTCCTTGCTGCTGAGGAAGTCTATTTTCAAGCTAACTTCCCATCCTTGCTGGAGGGAAAGAGGAGACAATCAAGCTACTAACTCTGAGAGTGAATATCAGGCCTTTCATAGCTGCTGAAGGGAAGATACCAGCTCTTAGATACAAAGGGAAGGCTGGCAGAAGGCCTGACCAGAAGCCTTGTTTCCAGGCTGCCGTGAAGTCAGGGAATTCAGGGGATACAGAGAAGAGGCAAATGCTTTTTAATTTTTTGGCCGCGCCGCGCGGCACATGGGATCTTAGTCCCCCAACCAGGGATCGAAACCATGTTCCCTGCATTGGAAGCGTGGAGTCTTAACCACTAGAGTGCCAGGGAAGTTCCTTGCTGTATTATTATTATTATTATTATTTGCGGTACGCGGGCCTCTCACTGTTGTGGCCTCTCCCATTGCGGAGCACAGGCTCCGGATGCGCAGGCTCAGCGGCCATGGCTCACGGGCCCAGCCGCTCCGCGGCATGTGGGATCTTCCCGGACCGGGGCACGAACCCGTGTCCCCTGCATCGGCAGGTGGACTCTCAACTACTGCGCCACCAGGGAAGCCCACTGTATTATTTTTTAAGGGACATCTTAGAAGCAACAAGCATAAGCTGTATCTGTTTGCCAAGAGTACCCACGGGCAAAGGCCACGTTTAAGTCCTGAAATGGAGATAGCCCCGGATCTTTTCAGGGAAGCTGCAGTACCTGCCTCTTCTCCCTGACCCTTCTGCTGTTTCTTAAGCACTGAAGCTCTTCCATAAAGAGGGGAGGTGGTAAAGAAAGTGAAAGAGATTTCACCCTAAAAATTGACGCAGAAAGGTTCCCTCCTTACTAGGTATCTATTAGCTGTTCAGATTCTAGTAACTGCACCAAGACCATGCCCTCCAGACTGCATGTCTCTCCTTCAATTGTCAGCAGTCCAACAGGTCTCATTACATTACTGAAGGAAGTGGAAGGAGACCAGAAATCCTTTTCTGTTGGGGTGGACATCTCCACCTTCCACAGGAAGAAGGCAAAGAGAGTCTTCCCTCCTTTAGCCAGAGCAATGATTCTCAACCCTGGCTGCATGCACAACAGAATCACTTAGAAAAGGGGGCGGGGGGCGGGGGAGAGGCCTGGGTTCACCTCTGTAGATTCTGATTTAATTGTTCTGGGGTAGGGCCAGGGTAGTGGGCCAGTTTAAAAGCTACCCAGGTCATTCTAATATGTATCCACGACTGAGAGTCTCTGTCTGCGTGTGTGTAGTAGGGGTTGATTGGTGGGGGAGCAGTTATGATGGAGAGACATGGAGAAAGAGCAGCAGACACAAGCTCCGTCCTTCATCTCTGCTCTGCTATTACAGAAGGAACAAGTGTGAGTGGCAGCTTTATAAATAGGGAGGAGGGGGGTAAGGAGAAAATATCAACTTCGACCTTTACCTCTTCTTCAGGGAAGTGCTAGGCAGAGGGGCAAGAGCTAAAGATTAAGGGAAAATAAAAGGGTTCAATGTCCCATATGCAAGTGCCTAGGGGAAGAAACAACTGAGTCCCAAATTATTCTCTCCTTAATTTTCTCTGAAATGTTATGGCCAGAGCACACACTGGCCAAATAATTGTGTGGTCTCTGGCCTCTAAAAAGTGTTTGTCTGAGAAGGACTCATGTTCAGGAAGGAACATCACCCTCTCTCAAGTTCCCCCTCAAGAATATGCCTCTCCTCCTGTGAGTGCCCCGATCAAGGCCAATGAGGTAGAAAAAAAAACCTCTTTGGGAGGCAGAGTCTACAGACCAAGGAAAGAAATTAATCACAGCTACCATTTTATTAAGCCCTTATTATAAGCCAGGCACTATGCAGATGAGAACCTGCTTTCCTAAATAGGGAAGGTGTGGAATAAGAAAGGGTCAACAAACAGAGCATGAGTCTCAGAGGTTCTGGGATGGTAGCAGGGATGGTCAGTGCTTTCATCTCACTATTCCTGCTGCAGGAGCACATCCTGAGGCAGAAGGGCTGCCCGACGCTGGCATCCTCTTGGAGCCTCTCCGAGGGTGTGGCCCCGGAGACTCAGGTCGACAGCATACTTTAGCCCTCCGGTGGCACCTACTCCGCCAGTGACTCGGAGATCTGGGGGCATGGGCTGGAGGTAATGTCATTACAGTGATTCGTGAGATGGGAAAAGGTCAGCTGGGGCTGGGGCTGAACAGAGGGACAAAAGATTTAGTAGAGATAAAAGGACAGAGAAACAACTGCCCATCATAGCACACCCCGTTAAAAAGCACATGAAAGGTCAGGCTTCTTACCAGCTCCTTGTGGTTTCCCCAGAGGTGAGAAAATCAAAAGAGTTAAAAGGAAAGGGAGTGGGGACATGGGGGTGAGGGAGGGAAAAAAAAGACAAAATTGTTATTAGCAAATTGTCACATGCACTACATGATAGTCTTCAAACATACTGCACCACAGGGCCCAGGGGAGCCTAGCAAAATTTGGGGGCCAAGAAATTTCAGCTGGGGTCACCACATACCCCAAGAGAAAGAAGAGCTTGGGACCCTTTCCTCTCTGGTGGTGAGGATGTCATGAAGCTTTGCCATTAACAGCAGCAATTCAGGATCATCTGAGAACTAGTAGTTAGATGCTGCAAGCTGGTGGCATGGAAGAGGACAGTGGGGGGAGAGAAGGCTGAGATGGAGGGGAAGCTGGAGAAATGGCAGAATGTGAAGCAGAGGCTGGGAAGACATTCTGAGAACGTGTAGCTGATTGAAGGTCCATGATTCTCAAGGGGGAGTTCATGGCTCAAGTCTTCTTATCTCTCGGTTTCTCTAGTTTTGAAGAATTAGGCATTTGGATGGCAGAATCAGTCATAATGAGGGTGCTCATGTGGGTGGTTTGATATGACTTTATGTTAAGCAGAACAAAATATGTCAGGTACAGATGGTGAGTTTAAGGAAATCCGAGGTACCTAATTGAAGCCCCATCCTCATTCTCTGTTGCCAGAGGAGAGGCAGGGCAAATCCTGGTCCCTTGCGTAGTCTGGTATATTATTTGCATCCATCTTGAGTGGCTGGGAACTCACCCTACAGCTCTGAGGGATCCAGAGCAATTCTGCCATGATGTGCTAGCACAAAGAGTCCAAAAGACACCAAGATTCACAGCTACCAGACATGTGCAGAACATATTTCTTCAACCCTCTGTTCACAAGGTTCACAGGGGTTGGAGGGTACACAAGGGGGAAAGGTGAGAGTATCTCAAAGAGGCTGTATTTTAGTTCAGGCCACTAAAGTAGACAAGGCTCCACTTCCAGGCAAGACTGTGAAGAACTGCCAGGAGAGGAAATCCAGCTGTATGCACAGCCTGTCCAGGATCTCTACTGATGGGCAGACAGAAGTGTGGGAAGTCGAGGATGGTTATATGTATATGAAAACACACGATGGGACAAAAACAACTGCATCCTCTCCCAGAGATTTCAGCTAGATGCATCTGAACTTCAACCTCGCCATTCCCGTCTCATGCCAGAGTCCAGCCCAGCCGAGACTCCTCTTTCAGCTCAGGGGAGAGGTGGATCCAGGTCCTGTGGTCTAGGCTGGGATGTCTCTGCAGAGTGGGTGTAAGCACTCACAGGTGCACACATGCAAACACACAAGGGGAGGCACACACACTATACCTTTCTCTTACTTGCCTCACCAAGCTAAAACCAGCTTGAGAAAAACTCAAGGAAAAAGAGAGGACAATGGGCCATAAGTTCAAGTCCAAATCATGAGGAACAAGCAGAATGGGGGAGGAAAGAAAATCAAAAAAAGGAAAAGTGGTATATTTGTTTGTAAATAGTATATACCACCTCCAGGTCTGACCTACGCGTGGGTTGGGAAATGAGATTTTAGGGATAATTTCTGTAACCTGGAGTAGTAATAGTCACCATGGGAACCTATTACACCAGCCAACTTGATTAGAAAATTCTAAGTGCCCTGATCCCAGGTACCAGTTTACCTGGTACAGGACTCTCAGTCCCTCTCACTAATAACCTCCCAGACGCCCCAGGGTTGTTTGGCTAAGTGGCTATGCCTCAGAGGGCAAGACCTGAGGTTCCAGATCAGACACGGGAAGAGGTCACTGCTGCTCTCTGAGCCTGTTAGGCTCTGTGCCAACACCGCAGCCAGGGGCACTTCGGAACCATGATGACAAGGAAGATGGATAGTGCTGTAGAATAAAACTGTCCAGGATGGACCAACACAGTGCTGACCATCCAACCATTTCTAAAGGAAGGGTACAGAAACAGAAAGACTCACGAAAGCACAAAGAACCCAAGCTAGTACCTTAAAAATGTATATAACACCCCTTTCCTATCCCATTTACTTTTCTCTAAAGGCTTAGCATAGGGGAATATTAAAATGAGGTTTTTACCAGGTATAATCCACATACAGTCAAGAAGTGAGGACTGTTGCTGTCCCCCTTGTTCTCCACCCTTGTCCAGAATGGCTAAAAGTCACTCCCTTTCTCTTAACTCAGTCTGTGGAGGAGAAAGGCAACCCCCTTCCAACCCCACCTCTTAAATGCCTTATGTCCAGAAGCATTCTTAGTCTCCATGCTTCTATCCCATCCTCCATTGGACAGTTGTATTCTGCACACCTCACAAGGGGAAGAGACAATGATCCATGAATCATAGCTGTGCTTCTAAACCTTGATTAAGGATCTTTAACCATGAGGCCAGCAGGCCCCTTAGTGACCCAGCTAGAGATGCATTAGAATTTAAAACAATTAGCTGCAACAATAGCACAGAGACAGAGCATTGCATGCGAGATGGCAAATGAAAAAAACATGCAGAGAAGAAGCATCGAATGGTCTTACTTGTGCAAACTAGTGTCCAGGCAAGGTGGTGAGGAGGGAGGATGGGGGAAGCATTAGGAAAAACTCAGATAAGTTCAAGTGCGCCAATAGTCAATGAACACAATCAAGCATACTCTGTGATATCCTAAACTGTAAGGAAAAGAATCTACTATTTCACATCTCAGGCTGGTGGAGTTTTCAGCATTATCTACCCTTTGGAGAACTGAAGTCTCTGCCACAGACCCACCAAACTAAGGCTAGATCACTTTTTCCCTTTCACATGCATCAGGGATAGTTACAGCATAAAGGGAGGAACTAAATCCTATTTCTAGTGAGTTTTCTAAATTTACTCCCCTTGTTCCGGCAGTTCAAAAGCCATGAGCAGAATGCCACACAGACCCAAAGGTAGGCTGTGCGCCCAGGGGGGGAAGAAATTCCAATTGGGAATTTGCTTTCCTGACAAGACATTTTAAGAAAAGTTTCCAAAAAGCCCATCACCCCAATCAACCCAGGAGTGTCTGAAATGCAGAGGGGATCCTCCTAGATTGAGGAGTTAAGAGCTAGACTGTGCGGTTTTCTGGCCCATTCACTTTAGAATATTTTAGTTCCTGCTAAAATTGTTTTGAAGGGATAGCAGGAAAATCAGGATTATGTTTACCAAAAATAAAACCTTCTACTACTTTCCTCCCCCATCCTCCCCACCATGGGAATCGCAAACTTTAATGTTTAAGTTAAACTAGCAATTACAATCTTTAGGGGCTATTATAGGATATTATGTCCTTCAGCAGCCCAATTTCTTCCACAGTGGAGCAATGAGAAAGCAAGTGAAAAGACATTGAAGATCAATACCCCTTGACTATTTCTTCAAATAAAAATCTGGAGACCGCCCTGAAAGGTTCCATACGAAGCCGGTCATACTGGTTGTCTCCAGGGAATGGAACTAAGCAGTGGCAGGCAGCAGTGGGAAGAGACACTTTTTGTTCTACGTGCATATATTACCTACTTCAAAAACTAATAAAATTAAAGTTGAAAATAATCTGGAAACTAAGGCAGAACATGCTCTCGCCAGGAGTGAAGAAGGTGACTGAAATCTCATGGTTCAGCCACAATAGTGGTGATGTGCACTGTCACCTGTACTAGGTCTTGGGAAGGTAAGTGAGAAGGGGACAGGCTGCTAGTGAGAATCCAGGCCTCACAGAAATGAGGTTTCTGGATTGTCTAAGTACAACCCACTGCTCCTCAAGTTGCACATATACGTCAGTATTAAGAGCAGTGGCAGAACCATTACTCAGCTGACTTCCCGAAAGCTGCCCTCCTAAGGCCCACAGGGACATGCAGGGGCCAGAGACATTAGCTGACATCAGGAAACATCTCAGGCCTCTCCCACTCCCGCCAGGGCTCTTGAAGTAGCTGAAGGTCTCCCCACCCCATTTACTCCTCCCTAGTGATGGAGAGTCATTTAGCTGAGCCTTAGGTGATGTAGGCAACTTAGCTCCTCTTGTATTTACCATCCAGTTCCTATATACTTCTATACTGGCATTCTGGGCTACATCCTGCAGGAAATGAACACTTACGGTGTGCTCTCCCCATCAGCCACCCCACTAGATGCTACTAAAATAGGCTGCTCAGGCTCAGCAGGGAGGAACAGCCAATCAGGGATGCACGTTCAGTTCTTCCATGCGTGGGATGAGGGTCATGTTCTTTTCATTAAGAGATAGCCCATAACTTCAAAAGGAGAATTACAATGTATTTTTTCGTTTGGAAAGAGGACTGCTATATTACCTGTCTGTATCACAGCCAGCGACAAAGGGACAAAGTTCCACTCGTTATCTCACCATGAAGGCTTGATATTTTATAGGCAGAGGCCTAGGCCAGAGTTGAACAGTCTCTGAACTATGGTAGTAGAATGGAGTCCTCGGTATACATACTCCTGCCCTTTGAGGTCAGAGACTGCTCCCTAATAAGATACCTCTTAGAGTGACAGGTCTACACCTAGGTCCTGAGCAATGACAACATCTGCATTATCTCCAGATACTCAAGTTTGGGGGACAGACTGACATGCCAGCAAGTACAGAAGCAACAAGGAACACACCACTCTGAGAGGGGACAGGGAAGGTGTTCCCCACAAAGTAGGAACCACTTCCACATGGGGGAAATCAAATAAGGAATAAGTGAGTACGCCAAGCCATACATTATAAGCCAGCCACCAGCATTCTCCAGAACTAACCAGCCCCACAGACATAACCACAGGACTTACAGACACACATACTGAGCCTGTTCCCACTGACTCTTGGTCACAACTCTATTGAGATCTCACACCATCAGTGTGACCCTAGCCCAGCTCTCCTTGGAAATTACAGAACCTAAAACACATCCTATAAGACATGTTAACAGATCTTTGCTCCTCTTGGCACTTACATATAGAATTTTTACTATGTTGATTTCACTCACTCAATTTTTTCTTTCATGTTTCCTACATGTATCCTAACTCCCCCATTAGTCTGGGTGATTTTTGAGGGCAGGGACATTTCTTCCTCTGCATTGCACAAAAATCAACAGAGAATGAACACATTCAATAAATAATGCTAAGTGGTTTCCCTTATGGTTAAAATGTGTCCATAACTAATTCTTTCCCCTTGAGTTCTTCTTGAATCTGAAAGTGCTACCAGGGCCTCTCCTCTGCTGATATGAAAGATTTACGTGCTTCCTCAAATTTGTTTTGCTCTAACCAGGTTCCTTATCTTTCTAAAATCTCGAATTCATTTTCCTGCTCCTTGGCCAATGGATACTGTATATTCACATAAAAGAGTATTCCTCAATACTTCAAAGTCTAGCTCTTGTTAGGATAATAACAAACATGTACTGAGCAATATATTTTATGAAATAGAAGGCCTAGCTAGGTCTTAACCTCAAGCAGTTTGTAAGTGCTCAGGATTCATGAATCATTACCATGGACTAGTACCCAGAGCCCTAACTAAGTCACTAGCCCCCAACCTGTTTTAAGATATTTCAATTGTATTTAAAAGGCCCAAGTACCAGGCCTCTTAGCTGTAATTCCACTGACCTGACTCTCCTTCCTGGCATTGCTCATTTGCAAGCCCTGCGACATACATACCACCCAGGCTGGGTTGGCATACCCGCTTATTGCTGTGGGTGGCTCACCAGAAAAGGGAAAGGGCCTGCCTGGGGGGGAGATCAGAGTCCAGAGGAGTCCTGAGGCAGCACACAGTCTTACCGCATCAAACTCCGCTTGATCATCCTCAGGCAGGTCGCTGGTTTCATAAACATCTGGCTCGTTCCTGGCCTGCAGGTAGAAGCAGTGACCACCCAACCTCACTACCCAGCATCCACCAACACGCCTGACCCCACTCCATTTGAACAAGTTAACAGAGAAAGCAGGCTGTGACGCCACGATTCTGCCCCTTCTTTCACCTGCCCCGTGACCTGCCTGTCAGTTCCCATGTCTCAGAGGGGTGGGGATAACAGTGGGGACATCTGATGGTTAACGGTGAATGTTAAGTGATGACAAAGATGTCACCCTGAATCTGAAGGGGGGCGGGTCCTCGGCACTCATGTCAGGAGGAGAGAAGCTATCATTAGGCCCTGTACACACTACCCTGGCACAAGGACTGAGAGTGACTCAGGACCTTAGTACCCAAGGTCCTATCCCAACCCCCACCCCGAGAATGCAGGCAGGGCAGCACAAAGGGAGGGTACATGCCGGCCTGTGCGGGGGTGGTTTGGGAAGGAGGTTCCCCAGAGGACATAGTTCTCCATCTGGCACAAGAGGGGTTCTGTCACGGTAACCTCTTCACTCTTGCCAGGGTGAAGGCCATCACCAAATGGTCTGGTATGTGTGTCTCGGGAGGGGGTGGGGGGCTCATGGGAAGATTTGGGGAGACACGGGTGGTGTTGACACGGATGGCAGAAGCACTCGAGCACAATGCTAAGTGCCTGGAGATGATTTCTGAGCCGAGAAACCGGCGACTGCCGGAAAGGGGCCTTGTAGGCCGTCCCACGGCCCAGCCCAGTCGGGTCGAAGGAGTCCGGAGGGTGCAGCGGCCGGTCGGGGAGCTAGCGGCGGGAGCCCTCGGGGAGGAGGAGGGGTTTCAGGCGGGAAGGGTCACGGGTTGCTGTCTGTTGGGGGTCCTTAGGAGGTTGGGGGCGCGGTCTTGGGGAGCCAGAGCCGGCCGTGTACTCACAATGCCGGGAAGGTCGGCGTATTTAGGGTCCGCCATGGCGGCGGCGAGGCGGGGTTGGGGGACCGGGGCCTCGGTGGAGCCGGGGCCGGTGTTCGGGTAGGGGAGAGGCTGGGTCCGGGTCCAGGATAAGGCGGCCGCAAAGGGAGCGGCGGAGGAGGCGGAGGAGTAGGAAGTCTCGCGACAGGAGTAGTACAGGGGAAGGGTGAAGCAAAAGTCGCGAGAACAACCCGCTACCACACCCCTGGAGTGACAGGGATTGGCGAGAACACGACCTGGGAATGACGTAGTGGCGGGGAAGCGTCGCCTAGGATTGTGGGATATGTAGTCTTGGACGATCCGGCTTAGGCGGGTGACTGACAATAACGCGCCTTGGGAGTTACCTCGTACGACTTATTTTCTTTCGTTTTTACGTCGAGTCTGTGAAAGAGCTTTTATAATTCCTGTTTCTCGAATAAATTTGGACTCCCAGAAATTAAATGACTAGGTAAAAATAACACAACTAGGCATGCTGTGGCACAGCCAGGGCTTCGAAACAATAACAACAAGTAAAATTTGGTAAAGATTTAGTCATGTTAGGAATGAGAAAGTTAAGTAAACTTCTCAGGTTAGGGCTGTCAGGTAAAATACAGAGCACCTAGTTAAATGTGAATTTCGGATAAACAACTAAGTCTTTTCAGTATAAGTACGTCCCATACGGTATGGGACATACTAACACACACAAATTATTAGCGTTTCATCTGAAATTCAAACTTAACTGGGCTTCCTGTTTTTGTTTTTCAAATCTGGCAATTCTACCTCAAATAGAATAGGCACTTGGCAGCACCATGTCTGTCTGAATACCTTCTGTGCTCTTAATCCCTTCACTAATGGTTTTCAGACTTTTGAATTTCACAGTTCAATACAATTAAAACAACAAAAAACATTTTTGAAGATAGGCATAGTATTGCTACCTTTTTATTTTGCCAAGTAAGTACATTTAAAAAAAAAAAACCTACTCTCTACTATTACCATCATTACTTAGTAGAAAAGTATGGAAGGACATACAGTACTCTCAGAATAAAAGTCCTTTGAAACAACAAATTCAGCTTTATTAAAAAAACTTACCACATTCCACATTGTGTGGTGGCTTTTGGGGGGAGGGATGCATACACATGAACTTTTTTCTCTGGCCAGTGACCCTCTATGGACTAGCATTTTGAAACTCCTTCACTAAGGATGCCATCCTGGAACGCTTGGGCGCCTGAGGTTGGGCTATTTCCTGAGCTTGCAGGATGCTGCAACAATTAGAAATAGTGCCAGACCAAGTGACTGAAGAGATGCCTATATTTCTGAGTTTATAGGAACTCATTGTCATTCTATGTGTCCTCTCCTGGCTCCTCCCCAAGCCTCTTTCTCCATAGTCCTACTGCCTACCCATCCAGCTTCTTATGCTGAACCCTTTTCCTTCAGTTTCCTTAAGATTCAAGGTGAGTTAGGGGTATATGTCCAACTTGGAGACCCCTTCAGCTGCCTTCCGAGTGGTTAGGTCTTGTCTGGCCAGGCCATCTTTCTCTCCTCCTTGCCTCATAGTATAGTATCTAAGTGACCCTAGACACTTACCAGGCAATTGCTAGGCAGAACCTCCATCCCCTCCTCCCTTCTTCTCCCATCACCCTGCTCCTCCCCTTGGCCTAGAGCCTCAACTCCTGCAGTCTAACTCTGTTGGCCAGCAGAGGCCCTGTGACGTGGAGAAAAATCAATCTGGCCAGTTTCTAGGTGGTTCTGTCCAGGGGCTGCAGCAGGAGTCTGACCTGAGGGGAGGAAGGACACAGAATCTCTAGCCTTGGCTCTTTTTTTCCCAGGGAAGGGAGAGAAACAGAAGAAGGGCCTGAGAAAGGGGCTGGTGTGTTGGGACTCTGTCCAACAGTACTGAGACAGGAAACACTCACGTAGGTGCCTAAACCTGCCTGAAGCCCAAATGCAGATGTCTGCTCTAGAGGTCCTTTCTCAAATCCCCTCTGGCCTTACCCACCGCCATCATCACCCCTCCATCACTGCTTTCTGACTCCCTTTCTCTTGCAAAATTACTCTTGCCCACCTCCATCCCAACCCCAACCTATGAGGCAAAAATAAGAATTTTACCTGCTTTTGAATTCTAATAGGCCAGAATAGGAGTTTTTCTTCCTTCCAACTGGGGACCTATTGTGTATGTTGGGGAGAGAGTAGAGTGCACCTTTGGATGTAGAAGGGGAAGGGAAGACCCAGACCTCCCTTGACACTCCTCTCTGAAAAAATGGGACCTGGACACCCACCTCCATAGGGGTACAGGCAGCTGCCCTAGAAGGCTGAGTGGTGGGCTGGGAATCTTTGCGAGGGTTGTGGGGAGAGGGGAGGAGAAGTGTGCCCCCACTTTGGAGAGAGGATTGTGATGGGGGTGAAGGATGCCTTGGAATAAAGGTGTAAGCACTATTGACTCGCTTCCTCGGACAGTAGACAGGCCCACCTCGGATCCCTTAGCCCTTCCGGGGGGGTGGAGTCCGAGCGAGGGACAGACGGGTCCGGGATGCAGGGGGTGGGACGCAGTGAGTGACTGGGGTGGGGAAGGGGTGAGGACCAGATAATCTCCGAGGGTTAGGAGTGGGGAGAGGAGGCGAGAAAAGAGCAGAGGCGCCACGGTTCGGCGGTGGGCGCCGCGGAGTGGCAGCCCCTAGCGAAGGAAGCCCCGCCCCGCTCCTCCATCGCCGCCCCGCCCAGGCCCGCAGCGCCGCGCTGCAGCGCAAGGGGCGGAGAGGCAGAGCGCCGAGAGAGGACCAGACGCCCAGGTCTCCCGCATCCCGGTGCCGCAGGAGCGAGGAAGCGCGCCTCGGCCCTGTTCCCCAGCCTTCGTCCAGGCGCCCGCCGCGCCTTTCTGAGCCCCAGAGACCGAGCACCTGTCCTCCGCCTGGGCCTCAGCTGAGCCCCTCTCCCCCGGAGCACATACGACCCCTGCAGCAGAAGTGCCCCAGCCCCACACCGGCGACCACCATGGCCGAGACCAACAACGAATGTAGCATCAAGGTGCTCTGCCGATTTCGGCCCCTAAACCAGGCCGAGATTCTGCGGGGGGACAAGTTCATCCCCATTTTCCAAGGGGACGACAGCGTCGTTATTGGGGTGAGTGCCGCCCCTGGAGGGAATTTCGGAGAGGGGGCGGGAGGCTGAATCTTTTCCCCTGCCGAGCCTCAGCCCCTGCCTGTCTCTGCGCCCTCTCTCCACCGCTCATCCTCCATCCTTTTCGCCGCAGCCCCTCCTCTCCCTGCATCAGGATGGCTGGGTGTGGCCTGGCCAGGCCGGCGGCCGAGTCTCTGCAGAACGAGAGGGGGCTACTTTCCCGCGATCAGGGGACCGGATTCCCCTTTGCTGCACTCTGCAGCGTCCCCACCCCTAGAGCCAGTCCCATGTTTTTCTGATGTTTTCCTTCTTCCCTAGGGAAAGCGCATCTTCCCTTTGTTATTGGCTCAGATCTCTACCCCTACCTCCCAGGAAGGGGGAGACTAGTGGATGGGCTAGATGAGAGGTGGGCAGTCCAGGGTCTCTGCGGAGGTATAAATGAGAGTGGACTCTAGGATCAAGGCCTCCATCATTCCCTGAAGTAGTTACAGCCTGGACTTGGGGGGAGGGCACAGGTCTGATGAAGGGTTTTCAAAGAAAGAAATATGTTGGTGCCACACCCAGTTTGGTGGGGGAGCCTCTGGGTCCTAAGGAAATGTCTGCCTTTCTCTCCCAGGTACAGTAGGAGAAGGATTTCAGACCCCCCAGCTCACCCTAACAAATAAAAATAACCAAACCCTGAGATCCTAACAAGTAGTTGCGTATTCATCCTTTCTCTTGATGATCCAATAAAAAGTAGCAAGCCATCTCCTCTACCTCATCATGACAGCCCCTACCCATGGAAGAGACCTTGTTAAGAAGGAGAACTAGTATTTACTGTGTGCTTGTTACTCTACATATATTATTTAATCTTCAAAACAACACTCTGAAGAAGGTATTAATATTTCCACTTTACAGATGAGGAAATTGAGGCCCAAAGAAGTTGAATGACTTTCTCAAGGTCACACTGTTAATTCACGGATCTGAACCTAAATCTGTGACTCCAAAGCTCACGTCTTTCCTTCTGTATCACATTGCCTCCACGGTTTTCTGTTCTGGGCTTTTATCTGTGATGGCTCCAAAGGAATTCCTAGGGAATTCCTCACCTACCCCTCCTTTCCTAGATTGGTTGGGACTGTCAGGCTATGGGGTGAAAAGATCTGGGGTTCAGTCCAATAGGGAGTCGGGCTTAAGGGGTGCTGGGCCAGGAAACTGTAGCCAGTTTGAGAAGGGAGAGGCCCATATAAGGACCATCCTCAAGGTCAGGGGCACTTCTTATGTGTCTTTCATCCACAGTGCTTGGCACAGAGCATGCTTGTTAAAAGAATGAAGGAAAAAAAAGGGAGGGAGCCTGGGCCTTCTGAATCAGTGAGATTGGGACTTTGAGTAAACATGCCTTAGGAAGAGACTTGCTTACATGTCCTGTCCCTAAGGGCCCTAGTCCATCACCAGGCTCTCTCACCCACACTATGGACTCAAATGGGTGCTTTCGCCCTGTGTGTGTGCTTATGTATGTGTGTGTTTGCCACATAGAGAGGGCCCCTGCTTCTCTTTGTCTCAGGGACGTTAGACCTTGCAGTCTGGTCAGTCTGGCCAGGCTAAAATAATGCCTGGATCAACCCTCGGGGCCTCTTCTCTGAATAGTCTGGACAGTGGGCGTTAGCTGTGAGAGTTAGAGCTTGAGGGCCCCCTGAGACATAAAGGCTGAGAAATAGGAGAAAGGTAGTTACGGAGGAACAAATCCACAAAAGGCTTCCACTTTTAAGGCTAGCTTCCTTGCTCTGGGTTTTTTAGGTAAATCTGAACCAACTCCTTTAGGCTCTCTGGGCCATCCATCCTGGCACGGTGGGCGCAGGGCATGGGGTGATGTTGGGAGGAGTTGTGTTGATCTGTCTGATTTGCCTAGCTAAACAGGAGAGACATGGTGGAGGTTGGGAGAGAGGAGAGATGAAGAGAGGCCCAGGGACCCCTGCCAATTCAGATTGTATCTTACTCCACAGCTGTTTCTTCCTTATCTGTTTTGCCTGATGTTTGCAGGGCTGTACCTTTGTCTCGCTCTGTATCTTCCCATGCCCTAGCCCTTCCTGTCAATCTCTTCTGCCAAGATAAGTGCTTATGGGGGGGCCATTTTGTCTCAGGCAGCATCCTTGGAGCTTGCCTTCCCAGCCTTTCTATATTCATTCCTCATTCCGGAGGATGAGGGCTATAGGAGAAGTGATTTTGAGGAGTGCCTTGAGGGTCCCAACAAGGGAAAGAAATCTCCCATTCCCTTTCTTCTGTCTTCCTCTAGCTCCCTTTGGGGACCAGTGTGTGGGAAACTGAGGAATTCATGGAGCAAGCAGCTTCAGGATGTCTGGGAAGGTGAGGGCAGGATGAAGGTGGGAGAGGCTAATCTCTCCAAGCCCAACCCCTGCTCCTTTCTCTGACGGCTCTCCTCTCTGCACTGCGGCTAGCTCTGGGCTACAGAGTCCCTAATGTTCATGGGCTTTTTCTGCTTGGCAAAATGTAGGAGAATAAGCTGGGAAGACAGCCCTGTGAGCCTTATCCACACCGCTCCCCCATGACTTCTCCCAGGAATCTGGGGGATGGAGCTTTGCCCAAGTTAATGGCCTGAGTCATAGTAGAAGGGTGTCTGGGTCACTGTCTGTGTGTGCTATGTACCTTGTTTTGCTCTTTGGGTCACTCAGAATCCACTGTGACTTTTTAAGTGGACCCATTTAAGTGTCTCTCTGCCTTGGTCTTGGTGGGCAGAGTGCCTGCTGTCTGAGCTGTTGCATCTATACCAGACACGACAGCAGGGAAACACATAACCTCTCCGCGCCGCCCCCCAACTTCCTCTGTCCCTCCCCTTCCCTTCCTCCCTCCCTCCCTCCCTCCCTCATTCAAGTATCTACCACATTCTACCTCCCTTAGGTCTCCTGATGGTTAAGTGCGTTCTTAAGGAGGCAGAAAAGCAGGGTCACCAAGTACCTCATTTGGAAGAGCCAGGTTGGGACCGGCAGGATTATTGGAACAGGGTCAGTATTGTTTGAGGTGGCTCAGGATTCCTTTGATGTCTGAAGAGAGGGAGTAGTCTCCCCTTAGCCTTGGGCGAGTCTGTAAAGGAAAATGGGGAGGGGAGGTAATGTTCACTGTGGCCAGTGTCTCTCCAGCATTACCATGGCAACAATCCCCAGGGGTGTCACTATGGAAATCAGTCCTGGTGCTCTGAAGTTCAGCCTCTACCAAGTGCTTTAGCAAAGGTTGAAAAGGTTGGTCGTCTTTGGACCCCTGATCTTAGGCCCTCCCATTAGCTTTAGTCAGCACACACAGTGGAAAACTCCAGAAAGTGCTGGGAAACACAGTTGAACAGGAGACAAGGTAGCCTGAAGTGGGTCAGAGGAGAACAGAGTCCTGGGTTGGGGGACTCTGAAGAGAAGCCCTCTGGAATAGGCACTGAGGAGCGCTTAGACTGCTGTGGGTGGAGACATAGTGGAGCTCAGAGGCATTCCTTGAAGGTGGAGGGTCTCCCTGAGTATTTCTAACCTAACAGTCTTCTAGTCCCTGACTCTGTACTGAGTCACAGAGTCTTGGATTATTACCTGGAGGTAGAGATGGTGAGGGAGGCTCCTTGGAGAGGATGGGTGGGAGAACTGCATTCTTCTGAAAAAGGGGGTGAGGTTGCCAAAAGGGAGTGATGAAGGGCTTTAGCTCTGTCCAGAAACATTTGGAGAAATGCCCACATGGAGGGGGGCGGGTGGGGTAGGGGAAGGAAAAGCCACGATAAGGATCTGACGCAGTGTTGGTATGTCAGTTCTGGGATCACTTTGGCAGTGTGGGTCTGAAATCAGATTGCTTGGGTTTGAAACCTTGCTCTACCATTTCTCAGCTGTTTGGCTTTGGGCAAGCTACCTTACCTCTCTGAACCTCAGTTTTCGCATCTATAAAATGTAATAATAATAGTACCTACTTCCTACGATTGCTGTGAGCATTAAATGAGATAATGCATATAAACTTCTTAGCACACTATGACAGGCACATAATAAACTCCCAATAAGTGTTAGATGTTATTATCATTTTATATGTGCTGTCTCCACACAAGCTAGCCTTTGACACAACTGGGCAGTGGTTAACATTTTCCCCTCTTACTGGTTGTTTCATCCAAACATCCAGGTCCCTAGTATCTTCTTGCTCTCTTCTTCCATCAATATCTGTGCTTCTTCAACAAATATTTACGAAGAGCATCCTGTGGGCCAGGGACTATGCTTGATGTTGGGGATTTAGAGGGAATCCCTGCTTTCAGGAAACACTTGGTCTACACAGTGATCCAGGCTGAAAAGTGGCCTGGGCAGAGTCCTGGGAGGGGGCATCAGAAATGGCTTTTGCTAACTGTACGTACACTTCCCCAGATTCTGATAAGAAATCTCCCACAATGTACTACCGTCTGACTTAGAATAAATATGTGTCATGAAAGATGTGAATAATGGTGATGCTTCCCATGTGAGTAGTCTAGAAGTGGAAAAAGTGGAAAACCGCTGGTCTAGTTATTCTCATAAAAAGATCTGACAAAACGAATTCACAATGGCTGTAATCAATAGAAAATTAAAAGACATTTGTACTTCAACAGATATAAAAATCTTAAGAAATGAACTAGATTTGGGACTCAAGGGCTCAACTGAGAGTAGGGAAGTGGTAGAAGGCCTTCCCAGAAACCCTAGAATTGTATCCATGGCTTTCTCTGCTCACGAGATTACTAAGTGCACCCATTTTTAGCTCTTGGATATTTTTTATCCTCATGGTTCCGAGAATGCCACCCTTCCTCCCTCTCTGGTCTCTTCCTTCCTCCCAGCCTAGGCTGAGGAAAAGGAGTTCCTCGGGCAATAATTGCCTTCAGCACTTGGAGAGCGCCCTCCATTTCATTGAGTCCACAGCACCCTCTGGAATCCTGTAACTGGGAGTGTTAGAGAAGAGAGAGAGAGAGTTAATCCCCACGTTTCCAGAAGGGAAGAAGGGAGGGGCGAGGTTGGCTTGAGAGTTCTGTTTAATCCCCTTTGGCTGCATGCCTGGCTTCAAGAAGCACGGATAGACATCATTGGTGGAGAAGAGGTGAGAGTCACTGGCCTGAGATGGACATGTTTTGTTTGTTTCTATTTCTTGGCCACTGGATGGGAGAAATATTGAGTTAGATTACAATTCAAGAATCAAGGATCAATTATAGACTAAAACAAATTGAAAGAAAGATATTACCACTTAGAAGGAGAGGCGTCAAGGCCACATAAAATCTGTTTATTGTAACACTGTATGATTTTTTATTCTGTGTAATAAGAATTTTATTCTTTGTAATGAAGTGTAATGATGAACGGTATAGATAAAAAGGGTGAAAAATTCACAAAAGTCCTATGAACAATTCATAAACTCACTCAAATCTTAAAAAAAATCAAGGTAGATTTTTCTTTAATAATTCTAAACATAATCATAATCTGATTACAACACTAATATATTTTAATTGTTGACAAAGTTAAAAACAAAGAAAATCACATAGAAGAAACTAAAACTCACTCAAAATCCCACCCCCCCAAAAAATACTGTTAACAATTTGATGTATTTGTTTCCAGTAGTTTTTTCCTGCATATATACATATAATAATTTTAATAAAAGTGTATCATAAACTATATTGTTTTGTAACCTGTTTTTTCACCAACAAAATATCATGACTATTTCACCATCGTTAAATATTTTACATAATTTTATTTATTAAAAAAACTAAGTTAATTTTTTAATGTCTTACATGCACATGTGACAAAATTCAAATGATATAAAAAGATATACAATGAAAAGTAAGCCTCCTTCCTACTCCTCTTTCCTAGCCACCCAGTTCCCCTTTCAGAAGGCAGCCTTATTGCCAGTTTCTTGTGGATCCTTCTAAAAGAATATCATACATTTACAAGCAAATACATATATACATGCATGCACTTTGTTTTAACACAAATGATAGCATACTATACATTTTGTTCTGTACCTTGCTTTTTTTTTACTTAGCAATGAGTCTTGGAGATCCTTCTATATCAGCACAGAAATATCTATCTCATTCTTTTTAACAACTGTATAATTTATTGTAGGGATATGCCATAATTTATTTAGCCAGGTCTCTATTGATGGATATGGATATTTAGGGTCGTTCTAGTCATCTGCTATTACAAACAATTGAACGACCCTATGTATATTTAAGGGCCCAGCCAGTGCAATGCATCATCAAACTATTTTTGGCCACTGCATGCATGTGGGATCTTAAGTCCCTGACCAGGGATCGAACCCATGCTCCCTGCAGTGGAAGCATGGAGCCTTAACCACTGGACCACCATGGAAGTCCCATCGTCAAACTATTTTATTTTGGCCACTTTGATAGGTGAAAATGCTACTTCATAGTCTTAATATTCATTTCTCTTATAAACAATGAGGTTGTGCGTAATTCATATTTTAAGAGCCATTATCACATCATTTTGTGATGTGATATTTTATGATAGCACTTACTGAGGTATAATTTACATACAGTGAGTGCACAAATCTTATGCAAACAGCTGGATGAATTTTATAACATATTTTGACACCTGTGTGACCACCACCCCGATTGAAATCTAGAGCATTTTGATTGCCCCTGAAAGCTCCCTTTTGCCCTCTTCCTGTCAATATCACCCCAAGGCAACTGCTACTTTGACTTCTATCACTACAAATAAGTGTTGTTTATTCTTGAACTTTATATAAAAGGAATAATACAGTATGTGCTCTTTGAGTTTCAGTTCTTTCACTCAACTCCTTTTTGAGATTTATTGGTGTTCTATTATGACATCATTTTATTTTTTAATTAAAAAAATTTTTTTTGGAGTATAGTTGCTTTACACTGCTGTGTCAGTTTCTGCTGTACAGCAAAGTGAATCAGCCATATGTATCCCCTCTTTTTTGGATTTCCTTTCCATTTAGGTCACCACAGAGCACCGAGTAGAGTTCCCTGTGCTATACAGTAGGTTCTCATTAGTCACCTATTTTAGACATAGTAGTGTATATATGTATGACATCATTTTAAATAGCAGCAAAGAATAAAATATATGTACATGCCGTAGTGTAATCAATTCCTTGTATTAGCCAGTCCCCTAAATGTAACTCCTTTCAGTTGTCTTCAATTTCTCATTATTATAAGCAGTGTTGATAATAAACATTCTTGTAGCTAAATATTTGCTACAAATATTTCCCTAGTACAAATTCTTAGGATTAGAATATCTGGGTCGATGGATATGTACAATCCAAGGATTTTGATTATGCATTTTTGAATTGCCCCTTAAAAGTGTGGATGTACTGTCCTACCAGAAAAGAATAAGCATGCTCCTTTCGAAGAAGTTGTACCCCCTTGAGCCTTCATCTACACTGCATATTACAATTAAGTTTCTGTTTTCCAGTTTCATAGGTGAAAGATGATGTTACGGTTTTTTTCTTCAGAAAAGTTGATCATCTTTATGTTTATTGAACATTTGTATTTCTTCTTCTGTTGTTAGTACCTAACTCTTGTCTATATTTTTCTGGTTAGTTTTGTCCCTTGTCACTAACTTATGAGAGTTCTTTATGTAGTAAGAATATTAATATCTTTGTTTAAAATTTTTTCTTATTTAAAAATTATGTATTTTCATTTTGGAATAGTTTTAATCTAAGTCAAAAAGAACAACAACAAAAACTCCTAAAATCCCACTGTCCAAGGATAGATACTGTTAATACGTTTTTCTGTGCAAGCTATACATATATACATATATATAATTTTTTTACAGACATGAAATAATCCTTCATATACTCTTTTGTGTGTGTTTTTTTATACTGCATACTATTTTAAAAACCACTTTTTTCTTAAAATTATTTTGTGCGTAACTTGTCATTACACATTTTTCTGTAACATCACCTATTCTATTTTCTTTTTTTAATTTCAAAGCAATATGTTGTCATTGTAAAATATTTACATATCACAGAAAAAATGTAGTAAGCATAAGTTCCTGTCATTCTGCTCTCCAGTCATAACCACCATTAACAGATCTATATACAGTCTTCCGTATCTTTTTTCTAAGACTGTTCTATCCATATGCTTTTTAAAAATGTATAATCACATTATACAAATTGTTTTTATTTCTTCACATGATCAATCTTGGACGTGTCAATATATGTAAACCAACCTTGCTCATTTTTTTTTTGCGGTACGCGGGCCTCTCACTGTTGTGACCTCTCCCGTTGCGGAGCACAGGCTCCGGACGCGCAGGCTCAGCGGCCATGGCTCACGGGCCCAGCCGCTCCGCGGCATGTGGGATCTTCCCGGACCGGGGCACGAACCCGTGTCCCCTGCATCAGCGGACTCTCAACCACTGCGCCACCAGGGAAGCCCCAACCTTGCTCATTTTAATGGGGGTAGATTATGGAGGAATCATAACCGATATCTTCTTGATGGATGTTTGAATTGTTTCTAGTTTTTCTTGGATACAAACGGCTGCAGTGAACATCCTTCTACACACATCTTTAAGTGCTTAAGCAAGTGTGCTACACACATAAAATAAATTCCTAGCATTGAAATCGCTGGGACAGAGTATGACCAGCATGGACTTTTAAATATTTAATAGAATTGTCCTCCAGAAAGCCTCTATCAGTTTACAGTACTCCCTTAGTTGTAGAGAGCACCTTCACAACTTCTTTCTCTTTGTGGATTCTGTTTTTTGGGCTTCAGAATCTTTCACCACAGAGACCAAATAAATATTCCAGGTAGATATTTATCATAAGCCAGATTTTAAAAAAAATTTTAATGTTAAAAAATATTTATTAGTATAAATAATATTTTCCTTTTTGCAGAGAAGTAAAAAGAAGGAAACAAAATAATACACTATCGTCTCACTCTCTTTGGCATTAATAAAACAAGACAAAGCAAAACACTCGTACATGGTTTAAAAATGTAAACTTTCCGGGATACAGACTGAGAAATGAAAGCCTCCTCTCTCCCAGTTTCTCTCCCCCAAATAACCACTGTTAATACTTTTATATAATTCCTTCTGGAAAAAAATTCTACACATATTGATGCAATATTGTAGATATACCTAGACCCACATCTTCAGCTTTAGCCAACTTTTTTTTTTTTTTTTTGCGGTACGTGGGCCTCTCACTGCTGTGGCCTCTCCCGCTGCGGAGCACAGGCTCCGGACACGCAGGCTCAGTGGCCATGGCTCACGGGCCCAGCCACTCCGCGGCACGTGGGATCTTCCTGGACCGGGGCACGAACCCGTGTCCCCTGCATCCGCAGGCGGACTCTCAACCACTGCGCCACCAGGGAAGCCCTTTAGCCAACTTTTATGATTTCATTTTTTGAACCACAAAGACTGTTTATTTGACACCAATAGCATATATCATAGTAAAAAGGAAACCAGTGATCACAATTTAATGTTGTTTGGGGGATTCTAAGATAAAATAATAAAATAAGTGGTATTAACAGTGGAAAGAAAGAGACAAAACTATTACATGCATATGATTTCATACTTGGTAACTCAAAAGACTGAACAAAGAAGCTAATAACATTAATAAGATATTTTATAATGTGATTGGATAGAAAATGAATAAATTGAAGGACCTGTTATGTCCCAGGATCCAAAAATACACCTTATAATAAAGTATGACTTTTCTTAATTAGTTAAAACGTGTCTCCCAAACTCTGGTGTCCATAGATCTGAAGGTTTACATATCAGTTGAAGAAAGATGGACTCTAGTAAAATAATTTGACAACTAAGTCATAGTCTATACCGAATGACGGGAAAGCACGACTGAGTAGTTTGTCACTTATGATGGAGAACAAGCATAGTCGCATTTAATCTTACCAGAGATCTTCCCTTTAATATGACTAGATAGCAAATATATTCTGTTTGGCTCCCTGGGTTGTAAATATTTTGTATCTTTAGCAGTCTTATCAGCACATGTGATTTATAACATATTATCTGAATTAAACAAAGTACTTGGAGGTCTGAGTGACTTGCTTCACAGTTTCTCTTTACTTAAAGCTGCTTCCCTAAAGGGAGATCTATATTTCTTTTTTAAAAAATTAATTAATTAATTAATTTATTTATTTATTTTTGGCTGCATTGGGTCTTCATTGCAGTGTGCGGGCTTCTCTTGTTGTGGAGCACGGGCTCTAGGCGCGCGGGCTTCAGTAGTTGTGGCTCACGGGCTCTGGAGCGCAGGCTCAGTAGTTGTGGCGCACAGGCTTAGCTGCTCCGTAGCATATGGGATCTTCCCGGACCAGGGATCGAACCTGTGTACCTGCATTGGCAGGTGTATCCTTAACCACTGTGCCACCAGGGAAGTCAGAAACCTAGTATTTCTGATTTCATGTATTCTTTTCACAAAGAGAGAGCTTGTGTTAATATTTCCACAACAGCTCAGTAGTTCGGTATTTGTGTATTTCATTTACACAATAGGCAACATACTATACATCTGTCCCTAACTTTGCATCTTTCACTTAATACATCTTCAACGCCTTTTCATATCAGGACATGTGGATCTACTGAGGAAGATATTTTTTAACTTAGTGGTAGATTTTTTTTTTTTTTTTTTGCGGTACACGGGCCTCTCACTGCTGTGGCCTCTCCCGTTGTGGAGCACAGGCTCCAGATACGCAGGCTCAGAGGCCATGGCTCACGGGCCCAGCCGCTCCGCGGCATGTGGGATCCTCCCAGACCGGGGCACGAACCCGTGTCCCCTGCATCGGCAGGTGGACTCTCAACCACTGTGCCACCAAGGAAGCCCCCAGTGGTAGATTTTTTAATGTTAATATATTGTTCTTCACTCTCCACAGCCTGTGGCCCTCTTGTCTTTTCCCATTTGGCTTCCCAGGCTGGGGGTCTGGGATGGTGAGTGCTAAATCATCACACCAAGACTGAGATCCACTCATGCAGTCTCGCTGTGTGACACTCCTCAATGACATTCTACCCCACAGACACAACTCCTGATGTCAGTACTAAATTTTAGCTCTCTTTGGTTTCCCTCATCCCCATAATTGTCCATGTGTACAGAAGGTTGAAGAACGGGTGCCTTTTCGGGTGTTTCTCCTCCCTCACACCTGCCTACTGATGTCTGCCATCTTTTTTTTCCATTCCAGGGGAAGCCATATATCTTTGACCGTGTATTCCCTCCAAACACAACTCAGGAGCAAGTTTATCATGCGTGTGCCATGCAGATTGTCAAAGGTAATGAATGTATTTTTAGAATGTATTTTTTTCAGGCTCCTCATTCTCTACCTCACTTCTCTCTACCAGTGTTCTTTCTCTGCCATCTCTTCAGATGTCCTTGCTGGCTACAATGGCACCATTTTTGCTTATGGACAGACATCCTCAGGGAAGACACATACTATGGAGGTGAGGGTTCTGACTTTTATGGGAATGAGGAGCTGGGAGTGTTAATAGGAGGCCAAGGAATCTCAGTAGGGAAAGATCTAGAAATTGAGGGCTGCCTGGTACAGAGGATGAACGGAGGGCAGCGTTATAGTGGAAGTTTAATGGAATCCCTTCAGCCTGCTGCAGTTCACCCTCCTTTCCACTACTCCAGTTTTCTTCTTTTCACCTGGAAAAGCAGCAGCAATGAAAGTCCAGAGAGCTGCTCAGTTCCCTCCTCCTTCCACTAAAAGGTAGTGACCATCCCCTAAGTTAAGATAGTCTTCTTAGCAGCTGTTATCTCTGTATTCATCTGCATACCTCCAAGTTGTCTGATCCCTCCTGAGCCCAGCCTCATTCCAGAATACCCTTACTCCCCAGGGAAAGCTGCATGACCCTCAGCTGATGGGAATCATTCCTCGAATTGCCCAAGACATCTTCAACCACATCTACTCCATGGATGAGAACCTTGAGTTCCACATCAAGGTGATCAGGGCATGACCGCTGGGCATCCTCTTATGGGACTGGGAGGGGAAGATCTAGTATGAACACACTGAGATCCTGGCGCCCCAACTTATTCTCCACCTTGGTTACCTAAGTTCTTCTCTGCCAACATAGTCTCTTCTGCCCTTTCTCTCCCACCACCACAATTTGAGTGGGTTGCGTTAGCCTGAGATCCCTGTATCAGATTTAAGATAGGCCCTCTTCACTTCATACTTCTCCTTTCTCCCCAACCAGGTTTCCTACTTTGAGATTTATCTGGACAAAATCCGCGACCTTCTGGATGGTGAGTGGTGTTTAACCCCAGTGGGTGGGTAGGGGTGAGGAGGGCAAGGAAGAGAAAGATCACATTGCTTTTGGGCTCTTGGGTTTTGGTACTGTTTGGTGAGTGATGCAGCAGGCACACAAGGACACACACACTTGTACTCATGTCCCTTGCCTCCACTCACCAAGAATTTCCCCAAACCGAAAGGGTCAGAAGATGAGCTTAGATGCCCAGGCCCACATATAAACAGCCTGAGTCTAGCTGCAGCCCTGGGGCTGGAATCCTGCAGGAGGAAAAACAGCCTTCAGCGCGTGCAGGGGGTTTAAGCTTCACAGGGGAGTCTTCCTCCCTCTTGCACATAGAAGAATCCACCATCCGAGTAGACTGCAGCGTGCAGGGGTTGGGGTGGTGAGGGGCTGGAAGTGCTGGCTTTGCTCACCCTGAATTGTCTTGATTCAGTGACCAAGACAAATCTGTCTGTGCATGAGGACAAGAACCGAGTGCCGTTTGTCAAGGTGAGAGTGGGGATGGGACACCCAGGTGGGGCCAGTGTACTGAGAGTGCAGGTGTAGGAGGACGGTAGACCAAAGGCCCACCCAGAAGTTGGAGGGCGGACATCCTGGTGGGGTGAGACATGCCAAGGGGCTGGGGAGAGTCCGGAGCCCGGGAAGAGGCACCATCTGGAGAGGTCATTTGGTCACTGTGCAGGTAATTTAATTTGCAGATTAAAGTGCATGGGTCACTGTCCATTTGCCCCCTACAGGGTTGTACTGAGCGCTTTGTGTCCAGCCCAGAAGAAATTTTAGATGTGATTGATGAAGGGAAATCAAATCGTCATGTGGCTGTCACCAGTGAGTGGGGAGACAAGGGGATCTTGACCGTGGGGTCTGCCTCTCCTCTGTGCCCTCTGGGGCTGAGGGACGCGGAAGTGAGCAAGGGAAGGCTGTGTCCTCCAGAGGAGGAGGGACGCTTGTCTGTGTGACCCTGAGACCTGCTGCCGGGGAGACTAGTCCCGACGGACACCCCCTCTCTTGGCGGGTGGAGGCAGTGGTCCGTGGAAGCCGGGGCTGAGGGCTTCCGTTCCGCAGGGGGTGGTACAGGGACTGTTTCACCCTCCCTCCTACAGACATGAATGAACACAGCTCTCGAAGCCATAGCATCTTCCTCATCAACATCAAGCAGGAGAACATGGAGACTGAGCAGAAGCTCAGTGGGAAGCTGTATCTAGTGGACCTGGCAGGGAGCGAGAAGGTTGGGGGTCCTGTCGGGGTGGGGTGGGCAAGGAAGGAAGCCTTGGAGGGGGGTGGCCTTTCTGTAAATCAGAATAACTTTCTTATTGAGCTAGAATTCACACACCATAAAGTTCCCCCTTTTAAGGCGTATAATTCAGTGACTTTCAGTATGATTGGCAGGTTGTGCGTCATCACCACTAATTCCAGAACATTTTCACCACCTGTTGACAGTCGTGCCCTCTTCTCCCCTCCCCCATCCCCTGGCAACCACTAATCTACTTTCTGACTCTGGATTTGACTTTCTGGACATTGCACATAAATGGAATCGTATAACGTGTGTGTGTGTGTGTGTGTGTGTGTGTTGAGGTCTGTAGCAAGAGTGTTTAGGGGAACAGAGGAAGGGCCTTCTCTGTCCTGTTTCCCTCTCCCCGTCTCCTTGGACTAAGCCACCTTACGTGGAGAAGAGGTGGGGAGAGCCCACTCCCTCTGCAGCCGCTCACGACATACTCACCCCTTCGTGCCCTGGTAGGTCAGCAAGACTGGAGCAGAGGGAGCTGTGCTGGACGAGGCCAAGAATATCAACAAGTCCCTGTCAGCCCTGGGGAACGTGATCTCTGCGCTGGCTGAGGGCACAGTAAGTGCTCCTTAGGTGTCCGCAGCCCTCAAGCCCCACCCCATCTTCTGCCTTCTCCTAATGCCCCACCTCATCATGCCAATTCATGGGTTGCTCTGCCCCTAGTCAGCACCACCGTCCCTTCTTTATTTTTATTTTTTTAATTTTTTTGGCTGTGCCATGCAGCTTACAGGATCTCAGTTCCCTGACCAGGGATTGAACCCGGGCCACAGCAGTGAAAGCCCGGAAGCCTAACCACTAGGCAACCAGGGAACTCCCCCACTATCCTTTCTGATTCCCCCGTTGAATTTTGTTTTCTGATTTGCGGCCTCTCTCTTCCCCCAGAAAAGCTACGTTCCATATCGTGACAGCAAAATGACACGGATTCTCCAGGACTCTTTGGGAGGAAACTGCCGGACAACCATGTTCATCTGCTGCTCACCGTCCAACTACAATGATGCGGAGACCAAGTCCACCCTGATGTTCGGACAGCGGTCGGTGGCAGGGTCCCCTCACTCCCTGCCGCAGCCCCTGCAACGCTCTCCCCTCAGGGTCTTGTGAGCCTTAGTGGAGGTCTCATCTCTTCGTTCTCCTCTCCAGGGCAAAGACCATTAAGAACACTGCCTCCGTGAATCTGGAGTTGACTGCCGAGCAGTGGAAGAAGAAATATGAGAAGGAGAAGGAGAAGACAAAGGCTCAGAAGGAGACGATTGCAAAGCTGGAGACAGAGCTGAGCCGGTGGCGCAGTGGTTAGCAATGGGTCCAGTGGGTGCAGGGAGCCAGAGAGGGCTCCTACGATCTCCAAGGGGGGGCTGCGTTTCCGGAGGGGTGCAGTAGAGCAGTCATGAGAGAAAGCGAGAGCGGCTTGACTGCCTTTACCCCCACCCCCCGAAAGGTTGACGGTCCATTTGGCAAGAGAGATGGAGGCCTGGAGGTCTCCGCATTGTACAGTGAGGGAGGAAGGACCCTCGGATGCAGCTGTCCCTTCTCCCATCCCTCACCTTGTTCCACCCCTTTGCCAGGAGAGGACGTGCCAGAGACGGAGCGCCTGGCTGGGGAGGATGCTGCCCTGGGAGCTGAGCTCTGTGAGGAAACGCCCGTGAACGACAACTCATCCATCGTGGTGCGCATCGCGCCTGAGGAGCGGCAGAAGTACGAGGAGGAGATCCGCCGCCTCTACAAGCAGCTTGATGACAAGGTAAGGACAGTCGGGCAGGGCACAGAGGTGAGAGCCCAGTGGGATGGTAAGTGAGGGATTAAAGAAGTAGATTATCCTGCCGTTTTTCTGATTTTAAAAGAGATGAATGTTCATTATTGAAAATGTGGAAGATAAATAAAAATATGTAGAAGAAAATTTAAATCATCTCCTCCCACCATTCAGAAATAAAGCCATGCAATTGAGATTATACTGTATATGTAACTTTGCATCCGATTTTTTCATTCCTCATTATATAATGAGCAATTTCCTACTTTGTTAACAATTCTTCATAAAAGTTTTTAAAATAGCTGCCTAACAGTCCATTTACCAGAATGTATTTAACCGTTTACTTATTTACAAGCCTTCTAGGGTTTTTTGTTTGTTTTTTTGTTGGTTGGTTGTTTTTGCTATTATAAATCGCTCTGAAATGACTATCTTTGTCTCTTGTGCGTAAGACTTTGCTTTGGAATGATTTGATTAGAGTGGAGCGCTAGAGTGGGATTTCTCAGTTAAAGGATATGAACATTTAAAGGCTTTTGCTGTGCATTGTCAAGGTTATACCAACTTCTAGGAAGAAAGGGATTAAAAAATGAGGGCAGGGGTCAAGGAAAGAAGCCGAGGGAAAGACCCCTTTCTTTTTTTAGGATGTGGAGTTTCTAAATCAAAGCCTAAACTAACTGGATTTGTATCAGGATCCACGTGTACCCCAACCCTGTAAGTCTACACTGGAAGGAGTAGCTCCCTTCACCCCGCCTTTACCCCTTTTGCCTCCAACAGGATGATGAGATCAACCAGCAGAGCCAACTCATAGAGAAGCTCAAGCAGCAGATGCTGGACCAGGAAGAGGTAATGGGAAGGAGGGCAAGACACGAGAGGAGAGGGTTGTGTGTTCATCCCTGAAAGGCATCAAAAAGACCTTTTCCTGATAAGATGGAAGAAGGGGCATTCTGCTTAGGGCTGAGTCACCCTCCAAGACTATAGAAATCTGGAAACTTAATTGGGGTTTTGCTTAAAGCACGGATGCCGGAGTCTGGGTGCTTCTTCATTCTGTTGCCCTACTTCTGTGAAGCGGAAAGCCCACTTCCTCTTGACTCTTGCTTTGGCCCTTGCTTCTCTCCTAGACCTATACCTGGGTGGGGGGCTCAGCTTCCCCAGACCAAGGGGTCGTCGAAGTGGTCGCTGGCAGAGGACTTCCTCACGTGGCTCGCCCCTCCCTTGCAGTTGCTGGTGTCCACTCGAGGAGACAATGAGAAGGTCCAGCAGGAGCTGAGCCACCTGCAGTCGGAGAACGACGCCGCGAAAGATGAGGTGAAGGAAGTGCTGCAGGCACTGGAGGAGCTGGCCATGAACTACGACCAGAAGTCCCAGGAGGTGGAGGAGAAGAGCCAGCAGAACCAGCTTCTGGTGGATGAGCTGTCTCAGAAGGTGGTGAGTAGCCGGCTCGGAGCTCCCTGGCCTCAGAACATCCTCCACATCCAAAGGGACCTCTGCTTCCTGATGGGGCAGGATCACGTTTGCACCTTTGCACTGCCGTTCAGTGTGTCGTGGGACACTCCCCCATCACGCCACTGCACTTGGCCCTTCTGACCCCTCTCTCTTCCAGACCCTTCTGCAGGGCTTGTGTTCTCTTCATCGCAGCCATCAGGGTCATGCATGAAGGGAGAGGCCTCCGCCTGGGCTGGGGAGGGGAGCAGGAAGATGGCGATGGGATGACCTGAAGGGCTGTCCCCAGGCCACCATGCTGTCCCTGGAGTCTGAGTTGCAGCGGCTACAGGAGGTCAGTGGACACCAGCGAAAACGAATTGCTGAGGTGCTGAACGGGCTGATGAAGGACCTGAGTGAGTTCAGTGTCATCGTGGGCAACGGGGAGATTAAGCTGGTGAGTGGAGAAAGAGGCGGCAGCCTTGTTCAGGTCATTCTCGTTCTGGGCACTGGTGGGAGGTGCCGGTGAGACAATCCAGGTCCTCAGGGATACTGGGAAGTGGGGTTGCCAAAGATCCAGGAAACACGCCTGCAAACTAGACACAGGAAAGCAGGTAGAGGTTTGCATAGACTCAACTGAAATACACAGTCTAAATCCACACACCAACTGAAATTCACATTGCTGAATAAAGAAGCAGTGGAGATGTGCTTATAGCAGGATTTGGAGATGGGAGCGCACAATTAGGAATGATATATGCAGATCTGTGGCAGTGACAGTGACCCATCTGGGTGATCAAGCAGGTCAGTTTGACTACAGAATATCCTATTGCTCTACAGGATGAAAGAAGGTGACTGTCAGAATTGGATCTTTAAGCACAGAGAGAGGGATTTAGTGTGAAATGACAGGTGATACAGAGCTGCTAGAAGTCATCTGGAACATACCCGTCCCACCCGAGTCCCTGTGTCTCTGGGTGTGTGTGCCTGGGGGCTAGGCCAAGTAGAAGGAAATGGATAAAGGGCTTCCGGGCAGCAGAGAGGCACCTCCTCCCTCCCTTGCTCTCCCACAGCCGGTTGAGATCAGCGGGGCCATCGAGGAGGAGTTCACTGTGGCCCGACTCTACATCAGCAAAATCAAATCCGAAGTCAAGTCTGTGGTTAAACGGTGCCGGCAGCTGGAGAACCTCCAGGTCGAATGTCACCGCAAGATGGAAGTGACTGGGCGGGAGCTCTCATCCTGCCAGCTTCTCATCTCCCAGGTGAGTGCGGAGGTCCAGAGCCTTTGGGTGCCATGGGAGAGGACGGGCAACTCTGTGCTTATGGGATAACTCCTAGCACCCACGTTTATGTCAAGAGCCTAGGGTCAACTGAAGTCAAGGACAGAAGAGCTGGGGGGAAGCATGAGAGGGTCCAGGCTAGATAAGTGAAGGATCAGGGGATACTGCCCTCTGATCCAAGAGGGTCTAAAGGACCGGTCTCCAGAGGAATGTCCCTCGACCCTGCATCTCCATGGGAGGTGTAGCAGGAAGGGAGGATAGCTGGAGCTTATGGAGGTCTGCACTGCCTGGAATTGGGTCCTTTGCTGCATCCATGTTCTTCCTCTCATGAACCCTCACCCCACCAGCATGAGGCCAAGATCCGCTCCCTGACGGAATACATGCAGAGCGTGGAGCTCAAGAAGCGGCACCTGGAAGAGT
The DNA here is from genome assembly GCF_003031525.2 of Neophocaena asiaeorientalis asiaeorientalis. Lineage (NCBI taxonomy): Eukaryota > Metazoa > Chordata > Mammalia > Artiodactyla > Phocoenidae > Neophocaena > Neophocaena asiaeorientalis. Next base: position 23,051,211 of record NW_020185339.1, on the reverse strand, counting down.
CCTATGACTCCCTGAGTGATGAGCTGGCCAAGCTCCAAGCCCAGGGTGAGGCCCTCTTAAACGTCCAACCCCCCATCCTGGGATCTAAGATCGCAGAGGGGACAGGGAGGGAAAGTGACAAACAACACAGGAAACCACCCAACAGCACACCCACCAAAGCATTAGACTGAAATCGTGGAGTCCAACTCACATGCTGCTTAGCACGCTCTTGCACGTAGCTCAGCTTCCATGAACCATAAACCCTGCATTGTTCTGTGTCCCTGCTGTATGAAATTGGACCATCCTCACCCAGAAGAACATCCCTGTGGGCCCATTCTGGGTAGACGTGCCTTGCTCTGCCTGGAGCTCTGGTCACAATGTGAAGTTCTGTCTGGAGGAGGTAGGTCTGATGTAAGCTGTCTTCCCCTCTCTCCCTCAGAAACTGTGCATGAAGTGGCCCTGAAGGATAAGGAGCCAGACACACAGGACTCAGAAGATGTGAAGGTGAGTGGGGAAGGCGTGGGGAGGACCGGAGCCCAGCAGGGCTGTGCTGGTCCTCACTGAGCGGGTGTCTGGGAGTCTAGCTTTGAGCTTGGGGTGGGGTTGTTTGCAGAAGGCCCTGGAGCTGCAGATGGACAGCCACCGGGAGGCCCATCACCGGCAGCTGGCCCGGCTCCGGGACGAGATCAATGAGAAGCAGAAGACCATTGATGAGCTCAAAGAGTAAGAGTTCCCCAGGGAGGCTCGTCTCCACCTGGTCCCCTCCCCTTGCTGTGCCTACTCAGATGCTCCCTCTTGCACCAGGATCCGGTTCTTTAACTTCCATGTGTCATTCCCCTGACAATGACACGACTTTGCAGCCCAACTCCAGGAGGTACCAGGAGTGAGGACTAGTCCCTATCTGCAAGGCTATTCTGATTAGATAGCTCAGGGCCCCTCACCCTGTCATGGAAGCAGTGGCCTGAGTCTGCCTCTGATACCCGAAGGTATAGAAGAAGGAAAGTGTTTGAGGAGCTGGGCTTCCCTTTGCCTCTTGCTGACGTCTTTTTGTTCTCCCCAATACCTCCTTGCCCCCCACAGCCTGAATCAGAAGCTCCAGTTAGAGCTGGAGAAGCTTCAGGCTGACTATGAGAAGCTAAAGAATGAAGAACATGAGAAAAGCACCAAACTCCAGGAGCTGACGTGAGTGACGGGTCTGCCTGCAGACCCTACTCAGACATACTGCAGAGGCAAGACACAATCTAGATGTGAATATGGTGACCACAGGAAACAAGTGCCTCAGAAGAACAGTTTGATGGGGTGGGGAAGGGGGAAAAGGGGAGGCTTCTGTTCAATATTAGCAGACACGGAAGGATGTGGGGGATGTTTTGTGACGTGTAAAAAGCAGGTTACAAACAGTAGGAATGGTATAATCCCATAACAGTTATGTGGGATATGCATGCATGGAAGAGTCTGGAAAGATGGACACCAGAATGTTCCCGGTGGTTTGATCTGTAAGTAGTAGAATCATGGGCTTTTTATGGAACTCGTTTACTTATCTTTGTTTTTTCTTTTCTAAGTTCTGCACTGTGAACATGGGTAACTTGTGTAATATATAATAATAAAATATAGATCAAAGGAATGGAGGAGGGAGGAGAGAGGGAGGCAGGGAGGCCCTGAGGGATTCTTCTGTTTCCCTCTTCCTCCAGATTTCTGTATGAGCGACACGAGCAGTCCAAGCAGGACCTCAAGGGCCTGGAGGAGACAGTTGTGAGTGGTTTCCTTCTCTGCCAGGTTAACAGGGTATGGGTGGAGGGCTTCAGTTCTTCCTCCCGATTTCTTCCTAACCCCATTCCTCCTTGCCTTCTCTGCAAAGTCAGTCTGTGGCATGATCAGGATGCACCTTTTCCTGAAGGATGAGTGACTCATTTGTCTAGAGAGACTGAAGGGTCCAGTAATTTTGGAGGGGGAACGGTGACTGGGTATCTGGAGGACCCCAATTTTTCATCATTGTTTCCAGGCCCGGGAACTCCAGACCCTCCACAACCTTCGCAAGCTGTTCGTTCAAGACGTCACGACTCGAGTCAAGAAAGTGAGTGCCGTCTCGGGGTCTTCCCAGCCCCCGTATCCTCCCCCTTTCCCCAGGCTTCTCCAGACCCTGTGGCCTTCAGTGGGGCTGGCTTGACCTGGTCTGGGTGGGACCTGATTGGCCTGAAGACAGCCACACCTTTCCCCTGCCTCTGTCTCTCATCAGAGTGCAGAAATGGAGCCCGAGGACAGTGGGGGGATTCACTCCCAAAAGCAGAAGATTTCCTTTCTTGAGAACAACCTGGAACAGCTTACAAAGGTTCACAAACAGGTAAGAGTGAGGGTAAGGGGTGAAGAGAACTCTTGAGGCCGAGAGCCTAGGATACCTAAATCTTTGGAGGCCCTTGGATTTAGGAAAATCTACTTGCATGTTTTCCTTACTTTTCCCTTTTCCCTTTCCTACAAATCCCTTCTTTATCCCGTATTTGGTTCCACTTTTACCTTGTTCTTGGTTCTATGCCTGTTTTCCCTTTCCCAAAGCTCCCAGCCTGCCTCTGCTCAAAGTGGAATTCCCCAGGCCTACGCTGTTGGAGGGAAAGGTTGAAACTGATAGAGGTTTCAGAGGCATGGGGCCGTGACCGTACACAAGGGATACTGGTCAGACGTTAGCCAGAGACAGAGAGCAGAGAGACAAGAAGTCAGGAAGCTGGGCTTTCTCTCATGGAGAGGACTCCCTCTGCCTAGGCCTGGGGCAGGCACACAGGGCAATTACATGATGTCCTCAGATGGCCCAACTGGACCCTGGTCAGGGCCAGTGAAAACTCCTGTGTATTAAGTTGCTGCCTCTCTATCCCCCTCCTTGCTGCTGCGGTTCCTTAGGTGGAAGACTGGGTTTCAAAGGTATGGGGTGGGGAGGTGGAAGGGGCAGTCCAAAGGAGTCAGGACAGGAAATGTTTGGTGCATACATAGCAGGAGCACCCTGGCTAGTGCCAAATAGCTGAGCCTTGAAGACAGATGCAACAGACTGTCAACTGGCTCTTTTAACTGGCTCTTTTAAAAGAAGGGAGTGAAGCATAGGTTAGGGTTTAACTGACTTGTAAAATAAACCCTAACCTATGCTTCACTCCCTTCTTTTCGAATCTACCTTAAAATTCGTTTTAAACTCATGTTCTCATTAAACTACAGCTTAAACTTCTTTTCTTCCCAGTGCCATACCCAGCATATATAGTAAATACCCAGTACCTCTTCTTATTTTTTTAAATAATGAAGAAAATCCTAGAACTGTGGCCCAGTGGTAGTCCACAGGGTTTATTTATTTTATTTTGACCCACAGAGGGCTTTAGTACCATCTTTCCCCCTTTACCTATTATAAAACAGTGTGAACAACATTATAGAAAAGTTGAAAGGGAAGAAACATTTGTAATTGGTTTTGTCATTCTTTTTAATTTCTGTGTTCATTTTCCTTCTTAATCCAAATGCATATTACATTGCTTTTTTTCCCCAATTTTTTTCATTGTAGTAAAGTACACATAACATAAAATGTATGACCTTTAATCATTTTAAGTGCACCATTTGGTGGCCTTAAATCCATTTGTAATGTTTTGCAACCATCACCACCATCCCTCTCCAGAGATAAGTCTTTTCATCCTGTAGAACTGAAATTCCATCCCCATTAAATAATAACTCCTCATTCCCTGCTCCTCCACCCACTGGCAACCCCCATTCTACTTTGTCTCTATAATTTTGACTACTCTAAGAATCTCACCTAAGTGGAATCATCTGGGATTTGTCCTTTTGTGACTTGTTCATTTCACTTAGCATAATGTCCTCCAGGTTCATCCACATTGTGGCACATTTCAGGAAATCACAGGCTGTTTTCCTTTTCCCCCATGAAGGGTCTGCCTCTGTTCTAAGTCTCAAAGACCAAAAGCTACTCACCTATAGGAGAGAGGACTCCTAATATCCTACCTCAGGGGACACAAGACTAGAAAGGAAAACATGAGTGATGTAGAAACCTCTCAGTCAACAGAATCTTAAATAGCCAGGGCCATAACCCTATTACAAATTAAGCTAAGTTATTGTCACAGCAAAACATTGTTTATAATCTGTAGATTGTCCAAAATTAAAGGGACAATTCTCCCAGTGTTCCCTGCTGCACTGATTTACCTGGTATCTTCCAAGGCCGGCTCCTTCTGCAATTTGTAGGGCCCTAGTCATTGTGTGAAACCTTGTAAAAAGATCAGGAAGTCTTTTCTGGATGCAAGGTGGTTAATACCACGCTGTAGCTTAATTTAAATGGGAAGAGGGACAGCCCAGGAAATCCTTGAACATGAAGGTAATGAGCACAAATGTTTGTGAGACTTCAAAACATTTTCTTTCCTTCCTATGGGGCGGCCATGTGTGTGTGTGTATCTGTGTCTGTGTGTGTGTGCGTGTGTGTGTGGTGCGTGGGCTCCTGTATTCCAGCTTCTGCTCCTGCTCTACACTGCACCTAACCTGCACTCAACACCATCTCCACCCTCCAAACTGCTACTGTGCTCTTGCTGCCTCGCCCTGTGCATGCCCACAGAGCCATCTCTGGGGGAGGGGGAGGGGCCTCATTCCCATGGTTGCCCTGGGGCTGTTGGTCTGGCACCAGCTGTGAGATATTGGGGGGTTGGTGGTGTTTAGGCCAGGAGGAGACTGGAACTCTTGCTCTCCCAAGAGTTCTGGGCTACAGAGGAGTTGGCATGTTTTTGCTGCCTAGAAAATGATGGAACTTTTTAATGCCTGACCACCGTTTGCTAAAGGGAGAAGGAAAGAACTGGCCAGAACAGCAATTAGGTAAAGGGAATGAGGCCTTTGGAGGAAACCACATGGTCTCCACCTTCCCTGACATGACTTTTCCTTATTCTCTCCCCCCCCCCCCCCCCCCCACCCCGCCTCCCCCCTCACTGTCCTTGTCCTCGCCCTCTCCTTGCCGGTACACAGCTCATTGCATCCCCGCACCCCGACTCCGCTGCCTTGTTCGCCTCTCTCCCCGCCTCTTCGCCGGGGCTCGTCCCACAGCTGGTACGTGACAATGCAGATCTGCGTTGTGAGCTTCCTAAGTTGGAAAAACGACTTAGGGCTACGGCTGAGAGAGTTAAGGCCCTGGAGGGTGCACTGAAGGAGGCCAAGGAGGGCGCCATGAAGGACAAGCGCCGGTACCAGCAGGAGGTGGACCGCATCAAGGAGGCCGTTCGGTACAAGAGCTCCGGCAAACGGGGCCATTCTGCCCAGATTGGTGAGTGGGGAGTGGGCGTCAGCAGGCTTACGGGAGGGATCACCACCTGGGGGAACCCAGCAAATTCCTCAGTGTAACCCCACCCCAGCCTCACCCCACCACCACTACAAAACAGTAGAAAAGTGAATTACCTTACTTGCAACTCAGTTCAGCTCTAGCTAAATGACCTTGCAGGGCAACTGCAAGGTAACAAAGAGCCTCTTCACGGTCATTTTCCTTTCTTTGCCGCAGCCAAACCCGTCCGGCCTGGCCACTACCCAGCATCTTCACCCACCAACGCCTATGGCACCCGGAGCCCTGAGTGCATCAGTTACACCAACAGCCTCTTCCAGAACTACCAGAATTTGTACCTGCAGGCTGCACCTAGCTCCACCTCAGACATGTAGTGAGTGACCACGGGCGGGCTGAAGTCCCAACCCAAGGCTCTCTGCACCCTATAAGGCATAAGACTGGGTTAATTACTGGGTGAGACTTAGTTCTTTTCCTAAGTAGCTTCATGTCTAACCCTTTCTCAACTTCACACCTTCGATTAGAAGGTGGGCATCTGCCCTCCCAGCCTGAGGCCATGTTTGTTGTCCTCTGGTCTCTGGGGATGGGAGGGGTGGATGGCTTCATCCCTGAGGGTGAGTGTGGATCAGTGGTCTTCGGAATAGTGGAAGGTGGGTGCCAGAGGTTGCATCTCTCTCCTCTGCTCCATCCAGCTTTGCAAACTCCTGTACCAGCAGTGGGGCCACGTCTTCTGGAGGCCCCTTGGCTTCCTACCAGAAGGCCAACATGGACAATGGTGAGTGAAAAAGATGGGTTACCAGCCTGTGGGATCCCCAGGGCAAGTTGAAAAGTATCAGAAAAGTAAGTGACCCTGCACCTACAGCTCAAACACTGCATCCCTTCCGGGTCTTGGACGCTTAGAAGTGGATTCCTCTGGTCACGTGCCTGTCCCAACCCTTCCCTTCCCTTCCCCTTCTCCTCTCCTCTGTGAGGGCTCAGGGAGGCTTTTTCTCAAACAAAATAATGATGCAGCTTGGGGTAGTTGAAGACGAGTGCCACAGACCCAGATGGCAGCTATGTTGCCAAGACACTTACCTTTTTCTCCAAGGGATTAGGATGAGAGAGGGTTTGAGGAGACCGTTAGTAACACGCAATCTCTCTTTTCCTTCTTCCAATCTTGTGTTCTCCATGATGTTCTCTTCAGGAAATGCCACAGATATCAATGACAATAGGTACGCCGGTTGCCACTGCTCTTGGGCTCTCTGGGTGGGACCAGAAGAAATGGTTACATTTCCCTCATGCCTTACTTAGAGGTTCGCTGGAGACTTTGGGGAAAGGAGGAGGAAATGAGAACCATTCTCGCCATCACTGTGTTGTCCAGGAGGTCCAGTCACCCCCAGCCTTGGTGTAGAACACTGTCCCCGCCTCCAATTCTCCCTGTGGTTCCTCCCCATGCCAGCTATGGGGGCTGGGAGAAAACGCCATGGACGTCTGATGACCTGGGTTTCCCTCCTACTTTGGGGAACTTTGTGACCTTGGGCAAGTCAGCTCTATCTCTCTGGCCTTGATTTGCCCTGTATTCCTGCCCTTCATTATCTCACAGGGATGCTGAGAGAGCAAAGTGACAGGAATGCTGTCATTTATACGGAGCTGACAATGCTGTGATTATGCTGGGTCTCTTCTTCCAGGAGTGACCTGCCATGCGGCTACGAGGCTGAAGACCAGGCCAAGCTGTTCCCTCTCCACCAAGAGACGGCAGCCAGCTAATCTCCCACACGGGCTGCTGCATACCTGCACTTTCAGGTAGTTTCAGGCCGCTTCCTCTGACCAGCCTCAGGTTGCCTCCTTTCTTGCCCTCAGCTTCTTTGTTTCTCCTGCTTTTTTTAAAATCATCTCAAAACTTTTACTATATAGTTGTCCCTCAACTCCTGCTGTCCCCTCCCAGGGGCTACATCAGAACTGCCCGGTGTCCCCTAGGCACTGGCCTCCCCTCCCGCCTTGTGCTTGGCCGTAGTGGGAACCACAGTACCGCCTTTATGCCACTAGGGGTCGCTGCAACACGTCAAAAGAAGTGGGCAAGGGCAGTGTCCATCTAGAGCCGCAACACAGGTCACAGAACCTAGTGGTTATTAGGAGACCTTGGGAGATCTCTGTGTCCTATACTCCTCATATCTGTATATGTCACCAATGAGCTTTAGCAAATGCCCCAGGAAGTCTAACTTTTTGTTCTTCTAGCTGCTGTATCAGTACTCCCCTCCAATCTTGCTAGTGGAGGTGGAAAACAGCTGTGTGCCCACCTCCAAGCCCCACCTTCACCTCTGTCCTGGGTCCTCTCCCCTGTTCCCTGTGCTCTCCTAGCAGCACAGGCACCTTCCTGGTTCTTGTGTGTCACCAGGCTTCTTGCCAGGTTGCTTTATGGCTCAAAACGGGCACTGGGATCCTGTTTTATTGTCCACCTTGGATCCTTCGAGAACGAGAAACGAGAGAACATGGCCAGTCTCCTAGTGGGCGGCATCCAAGCTGAGCCCTCTCCAGGGGTTTTCCAGAGTGATAGGCCAGGCACACGTAGGCAGAAAGGCATGAGAAGCAAGCAGTGGGAATGGGGGAGGGAGAGTTAGGGAAGGCCTGTGGGTGGAGGAGCAGGAGATGGCAGGGTGGCGTCTGGCTGTTGATATCAAAGGAACAGGACTGTAAACCCAAGCTGGTACAGATGCCACCCTGTTCCTCTTCAGTGACCGGGCTGCAAGGTGGTTCCTCACAACCTCTTTCTCTTTCTTCCCCAGTTTCTAAGAGGGACTGAGGCCTCTTCTCTCAGCATGCTGCAAACCTGTGGTCTCTGATACTAACTCCCTTCCCCAATCCTTGTTGTCCGACTGTACTATGTATGATGTCTTCTCTTACTCTGTATCTCTTTGTACTCTGTATCTATATATCAAAAGCTGCTGCTATGTCTCTCTCTTCTCTCTGTCATACTCTCTAGTATCTAATGATGTATTTAGCAATTTCGAAGCATAGTATACCCTCCTCATTTGGGGCCATAGGGAGGAGGGTCAGTGTTTCTTCTTCCTCTCCTATATGCATCTCTCACACTGAATGGTGTTAGTCACAGAGATGATAAAAGGAAAATGGGAGCTAGAGGGCTGTGATCCTTCACAAACACACACACACATGCACGTACACAAAGCCTTAAGCAGAAGAATGTCTTGGCGTCATGAGAAGATACAGAAATAGACTCTTTCTCCCTCTTCTTCCACATTTAGCACAGGGGAGGGTGAAATGGAAGGACTGCTTAAATTATACGGTGAATTTTCTTCAGACACCCCTCACCCCAACGGAGGGGTTCTGGGTGTGCACCTCTGCCCCCCGAAGTCTGCCTTTTGCCTCCCTCTTCCTGTGCCCCCTGGACAACCAAGAACATGAATTGCTCAAGGGACCACTTCCCTTTCTCCTCAAAACTCCTTTTGATATTCTCTACCCCAGAGCTCATGACCAGAACCCAAAGCTGCTTAAAATTATTTTGAAACATTGAGGAGGCCAACCCATTTCCAACAATCTGTCAAATGGTTGCTCATCTGTCCACGGTGAAAGTTATAGCCAAGCGTAAGCAAAATGAGTCCTTCTTTGGCTTTGGGGGTAAACAGACTGGAAAATTCCTAAGTATTTTTTTGCCACAGTGATGGGCTGGATTCCTTTCTCTGTCCCATATTGGGCTGCATGTTCTTCCCGTCTCCACCTTTTGGTTTGGGGGCTTCCAGTTCATTGGCAAAATAGGTATCTCGAAATGCCTTCCTTTCAAGCTGGAGCCTGACTTTTCCCCGATGATACACATTAAAAAATGTTTTTTCCAAAAAGAATTCCCTCTGTAATGTCCTCATCTGGTATTAAGTGCACTTTGAAGAAAAGGGCAGGGCAGATTTTCCAGAGGTGGAGGAGCCCAAGGGCTTGACCCAGGGGGCACCCCCACTCCCTATGGAATTGACAGGACTATTGTTTTGTTTTCATATCCTGTCCTACCACATGGTGCTAAGGTGGCTTTCCAGGTAACTGCAGGGATGTAGAGTGGAGGTCACAAGCCAGTCCAAATCAAGAAATATAACCTGGTGTCCAGATAGCCAGTCTTATCTGGGTTGGAAGAACAGGGTAGCAGGGCAACCCATCACCTAGTTTCTAAGTCAGGAAAGAAAGCTCAGTGTGAGTGTCAGCTGGTAAATACAGCCTGTATTGGCCTGTGACTCCTTCAAGCGAAAAAGTCCTTTCTCCCTTTACCTGTTAGGCCCTTTTTAGCAATTAAGGAGAAATGCAGGGGAAAAAAAAAATACCAGAGGGGTGTAGCATAAATCCAAGGCGGTGATACTCAAACATTTTTCAGAACCAATCTTATATAGAACCCTGACATAAAGAATAGCTAAAAGTGACGCAGACCTGGGCAGTTTGCATTTTTGTTGTTTGGTGGAAAATGCTTCACTAGTTGAGGAGCCCTTGAACAGTCCTTAAGAGACCCCAAGGATTCTGTAGAGTAGATTGAAAACCACTGCTCTGAGGAAACGGGTTCAATCTGGCTCCCCTGCCCCAAGCAAAGAGGGAAAGGGTGGGGTTGGTGAGCCACGGCTGTCTCCAGACGCAAGTGGAGAGGAAGGAAGATACCTGTGCACCTGGAGACTTGTGCTAATGTCGGCCAGCAGGGCACCCAAGAATCCAGTGAGCTTTATGTAATCTTGCCACCAAATGACTCTTTTAAAACACAGAAGAAAATGTGAAGGTGTAGGGCAGATGAGGAGAGAGGTGACAGAGGGAACAGCCTTCTCTTTAGCAAGATGTAAGGGAAATGTAATTCACTTACATAAATAAGAAACGACACACACACAAAGCCTTCACCAGAAGCTTCACTCCACATCCCCCTCCTCCCACCCCCCTCACCACATTTCTTTCAGAGAGCCAGGGTCTCCACGAGGGGCACCTGGCCTGCCCCCTCACATCTGCCAAAATGTTGCATGCCAGCGTGAAAGACAAACCAAACTGCACCAAGCCCAGTGTGTATTTACTTGATGTACATAGATACCTTTAAAATAAAATAAATTCAACGATGGCTCTCCCGTGTTGTGAGTCTTTATCCCTCCCCAGTCTCACTCCCTTCCCTGCATGTAATGGCATTATGACAGTGTGGGATATATCCTTCCAGGTGTTTTTCCATATATTTACACGCAGGCTTTTTTCCCCCACTTGACAATATGTCCTAGAGATCTTTTCATGTCAAGATACATATTTACCTCATTAAAAAAATACATGATTTTTCATAAATGTATCCTATAATTTATTCAACCATTCCACTATTGGTGGACATCCATGGATCTAGGTTGTTCGTAATTTTTAACAAAAAATGGTATCCTGTTTTCTTCACTGTTTTCCCCAGACCACCCTCAGCCCCAGCATCAGTTCCATCCCTCTAGTGTGTCTGCAACCCTCCCTCGCCAAGAGCTCAGCTCTCTTGTCCCAAGATTGTTTACCACGATCACCCTTCTAACCCCCATTTTAGAGCATAGCCCTACCTGTCTTCTCTGCTCTTACTTCAGAGTTTCTGAGATAAGTGGAGAAAACCATACGACCAAAACACTAGGGCAATTAAAAACAAAGAGCCCCAGAGGTAACTTGACCTTTGGTGCTGATTTAACTGTTCCTTCTGTGTGTCCCCGCTGTTTTCTCTCCCACTCTCCAGAGCAACTGGTCTAAACCCTCACTCCTCAAGATCCCTTCTCACCGTCCTCTCTTAGGCAACAACTTTGTCTGTTTTAAAGGGTAAATTAAGGTGACTGAGTGTGTGAAATTCTTCACCTCCCCCCCCCCACCTACACACTTACCTCTGTCTACACAGACCCCTTTGCTTTCTCCCGTCTGACAAGTGATAAATCTCCCTTCTCTGGACTAAATCAAGGCCCTTCCAGATCTTCATTCCTGAGGTACTTACAAAGACTCAATATATAAAATAACTAATAAGAACCTACTGTATAGCACAGGGAACCCTACTCAGTGCTCTGTGGTGACCTAAATGGGAAGGAAATCCAAAAAAGAGGGGATATATGTATATGTATAGCTGTACAGTAGAAACTAACACAACATTGTAAAGCAACTATACTCCAATAAAAATTAAGAAAGAAACTAAAACAAAAAATATATAAAATAACTAAAAGTGATGCAGACTTGGGCAGTTTGCATTTTCTTTGTTAACTTCTGTCTCAGTGATTTCTTCCCTTGTCCTTGGTAAGGTCTCCCTTAAAAGTGTGTTTTACTCTGTTTCTCTATAAGCCACTCCCCACCTTGTTTTCTCACAACCAAATTTCCTGATGAAGTCCCAGGCTTCCCTTCCCCACTTCCTCACCTCCTATTCATCCCGCAGCCCACCTGGATCTGGCTCTTGTTCTGCTGAAAGTGCTTTCCAAAGGTCACTAGTTGCCAAAGACAATGGGCACTGCTCCTTCCATGTCTTGCCTCACCTTTCCATGACATTTGACACTGCTCTCCATTCCTTCCTTCTCGAAATTCAACTCCCTTGGCTTTTGTGACCCTGCTCTCCTGGCCCCTTTTACTTCTCTGGCCACCCCTTCTCAGTCTTCTCCCACTAGCCTCTCACATGGTGGCCTATACCAGGGTCCAGCCTTTCCTTGCCCTCCCTGGGAGGTGTCATCCTCACCTACGGATTCTTCGCAAAAATTAAACTTTTATCCCCAGCCCAGATCATTCTGCTGAACTCTGGGCCCATATGTCCGGCTGCCCTCAGGTGCCTCAAACACGGTCCAAATTGAACTCTTGTTTTCAACCAAAACTGCTCCTTTTTCATGTCACCGCCATCTCTCTACACCTTAGCCAGAAGCCTAGGATTCATTCTCAATGTCTCCCTTTCCCTCAAATCGCACATCCACTACGGATTTTACAAACTGACATCAAACTATACCTTTAGATGCCAGCCCCTTCTTTCCATCCCAATAATCATTGTTTTAGTTCCTCATCTCGTGCCTAGACTCTTGCAGTACTCTGGTCACCCTCCAGAATGATGCCTGAGAGGTCTTTCTAAACCACGAAACCCACTTAAGGGATCTCCTACTTCGTAAAGAAATGCTTTCGGGTTAGCTTCAGGGCGGAGGTTATTCCTAGAAACTGGGCAAAACCGGAAGGCGGCGACTTTGCAGCAAAGAAGTCCTAGACCGAGGGTTTAAATCAGGCCAGTCCAGGCAGCATCCCCTACGCCTGGATGACTGGTCTGGGCCTCGCGGACTGCTCGCAGCCCTCAGGGCAAAAGGCTTCGGTGCGACTCCCCAACGCCAGGTGAGTCCAGGCAACGCGCGGGCGTTGGGGCAGACGTACGGCCGCCAGGGGGCGGAGTCAGCCTGCCCCGCCCTACTTGCACGCCTGCGGGCCAGCCTCCGGTCACGTGACGGAGGCGCAGGTGAGCGCCGCTTCCGGGGTCGGGAGAGTACATCGCGGCCGGCCGGCTCTGGGTTTCACTTGGTTGGGTGTGCGGGAGACTATGGCGTCCTCCTCGGTCCCGCCGGCCACTGTACCGGCGCCGACAGCGGCTTCCGGCACAGGTTTCGGCTTCGCTTCCAAAACCAAGAAAAAGCATTTCGTGCAGCAGAAGGTGAAGGTGTTCCGGGCGGCCGACCCGCTGATGGGCGTGTTCCTGTGGGGCGTAGCCCACTCGGTGAGACCCGGCCCCGGCCCCGGCCCCGCGGAGGCCCTGTCCGAATCCCTGAGCTCCTCCGGGCTTGTCTGTTTCCAGGCTCCCGCCTCCGGAGCCCCTAGCGCTGCCACTTCTCCCCCAGGCTGTTCTGGTCTGCCCACCTGCCCTCAGGTGTTTCACCCAGCGTACTTTCTCGCTCTAGACCTTTTTTTTTTTTTAACGTAGACTTTTGTCCCTCCCTTCGCCCGTTACTCCTCCACTCTGGTTCCATCTTCCCCAACTGAAATCCAGCTCCCTGCTTCCTTCCAGTCCGTTCCAGCCTCAGGCCACGGAGACCGGCCGGGACCCGGCTCCGTCTGGAAGGACATTAGGGAGAGTAGCTCTTCTGGCTTGGTGGTGGTGAGGTCTCCAGTGAGAGTGTAAGTGTAGAAAGGGAGCGGAGAGGGTAACTGGATGAAGGGAATCGTTCACTTCTCCTTTGCACCTTGCTTTACAGCCGCCGTCAGTGACGTTGGAACCTTGGCTTTGGGGGAAGCTCCAGGCTTCCTGGACCTTCTAATCCTGCATGTCGCTTTCTTTCCCTTCCAGAGGTACAGCATTTCAGAGAAGCTACCCCACCCTGAGCCTAGTGGTTGCACTTACTCAGCACTTAATGTATGTAAGCCTTTGGTCTTAATTGCAACCCATTGCTGGCTGGAGTAATGGTATTTGGTGTAAGTGGGGGTCATCTTTGACCAAAGAGCTGGCTCAGGAGCTCTGGTCATGGGGACATTATGGTGGTGAACTTTAGAATCGGGGAACTGCTGTCGATGGTTGGCCTGGGAATCCGGAGGAGGCCAAAAGAGGCTGGCGCATCTACTTTCCTGAGGATACCTCAGGTGAAGGAAGCACAGCCATTTCCCCCCTTCCCTCAGATCTGGATTGGAAGGATGCAGTAACCTTGAATATGACAGGCAATATTTTAAAAAAATTTTTTTTTAATTTATTTAATTTATTTATTTTTTGGCTGTGTTGGGTCTTCGTTGCTGCCCGCGGGCTTTCTCTAGTTGCGGGAGCAGGGGCTACTTTTCGTTGCGGTGCGTGGGTTTTTCATTGCAGTGGCTTCTCTTGTTGTGGAGCACAGGCTCTAGGCATGCGGGCTTCAGTAGTTGCGGCACGTGGTCTCAGTAGTTGTGGCACATGGGCTTAGTTGCTCCCCTGCACGTGAGATCTTTCTGGACCAGAGGTCGAACCCGTGTCCCTTGCATTGGCAGGCAGATTCTCAACCACTGCACCATCAGGGAAGCCCCCAAGCAATATTTTAAAAACTCAACTTCCTTGAAACATTATAGTCATGGTAGTGCTGTGGAGGTGGAAGGGGATGAGGAGGAATACAGTTTTTGTCACATTTTTATTTGTGGCTTAGAAAGTCATCTGGGGGTGTGTCAGCTCCCTTTTGCATTTGTGGCTCTGTGGACTGCTCCCAGCTCAGTCTAAGGCACTTGGTATGGGCAAGGCTGATGGAGGTGGGCTGCCTCTGTTATGACTCATCCATCCATCCCTTTGGGAAACTTAAGAAGGAGGGTTTTCCTTTGGTAAGATGGGGGAATTACACATAAGACCTGCCTCAGCTTCCCTAGGTATATATACTTTAGCCCCAATACCCCACCCTCCAGCCAGCACACATTTACTTCAAGGGTCTGGAATGGAGAAATTCCTTGAACATATGTGTTAGTGATGATTCAGCCTGCTTAACAGCAGGTGGCGAGGAGGGGGCATAAAGAACTGTAGCTGAATTTTAGGCTGGGAATCTCTAGTGGGTTTTTTTTTTTTTTCCTCTGGAGGAATATGTTCTGTCCTCCTTTTCTACTGAGAATGAGAGGAGCTGGTTTTTCATTGCAGTGTATGGGATTTAGGTTAGACTACACTTCATAACCTCTGTCGAATGATCAAGTAAGGATAGGCAAGGCATCTGTTTATTCAGTTAATAAACACTTCAGGACCACTGTGGGCCAAATATTGTGCTAGCTAGGCACCTGAGTGATGCAGACGACTAGAACTGGTCCTTACCAGAGCTCACAACCCAGGTGGGGAACTCACGTAAACTAGAGGCTAGAGTCAAGTGATAAGGGTGCGTGAAAGATACTGTGGCAACAGTGGGGAGAAGGCACATCTTCTGGGCACTTCTTAGTGCAAGATCCCCCTTTCCACCCTGAATCAGCAGACTGCTGATTCTTGGGGCTGAGGAGCGCATGTGATGCTTGCATCCTTTGGGCTGTGGGTTGGCTTGACTTCAGTGAACAGATGCCTAATGAGCTCATATCCTTTGCCTGCCTGCATTCCCTCTAAAATCAGCTGTTTTTCTTTTATCTTACACCTAGGCAGGTGGGGACCTACTACAGAGAACTGGGTCAGAGTGGTCTGGAAGGACTGGTCCTGTTTGTAAGGAGATGCCTCCTTCAGGATATGGACGTTTCATTCTCGCTGCTGTCGACCCCTCAGAGTCCCCTTAACTCTCCTTGTACTTTGAAGACACCTTTTGTTTCCAGTGGAGCATGGAACCGTTTGTCTTGAATGTCTTGAGTCTGCTGAGGGTCTTTTTTTTCTCTAGAATTTGTCACAGCTTTAAAAAATAGTCCAGAGTCGCTTACAGAGTTTGCCTGATATAAAATGACTGTTGTGAGCATGAAGTTCCACGGGGGCGGGAGTGTGAGGGGCTGTGTGCAAGGGTTGCTCACTGCAGGCCTTGGGCAGCAGAAGATGGCAGACACATACTCTCATCTTTGTCAAGCATATGCATAACCAGCGTTTTTAAGGGAATGAGGTTGGATTTGCCCTTTTCTGACTCTTGCCCAGACACAGTGTATAAGTAGCTCTCCGCACCCCTACTCACTGCCTTCCTGTTCTTGTTTTGGCTTATCAGATCAATGAGCTCAGCCAGGTGCCTCCCCCGGTCATGCTGCTGCCAGATGACTTTAAGGCCAGCTCCAAGATCAAGGTCAACAATCACCTTTTCCGCAGGTATGTGGGAATCCCCACCCTTCTCATGTCAGCCTTCCTAGAAGAGAGAATAAATAATTTTAAGAGTTAGGATTGAATGAGTTGAAGGTTTTAGATTTAGAAGACAACTTACAAGTTGTTATTGTATTGTCTAACCTTCCTTCCTATGCAGAAATTCAGTATTTTGTAAAGAAACCACTGAAATAATTTCCAATGTTCCTTACACCCTTATCTATGTGTACTAGTTTACCTCTCCTCTAGCCTGGAGATTCACAAAGTAATAAATACGTTTAGATGCCATTACCATTAGCTTCTGAGAGGGACTCCCTGAAAGAAATACCTGAGTCCTGTAAGCCCTCCTAGTATCCGAAGATGCCACTCAAGACCTATTGCTTATTTAGGGATGTCTCTGACTTGCTTGAGATTTGGGAAATGCTGCTGTTTGGATGGGCAGTAGGTCGTGGTTCTGCTTAAGCCGCTTACCAGTCATGTGACTTCAGCAGGTCACTCAACCACCCTGAGCCAGTCTCCCCTTCTATAAAATGGGAATAATACACCTTTAAAGGACCTCACAAGGGTTTTATGAGAGTCAAATAAGGTAAT
This sequence comes from Neophocaena asiaeorientalis asiaeorientalis, assembly GCF_003031525.2. NCBI lineage: Eukaryota > Metazoa > Chordata > Mammalia > Artiodactyla > Phocoenidae > Neophocaena > Neophocaena asiaeorientalis. The sequence goes on along the minus strand of NW_020185339.1, from coordinate 23,034,718 downwards.
ATGTGTGAAGGTGCTTTGTAAAGTGTCAAGCCCTACATAAATATAAGGTAATATTGTTACTTTGTTTCTTATCTTGAAAACCCCTATTGCAGGGAAAATCTGCCCAGTCATTTCAAGTTCAAGGAGTATTGTCCCCAGGTCTTCAGGAACCTGCGTGATCGATTTGGTATTGATGACCAGGATTACTTGGTGAGAGTCCATTGGGTGAGGATAGTCCTTTCTCCCTAACAACTGGGGAATCCGTGGGACAGTCATGTTTGGAGAAATGAGGGCCTTCACAGGTATTCTTTATTTTTTTGTGGTCACAGGCATCTAAAAAAATCTGAAGAAAGCTATAAACCCTGTCCTTGGGGAGAAATGTAGATACATTAAAATTTTTGCTTTCAATTTCATTTAGTCCATATATGGACACCAAATTTAGAACCCTTGCTCATCCTCTTACGTCAAGATTTTATCCACTTTCAGGTGTGTTCAGTTGGCCACTGTCCTAGACTTGCATCTCCATATAAAGGGGAGGAAAAGAGCTTCTAGCCTATTTTGTGTCCCCAGGTGTCCCTTACCCGAAGTCCCCCGAGTGAAAGTGAAGGCAGTGATGGTCGCTTCCTTATCTCCTATGATCGGACTCTGGTCATCAAAGAAGTATCCAGTGAGGACATTGCTGACATGCATAGCAACCTCTCCAACTACCATCAGGTCAGGTCTCTCTCCAGCCTCATTCTTCCCCTCCCTACTCATAACTCAGCTCCAGAGCACTTGGGAGACTTCCTATCCCTCTTTCTCCCTATAGCCCATTTTGATCCCCAAGAAGCATTTGACATCATACTTTTGAAAACAAGGCATTTCAAAAAGAGAGCCTCTGCATACCGATTTGTGTTTGATTAAATAGAAGAGTTCGTGTTCCTTCGTATTTGGCACTTCTAATCTAAAACCGCTGTGAACTGATAGATACATAAAGGGTACATGTATAGCAAAGTATAAACTTTAGACTAAGTCAGAATTAGATGAAGTGTTAACGCCAAATGTACTATCAGGAATAAATGCAGTTTGGGGAGAAAACCAGGATAAGTGCACAATTGGGATAGATTGGAGGAGAGAAGCCATGATCATATCCAGTCCTAAGTGGGATTAGGGAAACTATTCTATCTGATCAGATGAATTTGGAATGTGAAGTTTCTGGACTATTTTGGGAGTAAAAACATGCCTGAATATCTTTCTACTGAAGAAAAATCTCACCAAAATCAATGAGCAAGGAATAAATGAAAGATTCTAAAAGAGTTTTTGGTTATTCAACAAATATTGGATGTCTGTTGTTATTAGGTCTTATGTGAGGCAGTAGAGAAAGAGGTGAATGAAATGGCCGTGGCCCTTGAGTTTCTCTTGTTCTAATGGCAGAGGCCAGTAAGCTAGCGTTCATTAGCACACAGCAAGCTGCGTGCAAGGAGTAGAGGTATCTAGGGGATGCTCTGGGGTGGCAGAGGAAGAGCATCCCAACTCACCTGGGGCAAGAGGTGCACTTGGTAGGCTCAAAGAGAGTTTTTTAGAGGGAGTATCCTAGAAGTTGATTCTTGCATGACTAGTAGGGACCAGCCATTGGACAAGGAGGAAGAGAGCACTCTAGGCAAAGGAAAACAGCACTTGTAAAGGCACAGAGCCATGAGAGAGCTTGGTGTTGTGGAACTGCAAGAAATTCAGTGTGGCTGGGATAAGGTATTGTGGAAAAACAGTTAGGCAGGAGCCAGGCTGTGAGGGTTTTATAAGCCACACGAAGAGTTTGGGCTTTATCCTGAAGGTGGTTTGCAGGGGAGTGATATATATGTTATTTAGAAATATCCCTGTGTCAGCATTTTAGAGAATGGATTGCAGGAGGGAAATACTGAGAGTGGAGATACCAATTAGGAGGTAATTGTAATAGTCCAGGTGAGAAATGACAAGGGCCTGGAGGGATGATGCAGTGGAGATGGAAAGACCTTTGGGAGAATTGTGAGAATTAAGGCAGAGGCGCTCCAAATTCCTGCTTAGGGATAACTGGGTGCCCAGTGACCAAGAGTTGGGAAGCAGAAAAAGAAACAGGTTTTTGGAAGAAGACAGTTCAGATTTAGGCATGTCGAGTTTGTGGTTTCTTCAGTTCATGCAGATATAGATGTCCCATAAGTGGTTGGGGTATGGAGTTTGGAAAAGAGGACTAGATTAGAAGTCTAGATTTCAGAACTATAGGTGAATAGATGGTAATTATCGCCATGAATGTATTATATTGGGTTGGCCAAAAAGTTCGTTCAGGTTTAAGATTATGGATGTGTCGAGTGAAATGAAAAGAAGGTTGAGGAAAGAACCCTCCGGAGCAAGAAAAGAAAAGAGCCCATAAAGGAGACTAAGAGTTGTCTGACGCTTTTTTTTTTTTTTTTTTAACGTGATTGCTAAGTTTAATTCAACAGCTATACACACTCCTGCCTTGTAAAAATAACAGAATGCTCCTCTCAAAGTTACATAGAGACGTGAGCACAAGTTTGCTGTTTTTAATACAGCTCTACAAAAAAGTTGGCACCAAATGCACATAAAAGAAGTTTTAAGGCTTAATAAAAATACAGACTAGTAACTTCTCAATACAGCTTGGAGGCTGAGAACAGGATGCTAAGAGTTAATGAAACTTCCAAATACAGGCAGTCCCCAATGTACAGAGCATTTTCCACATGCAAATGGCCTCCCCCATCAGGTTCAAAGGAGCAAAAACTTTTTCTTCTGCTCCTCCCAGTGACCAGACTACCCTGGCTCTCTAAAGCCATGCCCACGGCCCCAAGCAGGGAAGATGGGAACAAAAGTAAGGCCGCGTAGTCACCGCTGCCTAGAGGCTCTGCTATGGTTGTGTTTTCCTCCTTCCCACAGGCCTCTATCCCCAGCTCTGCCCCAGAATTCCCTGCCAGGGGACAGATCTAGAGACCTCTTCCCCTGATGTGGCTGACGGTGAGGCTGAGACTGAAGCCCCAAGGGCCAGCACCACGTCAGGGTCTTTTTGGCGAGAGTTGTCAGATGCTTTTAATGATTTATGCCCTACTGCATTCCACACAGGATTTGAGGATAGAGGGGAGTGGTATGATGGGAGCTCAGAGTGAAGAGAGTTTTAAGGAGAGGCTGGTCAGTAGTATCTAGTGCTAGCCAGTTGAAATATGATGATGACTAGATACCCATGAGATTGGCAACTGAGGGATTTGAGGCAGTGAGGAGTAGAGAAATTTCAGAGGAGAAATGAGGGTATAATCTGATTTCAGTCGTTTGAGGTATGAATGAGACAGAGGCAGTGGACTCATGGCTGACTAATTTTCTGAGAAGGTTGGCTATGAAGAGAAGTAGGCAGCAACACTGAGGGAGATTGTAGCATTGAAAGAGGAATTTTTTTTAAGAATCCAGATTATAGGCCATTTTGCAAACAATTTTACTGTGGGAGTCTAGCCCACCAAAGAACATTGGTCTAGATCAGTGGTCCCCAACCTTTTTGGCACCAGGGACCGGTTTCGTGGAAGACAGTTTTTCCACCGATTGGAGCTGGGGCCGGGGGCGGGGGATAGTTTAGGTGGTAATGCGAGCGATGGCGAGCTCACCCGCCACTCACCTCCTGCGTGCGGCCTGCTTCCTAACAGGCCGAGGACTGGTACCAGTCCGCAGCCCGTGAGTTGGGGACCCCTGGTCTAGATAAAATCATTTTGTTGATGTAATTTCTACTGCTGGTTCTGTGACTACTTGAGTATAAAGAGGGATAATAACACATACCCTTCCCCATCTCAAAGAATAATAAAGACGAAAGGAGAGATGGTGCTTTAAATTTTTTTCTTTTTTTTTTTTTTTGCGGTACGCAGGCCTCTCACTGTTGTGGCCTCTCCCGTTGCGGAGCCTCCGGACGCGCAGGCTCAGCGGCCGTGGCTCATGGGCCTAGCCGCTTCGCGGCACGTGGGATCTTCCCAGACCGGGGCACGTGTCCCCTGCATTGGCAGGGGGACTTTCAATCACTGCACCACCAGGGAAGCCCCACTTTAAATTTAAGAGACATTATACATATGGGATAAATGAAAGGAGATGATGATTCAGAAACTGCACGGATACCAGGGGCATCTTTAGAAAGTCCCCACACCCCTTCGGAGCTTCTGTAACCTCTCTACTTGAATCCCTATGGAATAGTAGCATTTGAATTCCCATCCCTGAGCTGCTCAGCCTCTTCCCCTTCCTTCCTCCCTTCCACCCCAGTACATTGTGAAGTGCCATGGCAACACACTGCTGCCCCAGTTCCTGGGGATGTACCGGGTTAGCGTGGACAACGAAGACAGCTACATGCTTGTGATGCGCAACATGTTTAGCCACCGTCTCCCTGTGCACAGGAAGTATGACCTCAAGGTAAGGAGAGGAGGTGAGGGCTGAAGGGGAGACTCCTGATGACCTGAGGGAGGGGAATGGCCAGGGAGGGCACTGGATGACGCATTTTAAAGGAAAGAAGGCTGTGGGTTCGAGGACTTGTCTTAGGAGCTGGGTCCTGACTGTTCTTTTAGCCACTTCTGCTGACTTTGTCTTTGGGTTTCTCCACAGGGCTCCCTAGTGTCCCGGGAAGCCAGCGATAAGGAGAAGGTGATATAATTTTAGATGATAGGGTGAGGGATGGGGGAGGGCAGTTCAAAGGGACCTTCTTGGGATAAAGAGGTAGGGATCCCCAGCTATTTACTCTTATCTTAAACCACCAAAAAGAAGAGAGATGTAGACTTTTCCTGATCCAGGGATTGTTTGGAAGGGGCAGTGGGAAGAGCTTCTTTGTCACTGGCATGGGTTAGTCCATGTGGAAGGTTTGGGGATGCGTGAAAATGTCAGACTTCAAGAGCAAAATGCCTACCAGCCGCCTCCCATTCTGAGCTCTGTTTTCAAGCAGCTGTTTTTGCTTCAGAAGAAAGAAAAGTCAGAATGGAGGTTCTGGACTGAAACCATAGGCAGAAAGTAGGGGGATGTGATTTGGGGTACAGCTGCAGTGGCTGAGTCTGGGGAAGCCACCAGAGGTAAGAACAGGCTCTGGGCAGCATCGTAGTGTCAAGTCAGATGAGAGATGGGCTGTAAATCTGTCTCCCCTAGACGCCCCCCCAGTCAGAGACAAAGCCCTACATAGAGCAGGGTTTTCTGAGAGCGTGGGGTAAGGGCTGTATTCCCAAGATGTCCCTTTACCTATTCTCAGGTTAAAGAATTGCCCACCCTTAAGGATATGGACTTTCTCAACAAGAACCAGAAAGTTTATATTGCTGAAGAGGAGAAGAAAGTCTTTCTAGAGAAGCTAAAGAGAGATGTGGAGGTGATGGGTTGGGGTGCTGTGGGAAGTGGCTTTGTTTCCCTTTTTTGCTCCCCACAGGGCAATTGCCCATTCACAATACAAGGGAACTCCTCCCCTTCCCTTTGGGTTCTCTGCATGTAGGGGAGTTGGATAAGAATCATGAAAATCCTCTAGAGGTGACTTATGAAGGGGGTGGCTGGCTTGAGCTAAAAGAATGCTCTTAGATACCCAGGACAATTAGGTAATAAAGGATAATGGTATACTCCCAACCCTCAATTTTGACACTTCCTTTCCCCAGGAGGGCCCCGGAAGTTCAGGGATGGAGGTATAAGGGTGGCACCTGGGAGTGGAGAGGGAGATCTGGGGCTTCTTATTTGTCAGTGGGGTTTCAGTTCCTAGTGCAGCTGAAGATCATGGACTACAGCCTTCTGCTGGGCATCCACGACATCATTCGCGGCTCTGAACCAGAGGAGGAGGGGCCTGTGCGGGAGGAGGAGTCAGAGGGGGATGGGGACTGTGCCCTGACCGGACCTCCTGCTCTGGTGGGCTCCTATGGCACTTCCCCTGAGGGTATCGGCGGCTACATCCATTCCCACCGGCCCCTGGGCCCTGGAGAGTTTGAATCCTTCATTGATGTCTATGCCATCCGGAGTGCTGAGGGTGAGAAAGAGCCTGGAAATTTTAAGGGTGGGGAGGGTGGTCCCTGGATGACAGAGACCAGGGTGGTGGGTGGAGAGGCTGTTTAGCTTTTCAAAACAGATCTGACTGGTTCCTGGGGAGAGGGAATTGGGACTGTACTTGCTCTTCATTGCTGGTCTCTCTCTGCAGGGGCCCCTCAGAAGGAGGTGTATTTCATGGGCCTCATTGACATCCTGACACAGTATGATGCCAAGAAGAAAGCAGCTCACGCAGCCAAAACTGTCAAGCATGGGGTGAGGGTTCTCTAAAGCCTTTCCTTTCTTGTCTTGACTATTCAAGAGCCTCTTGTGCCAGAGCAGTGGGGTGGCAGAAGGATGAAGGGTTGGGTATGGAAATGATCTGGAGTGGAACTGAGAGTGGGGAGTCGGGGAGGGGTGCGGGGCCTGACACCATGTTCCATACCTCCTCTCACAGGCGGGGGCAGAGATTTCTACTGTCCATCCTGAGCAGTATGCTAAGCGATTCCTGGATTTTATTACCAACATCTTTGCCTAAGAGACTGCCTGACTCCATGGTGACTGCTGCTGTGTGTTCCAGGTGGTGGGGTTCTGAGAGGCTTTGGGGGAATTGTGGGTATTCTGGCCACTACTTCTGCTCTTTCTCTTTTGCTAACTTCAGGCTACAGGCTTCTTCCATCCAGATAACTCAGTCTTGTTGAGTAGGCTCTTCCTGGCCCTCAGAAATACATTGTCCTCTCTCCTCTTCCTTTCCTTCTCCCTTCCCCTCCAACAAGTCTGCTTGCTTCATTAGTGTTACTGTTGACTCTCTCCCAAGTGCCTTGATCTTTGTAAAATGTCCTGTTGTTTCCATAACATAGGAGGAGCTGGGGGAAGGGTGTTGTTTGCCGTCTTCAGGACCTGACTGGACAGATGGACCTGGCTCAAGCTGCTACTGTGGATGCACTTTGCTGTGTGGGACGAACTAAGAGTGTCTGAATTTTGCTGATAACTTTATAGAGCTCACTGTGGCACACTTCCTTCCCCGTAGGCCCTGGGATGGAAGATTTTCAAAATACTACAGATGTGGGTGCAGGCATGCACACATACGATGGGATATGGCCAATCTTATGCGGCTGGGGTGGAGAATGGTGGGCGGGCTGGCAGCTCATGGAGGTGGGACCTCTGAGGACTCTTGTGATTATGCAGGGAATTGGAGGTCTCTGTTGAGGGTTGACTACTCTCCAGGCTCTTCCCTCACTCCACGTTCACCCCCACCAGAGATAGCCACAGTGTTGAATCCTGGGTGAAGGTGTTTGACTGTCGCTGCTCTTCACCAGGACCTCACGTCCCTCCTGGAGCTAGAACCCTTCATTGGGGGTGTGGCCAGTTCTGGAGGCTGGGAGGATGAGCCAGGGGTATAAGGTTCACTCCCTATGTTAAATTTCCTTTCTTCATGTCTAGCCACCCCTAAGGTTTTAGACTGAGCAGAAGGGAATATCTCTACCTGGGTTAACCCTGGTTATTTCAAGAGAAAAGAAGTTTCACGTGTGGGAACCTCCTCTACTCTCTGGAAGTGTGCCCATAGCATACTTACTTCCCCTCTCCTTCCCAAACCCTTTTTCCAGTTGGATTTGTTATTCTGTTCGTCTTATACTGCTACTGTGTCTCTCAGGGGACAGATGGCCGCCTTTGTCATCTTCACTCTCCACCCCCACAGAGGAGTCAGAGCCATAACCCGGCCCCCTCCAAAGATAGTTGAGTTAATACGTGATATTCTCAGAATGTAGCAGACCCTGATGAGCTGAGATAGTGTACTCCCTTCCCCGCAATGCCCTTGGGGCTCAGGCAGCCATTCTTCTTGTGATCCTACATCCCCCCTGAGGCTTCTGCACTTCTCTAAAACATAAAGATGGGCACCAGCGCGTGGCCTGTGGGGTACAAAGACTCTTGCTCTGTATCTGCCTGGACTGATCTGTCTCACAAGAAGTCATGAGGTCATAAAGGAGAATTCCTCCTGCCCCTCCATCTTCTGCTCCAAAGGAAGTGACAAGAGGAGTCCCTAGTTAAGGATTAGAGTCCCTATAATATGTTCCTGTCAGGAGGCTGATGGATCTTTTTCATTCCAACCATCTACCTTTCCCCTGTTGAATGCAATAAAACTCCATGACACCAGCAACTGTTCTTTAGAAATGGGTTTTCTGACCATGTGGCTGATGTATATCATAAGCATTATGGTCTTCTTCATTTGTTGCTTCTGTTTTTTTTTCATCTTTTTTGTTTTATTAATTAATAAAAAAGATCTTGTGTATTTACTCCCGTTACTGTCACTATATAGAAAATAAATTATTGAATCCAAATTCCTTCACAGAAATGCCTCTTCTTTCCCTCTTGCTATTTTGGAAGCCTGGGCTTAGGGATGCAGAGACCAGATGAAGAATTCTGATTGGTCTTTAAGGTGCTGGGTCCCTAAGGATGTGGGTTTCAAGATAGATGGCTGTGAACTTAAAAAGGTGTTGAGTGTGCATGGGAATGGAAAACATTCCCCAATTTTGTGGGAGTTAGCTGTAGGGGGGCCAGGGACAGCTGAGATGATGTGACCCTCCCTCTTCCCCCAGGGTTCTGGGCTAGATCACACTCCCATCTCTGTAAAGGTGAGCACCAAGCACACATGAGCTAAAGGAGAAGGAATTCAGTGTTCCTGCAGGCTTCCTGGAAAGAAGTCCTCTGTCTGGAGGGCAGGAAGAGTACAGCAGGGTCCTGGGAAAGTAAAGAAGAAAGTGACCAACCATCCAGATGGAGAGGGAGTAAAGAAAAGGGGGTGGATTATCAGAAGTCGCTGCCAGGCTGGGAGATCCATCGGTGCTTCTGGCTGGTGGAAAAACCTGGCTTGATGTGGCCCCAGGGAAGTGAGTTGGACTGGGGGCGGAGATTGCTCTGATGTGGGAAGCAGAAGAGAGAAGAGCTTTTTTTTTTTTTTCTTTGAGAGTTTTTAACTCTATTTCAACCATAGACTTGATACTACCATCACTCCAAGGCATTTAAAAAAAAGATGTATTCACTTCTCATTCTGCACCAGCCTCAGTATCCCTGTTTGTGTAAAGAGAAAAATCAGAGACACTTACCAATACCCATCTGGGAGCAGGTTTTGCGGGGTCACAGAAGGTAACAATCTGGGAAAAGGCAAGCGATGAGGCAGGGGATTGAAATGGTTTAGTCCTGGACTTATTTTTTAGAACCAATGCTTTTTACTATTACTCTTCTTCCTACTCCATATTCCTCAAAGGCCTTTCTAGAAAAAGGATCACAGAGAAATTGCCCTCTCTTCCCCATCTACCTAAGCGACACTTCTCACCCACCCATCCACCACTAGCTCCCAGAAGCTGCCACGAAGCTGGCTGGGAAAGAAAAGGGAGAGGGGCCCCTCCCGGGAGGGGGAAGCGAGAAGGGTGGCGTCTCTAAGAGATTTAACCTCCCACCCTCGGTTCCACGATACCACCCCAAGCCTCCGAAGATTGGGACGGCGCCTCCATTTTTGTTTGGGGCAGAAGAGCAGGGGCTTGTGGATAGAAGGGGTCAAAGCAAACGGTGATTATTACCCGAAGGGGAAGTGGGGGTGCCATCCTTCTTCCTTCCCTTTCCCTCAGTCTCCACCCCCTG
>NW_020185339.1:23023877-23025119 GCF_003031525.2 Neophocaena asiaeorientalis asiaeorientalis | reverse complement strand
CGCCCTCCGCTGCCCCCTGCGCCCCCTCCTCCGCCTCCTTCCCCCGCGCGCGGCGCCGGGGCCCCCTTCCAGGCCCCGCTAATGCTCTTTCTGTCACCCTCCAGCCTTGGCCTCCGTTCGGGGGTTCTGGGGCCCGCGATCGGGCCGACATCCACCCCACCCAGCTGTGGGGCTGCGGGGGCTCTGCCGAGCGGGCCATGTGGGAGGTGGTTCCGGGTCGGGTCTTGCAGGAGGTCGTGGGGGGAGGGGTGGAGAAGCCTCAGTTGATGCCCGCAGGGACCCTGGCCCTTCCTGGCTGCCCCTGTGGGCGGCCTCTGTCTGGCGAGAGGGACTGGCCCCGTGTCCGGCCTGGGTTGCCCCAGAGGAATCGGACCCAGCATAAACTGTGGCCCCGCCTCCCTTTTCTGTGCCATCAGGACTCGGAGCAAAGGACACCTAGGTCCTGGCTTCTCTCTGATGGGGAGAGGGTGTTCCACCTGGATGGACAGTATGAGCCGAGGCTCTAGGGTTCCAATTTCACTTTCTGAATCTTGAGCTGCATCTGGCCTTGAGGGGACTATGATGGAGGCACAAACGGAGAGCTGCTCCCCTATGGATCAGTCAAGGAATTGAGGTCACGCTAATGGCCCTTCTTTCTATTTGGGCTGCATTTGGAGGTATCATAGGGATAGCTCTGTAGCTGAACACGGCAAGACTCCGGGGAGACATCAGGCTGGTCCAGCGGATCCCTCTGCCTGAGCCCCACCCCTCCCTAAATGTAGCCTAGGTAGCTGGCAGGCTTGGACTTCACGTGCTGGGTTTAAAAGGTGACAGCGACAGCGAGAACTTTCTTATTGCAGGGGCTGCTGCCACTTTGTTGGCATTCCAAGCAGACTCCAGCAGAAGGGACCGGGTTAACTCTCAAGGAAGGCTCCCTAGCAATAGGGGCTGAATTATTCGGGAATGTGGAGTAGGGCGAGGAATTGGGGAGCAAAGGAAATATTCTTGTCCTTGTGACCTGAGGGAGGTGGCAAAAAAGACCTCTATCTGTGTGGGCTTTTCCCTTCCAGACTTCTCTTATCCGTGCCCCTAGGCTTTCTTAAGAGCCTCAGAGCTGAGGAAGAGGAAAGTTAGCATGCTGAAGTTCCTTCTTTAGCAACTTGGAGAGTGGCTGGGGATGGAATTCTGCAAGAGACAAGGAGAGGAAATGAAAGAGGAGGTTTTGTTTCTGGGCAGACTGGGGAAAATGGTAACACTTGTCAT
>NW_020185339.1:23022670-23023708 GCF_003031525.2 Neophocaena asiaeorientalis asiaeorientalis | reverse complement strand
CTCCCCCTGTCCCAGTCCTGGTCAGCTGAGTGTGGAAACAGAGGGATTTCTGCTGCTCTCATCGTCCATGGGCTTTCCAGGTATCTGCCTTTCATGGGAACCTCAACTTTCACCTTTAAATTGGTTGCCTCTATTCCACGTTCCAAGTAATCCCATTCCCAGTAACTTACACCCAGATCCTGTCTCTGTTAAGTGGGCTGCTGGGTTGGGGCTTGTGGAAATGGGAGAAGGGGTTTTTCATTTTCCCTCCTTTCCCTTTCCACCCACCAGGTCACACAACCTACAAGTAGGGAGCAGGAACAGAGAGAGAGAGCCTGCATGCCAATTCTAAGCTCTTCAGGATCAAAGTGAGCAAAAAGGAGGGCAAAAATCTCCCTTCCTTTTTACAGAACTCAGTTCTCACCTGATGTGGGAGGAGGGGCAGGTTGTTTCTGTGATCTTGGGAGCAGTATAGGAGGACCAAGATTGATGCTCGGCTTGGATGATAATAAAGATATAGAAGCTTTCTTGCTCTTCAGTGGGTGCTGGAGTTTGAAAGATAGGAGGAAACAGAACATGAACTTGGGGGAGGAGTTGGGGGTTGACCTCTGAGTGAGTGGAGATAATATAGGGTTGGAAAGGAACGGGAAGTAGGAGGCACTGATATTTGTCAAATGGGGACCCCCCACCCTGAGTCCTTTTCACCCTGGGGGCAGTGTCGTTCGTCCTGTCCAGAATGGCAGCCTGTGGAGGCACCTGCAAGAACAAAGTGACTGTCTCCAAGCCTGTGTGGGACTTCCTCAGCAAGGAGACCCCTGCCCGGCTGGCCCGGCTTCGGGAGGAGCACCGTGTGTCCATTCTCATAGATGGCGAGACTTCTGACATCTATGTCCTCCAGCTTTCCCCTCAGGGCCCTCCCCCAGCCCCTCCCAATGGGCTCTACCTGGCCCGGAAGGCTCTCAAGGGGCTGCTCAAAGAGGCAGAGAAAGAGCTGAAGAAAGCTCAGAGGCAGGGGGAGCTTATGGGCTGCTGGGCTTTGGGGGGTGGGGGGGAGCACCC
>NW_020185339.1:22996640-23022425 GCF_003031525.2 Neophocaena asiaeorientalis asiaeorientalis | reverse complement strand
TTCGGGAGGAGGCAGAAGAGCAGGAGAGCACCTGCCCCATCTGTCTGGGGGAGATTCAGAATGCCAAGACATTAGAGAAGTGCCGGCACTCATTCTGCGAGGGCTGCATCACCCGGGCCCTGCAGGTGAAAAAGGCCTGCCCCATGTGTGGCCGCTTCTATGGGCAGCTGGTGGGCAACCAGCCCCAGAATGGGCGGATGCTGGTCTCTAAGGATGCCACACTCCTCCTACCCAGCTATGAGAAGTACGGCACCATCGTCATCCAGTACGTCTTCCCGCCCGGTGTCCAGGGGGTAAGAAGCCTATGGCCTGCCCTTACCCTTTGGTTTTCCCTGCGCTTGTTCTCTGACCTAGGAAAACTGGGGGAGGGGGAGTATGTTTGTTAGATGTGATACAGTCTTGCTGTCTCCCGGTATGCCTTCCCACTCAAGTGCCCTGGAGCTAGAGGCCCCCTTGAAGCCTAGCTTTTCCATCCCCATGACCCCAAGGCACCCGTGAAAATAGGTATGAGAGAAAGGAATTGAATTCTATTTCTTTGATGAACTTGGATGTTGACATCTATTCTTGGCAGAGGTGAAGTCTGTGGACGTGGTGGCTCAGGTGCGGACAGGCACGGTGGGAAGGGTCTGACCCCCCTTAACAGTGCTGGGAGCGTTACTCCATCCCAGATTTATGAGAGGGAAAACCTTGATGACAGTGGAAGGTTAAAATAGGAGCGGTCAAGAACGTAAAGGTGTCTTCCTGCTTGACAAAGAGTAATGTCCAGTTCGGGTTTGCAGAGTGATGAGGAAGCTCTGAAGGAGAGTAATAGAAAAATAGAACAGGTTAGACAGTGGAAGATGCATTGGGAGTGTTTTCAGGTGGAGAAGGGAAGGCTGAAAGACCAATTATTCTCAGTCTTCACATTTCTGCTGAGTTATCTGGAGAGTAAGGCCTAGCTACTTTTGAGAATTCATTTGTTGCTGAATTGAGGCTTGAGGGATCGGGACAGCAGAAAGAACCTCTTAATGATGAGCATTTTGTCTGGAAACAGGCTTCTGCTGCCCAGACCCTAGAGTTGCGCCTTCCCTGGAAGGCTGTCGCTGCCCCATCAGCGTTAGCTGGGGGTGTACAGCCAGAAGGCTGGCCAGGATGACCCTTAAGATGCCCAGCTGCTCACTGCCCACTCTGCCTCCCCCGCCCCAGGCTGAACACCCAAACCCAGGAGTTCGGTATCCTGGCACCACACGGGTGGCCTACCTCCCGGACTGCCCTGAGGGCAACAAGGTGCTGACCCTGTTCCGCAAGGCATTTGACCAGCGTCTCACCTTCACTATCGGCACGTCCATGACCACAGGGAGACCGAATGTCATCACCTGGAACGACATCCACCACAAGACCAGCTGCACAGGGGGACCACAGCTGTGCGAAACGCCTTCTTCCCTTACCTTGGCTCCACCCCTTCTCCCCATTTCTCTCTGGGAGCCTCCTAACTGGAGAGGACCACCCCCAAACTATTCAACCATATTGCCTGTCCCAGTTTCTCCTATAGTCGTCCTGGTCCTAATGTGCCCAGCTTAACCTACAAAAATAAGCAGAATTGGGCTCAGTTATCTTGGGTTTGGATAATCTCAGGGAAGGTGGGGAGGGGCTAGAATGGGGCACCAGAATGAGGGTGAGCCTGGGGGTAATATGAGTAAGCCTGAACGTCTAACCCCGACCCTCATTTCTCTTTGCTCCCAGGTTTGGGTACCCGGACCCCACCTACCTGACCCGGGTGCAAGAGGAGCTGAGAGCCAAGGGCATCACCGATGACTGAAGGACATCCCCTTTGGGAGGCCCCTGCTGTTCTCCTTCAGTAGGACCCAGTGGGAGCCTCTGTTGTCTCTCCCTCTGTCCCCCTCATCACTCAAGTAGGGGACTGTCTGACTGGGGAAGGGGTTCAGAGGAGGAGGGGCGATCCCCTCCCCCGTCCCCCACAGGCTGAGTGCTTCAGTGCAGTGTGAGCCACTCCCTTCTGGCAGAGTCTGACGTCCCAGGCTCTGCTCCCCTCCTCCCCCTGTACATACTCCCAGTCTTCCTGCCCCCTCCATTGCCCTTGGCTTTTTCTGGTTTGTGATGTGCTCCAGTGACTAAGCTGAGAAAGGACCTGGGTGGGGAGGAGAGGGTCTCTTGATTCCCCCCCCAATACTGCTCCACTGCTGAATTTCTGCTCGGGGAGGGGGGTCAGGCTGCTGTGAGCCCCCGTAGAGCCGGCCGCATATGTTCTTCAGAAACAATACCCCTTCTCCCTTAACCTTGTCCTTTCTCTCCTGTGTCTCTGTCTTTGTCAGTCTTTCTCCCACTCTTCTCTGCCCCCTAGAAGGAGCCTCCTTACCCTGTTCTGGAATCGCCGCCAGACTGTAGCTTTTAATTTAATAAAAATGACCTGCTGAGAGGGAGAAGGGGGTGGTGATCGGGAACTCCCTGGGCGCCTCCCCAGGCTCTCTGCCTCCAGAGGGCCTGGGAAAACGGCAGGTACTTAGTGGGCTCCAAGATAAAAAACTGCGAAGCCTTGGATCGTGCTTCGACAGCGGAGTCAGGATGAAGTGGGGTTTGTTGCTGAACTACAGTTGCAGAGAAAGGAACAACCCTACCCCTTTTGAAAAGTTTGGCTGGGGTGGGAGTGGGGGCGGAGCCTGGCAGGGGGCGGATTCCGCGGCGGCAACTCCCCGGACGCACGCTGGCCTCAGAGCCCCCCAGCTTCCGTGCCCCCTCGGCTCTGAAACTTGGAGGAGGGTAGGGGTCCAGCATGAAGCCCCCGGACCGCCCCGCCCCTGGCCGCACTGACCGGATACTGGGGGTCATGGGGGGCATGCTGCGCGCATGCGCCCTACCCGGGCAGGAGGGGGTAAGAAAGGGGGACCACGGTGGGGTCGGGGGTCTTTAGGGGGCTTCAGGATGGCTGCACCCCACAAACTCAATTTACCCGCAAACAAGAATTCTTCGGGGGTAGTCGCAGGAATCCAAAAGTTCCATTAAGAGGATCATAGGCACGTTCTTGGGTAAACTGCTCCCTCCACCCCAGCCTTGGCGAAGACCCTTTTATAACAAAGTGGATTTTGACAGGAGGGAGAAGGGGAAGCGGGAGGTCTAGGCTGGGCGTGGAGGGCGGGTTTCTTACGATCACTCTGTCCCCGCAGCCCCCGAAGAGAAGCCCCCTAGGGCTGGGGGGGACCGAGCCAGAATCTAACTGTATGGAGGGGAATCAGAGAGGGGAGCGCGAACGCGAGGTCCCCGCCTGGGCTCCGCTGCCCGGTAAGAAGCTAGGGGTGGGGTGGGGCACAGTTTGCCATCCTGCGCAAAGTGGCGAATTAAAAAATATGCTGCTCGTATTAGTATAAAGGTTCTCATCTAATTTGCATGAGACCCATATAGACGCTGAGACCTCCACGCTTCTTCTCGCCCTCTAGCCTGCTGTGTGTCCCCCACCTCAGCGGGTCCCGAGCCCCCGCTGGCGTAGTGTCCCCGCGCCCCACCCCTGGCCCCTCGCCAGCCGAGTCTCCAGGACTTCTCCTTAATTGGTGATTAGCCTCAGCTGGAGTCCCGGGGCCTGGAGGAAAGAAGGGTCCGGCGAGAGGGCGGCACCCGGGCTGTGTTCCCCACAAAGAGCTCCCCATTCACGCATCCCCTACTGGGGGACCTTGTCCACCCCTGCGCGGCTAGAGACAGTCCCAACCCCAGGACCTCTTCGCACAGGCTAAGGCCCCATCCGCCGCGCCCTTCTCCGCCGCAGAGGCCGAGGGGCGACCCTAGCCGACCCCGCCGCCGGGCTTAACCCCCACGCCAGTGCTCCGCAGTCGTAGCCGGAGATGCGGGAGGGAGGGGGAACCCGGGGCTGGGGAGCCCAGGCTAGAGAGGAGGGGCG
The DNA here is from genome assembly GCF_003031525.2 of Neophocaena asiaeorientalis asiaeorientalis. NCBI lineage: Eukaryota > Metazoa > Chordata > Mammalia > Artiodactyla > Phocoenidae > Neophocaena > Neophocaena asiaeorientalis. Next base: position 23,018,539 of record NW_020185339.1, on the reverse strand, counting down.
GAGGCGCTGGGGACTTGGAGTGGGTACGAGGTGGTGCCTGGGGGAGGGGGAATTGGGGCGGGAACCCAGCACTGGCTGAAGGGGGAAAGCGAGGGAGAAGGCGGAGCTGGGCCGCAGAGGCCCCTCCCCGCGGCGACCCGGCGGCGGGGCCTGTTATTCTGCTCACCGCTCGGCGGGGACCCGCGCAGCGCCAGTGACTCGGGGAGTCGGCCCCCGCCTCCTCCCCTGACCAGGCCTAGAACTACCCCCAATTCGGGAGGCCGGAGCGGCTGCCGCATCCCGGCCCAGCCTCCTCCACCATCCCTCCCCTTCCCGCTGGACATCTGGACCCTGGGCCCCGCACCGACTGGGCTCCGGAAACGCTCCCCGCCCAGCTCGGCGGCCCGACCCCGCGCCGCCCTCTCTGCAGAGTCCCCAGCCCTTTTCCAGACCAGACTTCCGCCTACCCCTGGACCCCCCCCTTCCTATTCCCTCCCTCCCCCCGCCTCCCCCAGCCTGGAGCGGGGTAGGAGGGAGGGGGGGTGTGCGCCCTGCGCCGTCCCCGCCCCCCGTGGTTCCCCCTGCATGGCCCGCCCGGGTCGGGGGTGTGGGGGGGCCCGGGCGCCATGCGGGGGGGGCAAAAGGGGGGTCGCTGTGCCTGTCCCCGCGTGATCCGAAAAGTGCTGGCAAAATGCGTCTGCTGCTTCGCCCGGGGGGGACATGGTGAGTGTAAGGTCGCGAGGGCCCAGTGTTGAGTGGGGGGCGGGCTGAGGGTTCAGGACTTGTGTCTGTCCCGGCCCTAGGGATTTAGAGGCTGGAGACTATACCTGTGTTTTCCAGGAAAGTGACCTAATAGATGATTTCTAAGATCCCCTCTTGCCTTCAAATTTCTAACAGTTAAAAGTTAAGGAAATTGGGGAAGGGGCAGGGGACTCCTCTCAACTGGGTATGAGAAAAACCCATCCACAATCCCCTTATGCCTAGACCACATCTTCCCTGAAATCCTTTTGCTGAGAATCTACTTCAGATCTGAAGAAGGACAGGGGGATGGAGGAATGAGGGATGAGGGGGGTCTACCAGGGACTTTTTCCCAAATCACAGCTCCTCTGTCCCTGAGCCCAGGCCAAGGATAACACCGATGAGCTCTCCTCACTTGCCCCCTCTATTGGGTTTGTGCATGTGCTGGGAAGGTGGGCTGCAGAAGTCTTTTCTTTTTATAGTGACTAGTGCACTTGGTGGAGGAGGGGTCTGGGGGTGGCAGATGGGCTCTTAAGCTCTTTTTCTCCCCCCCCCCCACCGCCCTTCTCAGAGAATGGTCTGTACCCATTGCAAGGGGGAGGGTTGTAGGAGAGCAGATGGCCACCCCCAGCTTCCAGTGTCTTCCCAGATGGCTGCCCTCACCCCCATATTGGTGCCATGCTCAGATATGGGGGAACCCCCACATGTAACTGGAGGTTCCAGGCCTAGGGAGCCAGGTGTTTTCTGTCCTTCTTCCCAAGGGTGTCCTGGTGAAATTTTCTCTCCTGGCCAACTCCAATGAGGATGGCAAGAAAGTGAGCCCTGAGGGAGAGGGGCTGAGCATCACAGAGCAGAGACTCTGGGAGCTCCCTAGGGACCCTGAATCTGGAACTGAAGCAAAATTTATCACCCCCTTTCTCCCCCTACCCCACCCCCTTAGAATCCTATTCCATTGCTGGCAGTGAGGGGAGTATCTCGGCTTCAGCTGCCTCGGGTCTGGCTGCTCCCTCTGGCCCCAGCTCTGGCCTCAGCTCTGGCCCCTGTTCCCCGGGACCCCCAGGGCCAGTCAGTGGCCTGAGAAGATGGTTGGATCATTCTAAACATTGTCTCAGTGTGGAAACTGAGGCAGAAGGTGGCCAGGCTGGACCATATGAGGTGAGGAGGGAGCACCAGAGAAGCATGTAGGACATCCATGAAGGGTGCTGGGAGAGGGCAGTTTGAGGGGGCCACTGGTCACTGGGGAGACACAGCTACTGTCCCTGACCTTTGAGACTTGACCTCTGGCCCCCAGAACTGGATGCTGGAACCAGCTTTAGCCACAGGAGAGGAGCTGCCAGAACTGACCCTGCTGACCACATTGTTGGGGGGCCCTGGGGATAAGACGCAGGTATGAAGAAATGAGTCTGGCGTGGCTCCCCTCACCCAAGAGGCATCCATTTGCTTACTCTGGGATGTTCTTCCTTACAGCCACCTGAAGAGGAGACTTTGTCCCAAGCCCCTGAGAGTGAAGAGGACCAGAAGAAGGCTCTGGAAATGAGTATGTAAGTGTCCACACACTCTCTATCCCTGACCCCCGCAGTCGCGCAACTTCCAGAGGATTGTCTCTCACATTTTAGATTTGAGACTTGGAATTTCCCCTGAGGTTGGCTGTGGTAATGAAGGGGCTTCTAGTCCAGGAGGGAGGAAGTGGCTAAACCTGTTCTCTTCCCAGGTACGTCCTGAGTGAACTGGTAGAGACAGAGAAAATGTACGTGGACGACTTGGGGCAGATTGTAGAGGTAGCTCCCTTTTCCCTTCCCAGCCCTGGCCCAGCCCTTTCCCTCTCCCCAGGGCTAATGTTAGGAGATGCCTTGTTGCTCCTCTGTCCCACCTTCCCAGTCTCCCCTACATCCTGGACTTCTTGGGGAGGGGAGGTTCCCACCAGGACTGGCTCCACACACTCATGTTCCCACCCAACCTTCCCACAGGGTTACATGGCCACCATGGCTGCTCAGGGGGTACCCGAGAATCTTCGAGGTCGTGACAGGATTGTGTTTGGGAACATCCAGCAAATCTATGAGTGGCATCGAGAGTGAGTGATGGATCCCTGAGAGCGAGGGGAAGGGGCGTATGTCTGGTGGTCTCTGTATCCTACCCACGGGCCCATTGTTGCCCGAGGAATGTTTGGAGAGACTTCGCGGGGAACACTACCAGGGCAGACAGCTCTGAGTTGCTTGGAGTAGGGGTATTTGACCAACCTTTTCCCTCCCTACCCCTCCAGCTATTTCCTGCGGGAGTTACAGAGGTGTTTGAAGGATCCTGATTGGCTGGCTCAGCTATTCATCAAACATGTGAGGCTTGAGAGAGTGGGGCCCAGGAGGGGAGGGGCTTGGGAGTGGGTCAGGACTTTCTGGAGATGTGCCCTCTCTCCTCACTCACTCTGCTCTTCCTTGAATTTGACTCCTGTTAGGAGCGCCGCCTGCATATGTACGTGGTGTACTGTCAGAATAAGCCCAAGTCAGAGCATGTGGTATCAGAATTTGGGGACAGCTATTTTGAGGTCAGCGGCTGAGATACCTCGGGGAAAGGGGGACAGAATCGTCAGCATGAGCAGGCTTTCCAGGCTGCAACACCACCCCATCTGTCCCTGTCCCCAGGAGCTCCGGCAGCAGCTGGGGCACCGCCTGCAGCTCAACGACCTCCTCATCAAACCAGTGCAGAGGATCATGAAATACCAGCTGCTGCTCAAGGTCGGGGCCCCCTGTTTCCTGGGGGCACGGCTGGTTGGGATGGCCCTTTCCTCGTTCGTCTCCCCAGGGTTCCTAAGGCTCCCCACCCAGACTTCCGGGGGGCCCTCACCTGTGTCCTCAGGGGAGGATGTGAGGGCTTTTGAGGATGTTCTCATAACCTCCCTGAGCATTTCTTCTCTGTGTCTTAGGATTTTCTCAAGTATTATAGTAGAGCTGGGATGGATACTGAAGAGCTGGAGGTGAGTACTCCCAGACCTCACAGGACACACCACGCACACCTCATCTTCTTAGTCTCCTGGGTTCCTCCAGCTCCGCAGGTGGTGAAGGGGAAGGCTGGTTGGCGATAGAGACATGGTCTGAAGACGCCTCTTTCCCAATGATGACAGTGCTCTTCTTTTCACTTGTGTCCCAGCAAGCCGTGGAGGTCATGTGCTTCGTACCCAAGCGCTGTAATGACATGATGACCCTGGGGAGACTGCGGGGCTTTGAGGTACAGGGATGGAGCAATGCTCTTCTGCCCCAGGCTGAGCACTCAGGAGATCCTTACAGGGAACTGTGCTCTCTTGGGGCTGACAGGAGATGGTTGGTTGGGAGTGTCAGGGGAAGGAGGGAGGAGCAGAGAGTTGCCCCTTTTCTCTTATTGTTTTTCTCAAAGGCCACTCTCCTTTGGTTTCAGGGCAAATTGACTGCTCAGGGGAAGCTCTTGGGCCAGGACACATTCTGGGTCACAGAGCCTGAGGCTGGGGGGCTGCTCTCTTCTCGGGGTCGAGAGAGACGTGTCTTCCTCTTTGAGCAAATCATCATCTTCAGCGAGGCCCTGGGAGGAGGAGTGAGAGGTGGAACGCAGCCTGGATATGTGTACAAAAGCAGCATCAAGGTGGGGAGGGTGTCCCAAGGGAGAGGTCTGATTGGGATAGGGGAGGCCTCTGAGAGGATGGTGGCCCCTCAGATCCTCTTTGGATTTGTTGGAGGGGACAGGGACCAGAGAGGGCCTGAAGAATTTGGGGGCTACCTCTTATTTGCCAATCCAGGTGAGCTGCCTGGGACTGGAGGGGAACCTCCAAGGCGACCCTTGCCGCTTTGCACTGACCTCCAGAGGGCCAGAGGGTGGGATCCAGCGCTATGTCCTGCAGACTGCAGACCCTGCGGTCAGTCAGGCCTGGATCAAGCAAGTGGCTCAGATCCTGGAAAGCCAGCGGGACTTTCTCAATGGTGAAGCTCTCACCCTCCCTCCCCGACATCCTCCCTTGGTCCTTGGATGTCCTGAATCCCTCACCACCCAATCTCCAGTCCCTGCCCTCACCCCAGCTTCTCCCCATCCCTCATCCTCACTTTTCTAGTACTAGCTCAAGATTTAGTAACTCAGAATCCCCTAAAGCCTCAAGCGATTTACATTGGCCGACAGTCCTTGAGAGCAGAGCCCCTGGGAAAGGGCGTGTCTCTGCTGTAACCCTCCTTCTGTCCCTTTGTTTGCCCCAGCACTGCAGTCACCCATTGAGTACCAGAGACGGGAGAGCCAGACAAACAGCCTGGGACGGCCAGGAGGTCCTGGGGTGGGGAGCCCCGGGAGAATTCGGCCTGGAGATCGGGCCCAGGTCAGCACACACACACCCATCAATGGCTCTCTTCCCTCCCTGCTGCTGTTTCCCAAAGGGCAGGTGGCCAGAGTCCCCCTGTCCCTGGACACACAGGTATGAGGAATGGAATTCCCTGGTTGTAAGGGCAGAATGGGGAGGTCCTCTCTTGTTCCAGGATCCCCAAACCTCCTTCCCCCGTATCATTCCTTTCTTCCACCACCTTCCTTTTGTCTGCCCCTTCCTACTTCCCATCTCTTGCCCTCCCCCACTCCAGTTTAACCCTGAGAGAAGCTGATGGTCTCAGATAATCTAAGATGTCTGGCAAGAGGGGGTGGCTCGACTAGGGCTTACACTGACAAGAGAGGAGTGAGGGTGGATTCCTGAACTTTTTTGATCCTCTGACTTGAGTCTCTCTTCAGGCCTCCAGTGACATCCCCCAGGCTCTCCATGACTCTCCTCCAGTTCTACCAATTCCAAACGCCCCTCCCTGCCAAGCCAGACTTGCCAAGCTGGATGAAGATGAGCTGTAACTGGTGAAGGCCATGGGGGTGGTGCTGACTCAGCCACTCTGTTCCCCCAGGAACTTCAGGGCAATCCTTCTGGCAGCACCCCAGAATTCCTCCCTCTTGGTGTATCTGGAGGGTGGGCAAGGCTGGGAGTGTCAACTTGGAGGAGGGAACCTAGACTCAGAAAGACTTCTTTCTGCCCAAGGAACATAGGTTCCTTCAGCCCCCACCCCTATGCATGCATCACAGGTCCCCCCCAAAAGGAGGAAATGTGGGTGGGTAGGAGGGCTGGGGCAAGGGCCAGATAGAAACTATTGGTTTTGTTTTTGATTTTGTTTTTTTCTGTTTTTTGAGAATAAAGGTTTTGTTATATCACTAAAGCTGCTGTCTTGGCAGAGGGAAGGGGAAGCTGAAGTAGGGGTAAGTGGGGTAAAGGGGTACGGAAGAGATCAGCTGGCCCCTCAAATCAGTCACTTGAGGAGGGGCCTGGTGAAAGGAGAAGGGTGCGGGATGTAAGATAAAAGATGTCATTATCTTTGTCCCTCACCTGCGGTTGCAGCAACTCTCAGTCTAGACCTGGAGCTTAGGGCTACTGGAAAACCCTAGAACCTTGACGTATCCTCCCCTTTGCCCAGCCCCTCTTTCCCTCCCGTCTGGTCTCTGTTCTAGACCCCACTGGAAAGCCCGCTGTGGGGTGACTTCCCACCATTCCCCCCAACACCCAGATTCTAAAGCTCCAAATGCCCAATGTACCTTTCTTTCTGGGGCCACCATGTTCAGCTCAGGGAACATGGGGAGGTGAGAAGATGCTGGGGTGCTGTGTCCCCTTCTGGCTCTGGGTGTCCTTATTTTTGCTGTCTGGGAGGTTGTAAGGCATATCCATACTGAGCAGGAAGGGATTCTTCTTCAAGCCACAGACCCAAGAGCGGAGAGCCCAAAGGGGTCTTCACCTCTCCCAACTTCTGGGACAGCCCCTGGGACAGAGAGCCAAACGTGCAGAGATCTGTGTCCAGATGCCCTGTCCTGGGTCCTTGGGCATCGGTGTGTCCACTGTGTCCATCCGTCCCCTGGGCCCAGTCACGTGTACTTGAGCTTCCTCAGCAGACAATAGACTGCTGGGGTGGGAGGGTGAGGAAGAGCTGGAGTCTCCCCGTGGGCCTGAGGTCTCTCTGGCCACAATGGGGGGAGGGACCTCTAAGGTGGAGGGGACAGGACGTACAGCCCAGATAAGACTTCTGGGGAACAATAGGAGGAATTGAAGAGGGGAGACCCACCCTCACTGTACCCCACCCCCAGGGCTTTGGGGTCAGGGACTGGGGAGGGCTGCTAAGGATTCATGTGAGGAGGAGGGGATGGGGCAAATAACAGAATTCTGGAGCTCGGAACCTTTGTATCTCTTTAGGGACCACAGGGGTACATGAGGTGGGTGGGTGACCCTTTTGTACTTAATTTAACCACATACGTGTTGTTGAGTGCCTACTTTGTGAATAGCACTGGAATGTAATAAACAGTGCTTCAGTGTTTTTGGCTTCTGAGAAATAAAATCAAAGTTCTCTGTCTGTTCAGTGTTCCCCCTGAGGCCCTGAACCGGGAATTTAGGCCCAGCCACTCCCAGCAGAGGTGTGTGTGTGGCAGGGCGGTTCTCTATCCATCCGTATCCAATAGCAGGTGCTTCCCATCTAGATAGTTTGTGAAACAGCTGAGGCCAATGGAGCCCCTTACACTTTCTGGGGACAAGCTGCGCCCCATGAGGATTTGGGTCTGGGGGGGGCGGGGAAGGGAAGTTGGAACGCCGCTGAACTTTCTTGTGGGCAATGCAGCGGCCCTGGGAATGACCAGCAACCCTAGAGGAGTCAGCGTCTGTCTTCGCCCAAGGTGCAGATGCGGAAAGGAACCGGGAGCGAGAAGGCGGGAGTCAAAAGACCTAGGAGCGGTAAATAGTGGGTGTTGGGTGATGGGGCGCGTTTGTCTTTCGCCCTACCTCTCTGGCTCCTACCCCTTTCCACGGCCATCCCTCCCCCCATAGCAGGCTGCAGAGCGAGCGATCTGGCCAAGGATGTCTGAGGAAACGCCTAACGTAGAGACACCCCCTCCCCAAGGCGCAGCCGGCTCCTGACTGTAGAAGGTCCCCAAGAGAGGGCGCCCTCCGGGACGGGATTGGACCCTGCTTCGCGGAGGCGGGACTCGGGGCCCGCGGGCGGAGGGGTATTTAAGACTGGGCGGAGTTGGAGGTGGCAGAGGGCAAAATGAGTGGGCTACCCGGTGCCAGCACCTGCCCAGGTCCGGGAGAGGCTTCCGACCTTAAGTTCCCCCTGGGCGCCAAGTTTAGGGAACCTCTTACCGAGGCCCGGTTTCAGCAGCTCTTCGGGGACGCAGAGCAGGAGCCCGAGCTACTCGCGGAGCCCCGCTGGTCGCGGCTGCGCCGGCTTTGGAAGAGGCAGGCCCGCGCCTGTTCCGGACCGGGGCCGTGGCCCCTGCTGCGGGCGCGGCTGCCCCCGCTGCGTTGGCTGCCCCACTACCGCTGGCGGGCCTGGCTGCTCGGGGATGCGGTGGCCGGAGTGACCGTGGGCATCGTGCACGTGCCCCAGGGTGAGCGGCGCCAGCAGCAGCCTGTCAGGGGCCCAAGCTCTAGAGGGCTTCGGGTTGGCACGGGGCCTGGGAACCGGGAGCGAAGTGGTGGGTTAGTGTGGCTTGAGGGCTCGGCGACATGGACCTGAGGCCAAGTTCTGGGTAAGGACAGTGGAGCTCCATCAGATCCCCACCCCCAGCTCCCCTCATCTGTGCAATTCTGCGCGAAGTCTTGGACACGGTCCGGCCCAGGGAACTGGAGAGAGGCAGGACGCCAGCCCCCCAGGACGCGGCCGACACAGATCTCTGACCTTGTCCGCCCCACGACCTCCCATCGAGGCCCGTTAACCCCTCAGTTCCCTCATGTGGCGGGATTTAGAGTCCCCGGGCCAGCCTCTAAGAGTGCGGGAAGGGAAGGACAGTCCTGGAGGCTGGGCACCCTGCCCCCTAACCTACACACCGGAGACCTTTCCTTCCACTGCTCCCCCAGGCATGGCTTTTGCCCTCCTGACCTCTGTGCCCCCAGTGTTCGGACTCTACACTTCTTTCTTTCCCGTCCTCATCTACACCTTGTTGGGTACTGGGAGACACCTGTCCACCGGTGAGTGACCCAGTGACTCCTCTCCTTCTCTGTGGGGTGGAAAGGACAGGGGTTTGAGGCTTCCGTTCTTGTAAGCTCCCTCGCCCTTATTCCCGTCTTCACGCCCCCCACCTTCCCTTCCGCCTCTGCCGCTACACTGCCGTGAACCTCTGACCTAGACGGTGCTCGCCGCGGGTGCTGAGTGGGTGCAAAGAGGCGGGAGTTTACTCGGACTTTTCCTCTCCATGAAATTTGGTTAAAATGAACGTCTCTAAGACTTGGAAGAGGGGAGAGGAGATACTCTGTCGCCCAAAGGAGCAGGCAGTCCCCAGGGCGTCTGCAGGAGGGGGCAGTGACGCAGTTGGGAGCCGTTTTTTCCCGGCGGGTGCTCCCTCCTTTCCTCCCTCACCGCTGGTTCCGGGCTGCTGCACCAGCTCTCGGCCCCAGAGTCTTCACCTGAGCAGCAAGCCTTCTAGGAGAGGGCGTCTGACGGCAGCATCCTGGGCGGAGAGCGCGAAGCCTGGGCTGTCGCCGCGCCCCAGGTGGCACAGCTGGTGATCTCTGCGTTCGTCCCCCGGCCCTAGGAACTTTCGCGGTACTCAGCCTTATGACGGGCTCGGCCGTGGAGCGGCTGGTGCCTGAACCCCCCGAGGGGAACCTGAGCGGCATTGAGAGGGAACAGCTGGATGCTCAGCGGGTTGGTGCGGCTGCGGCCATGGCCTTCGGTAGCGGGGCACTGATGGTGAGGGAGGACCTTGGGGGAGGACCCTGAGGGAATCCACGCTGGGGGCCCGGAGAATTGGGCCAGGGGAGAGGGAGGGACAAGTCTCCAGCACCGGTCTAGGCGGGAGAGGTGCGCGGACAAGCTGGTGCACTGCGCCGGGGCTGGTCTGCTCCTTCTCCAGTGGTGATGGCGCATCTTCTCCCCTGCAGCTGGGAATGTTCGCGCTGCAGCTCGGCGTCCTGGCCACCTTTTTGTCGGAGCCTGTAGTCAAGGCGCTGACCAGTGGGGCCGCCCTGCACGTGCTCGTGTCCCAACTGCCTAGCCTTTTGGGGTTGCCCCTCCCGCGTCAGATCGGCTGCTTCGCTCTCTTCAAGGTGAGGGTGGGAGAAGAGCAAAGAGGCTTCTAGCGGTCCCGGGAAGAGGGAAACCCGTAAAGAAAGGAAGTGGGGGCGAGTGGAGGGACAGTGTGTGGCACGGGCGGAGAAAAGGTCAGAACCACGTGGCTGAATGAGGGTCGCTGAGGAGGTGGAAGCCCTGAAGGGACCCAGGAGAGGCCTCGCCTCAGTCTGGCGGGTCCGCGCTGGGGGCAGTCGACCCTGGCCCCAGGCCCTCTGCTCACTGCCCCTGCCCGTAGACGCTGGCCGCCGTGCTGACGGCGCTGCCGCGGAGCAGTCCCGCCGAACTGACCGTCTCGGCACTCAGCCTGGCGCTGCTCGTGCCCGTCAAGGAATTGAACGTGAGGTTCCGAGACAGGCTACCCACCCCGATCCCAGGGGAAATCGTCATGGTGAGGATGGGGTCCCAGCCCCGCGCACCGCACAGACCCTGCCCGTCCTGTAGGAACTGGCCGCTGCCGCCCCTTCATGGAGTGCAGAGAGGTCACAGATGAGAGGTCCTGCTTACACGTGTACTTTCCCAGGCCTCTTCCCAGAACACTTTGACCCTCGGGAATCCCCCACCCAAACGTCCCCCCTTCTCTCAAAAAGCCGGCTGTAGGCCTCTTAGAAAGCCTTCTTCCTCCTTACAGCGCCCCCTTGCGGTGTCGCTCGCCACGGCACCGGCACCTTCGCTCCCGTCTCTCCCCTCACCGGTCCCGCACTGTAATTCACGGTTTATCCTCCTCCCCGCGTCCACCTACATTTCTCTCTCCCGCCCCAACTAAACAGGCTCTCCTCGTCTCCACAGATACCCGATATATCCCTTGATATAACCCAGCTTCCCTGCTTAGAATGGCTCGATTGTACCTCTTGATATCCAGCATCCCTCATAGCAGCCCCCCTTACTTCTTCCTGTCCATCTCTCTCCATAGCTCCAGGCATACATCATTCTTCTTTCCCATCCCCAATCTCCTTCACTCTAAACCAGTTGTTAGGCATCCATCCCCCAAACATCCCAGCTACCCCAGTTGCTGGGCCCCTGCAACCACCTAACCTGCGTTGCAATCCCCTCTCATGTTGAGCTCCTTCCGGCGTCTGCCAGGGGCCTGTCTCCTCCCATGCTCTAATTTGCTCTCTTTCCCAGGTGCTTCTGGCCTCCGTGCTCTGCTTCACCTCTTCCCTGGACACAAGATACAACATCCAGATAGTTGGATTGCTGCCCGGAGGGTAAGAGAGAATGAAAAGGCACCCGTTTTCTTTTCTCACAACTCTCCCACCCAGCGCCTTCCCCTGTCCTGCCCTATGCCATTTCCTCTCTCTTGCTCGTATCCTTGTTATACCCAACCCATCCTCACCACGGATTCCTCTCTCTCTAGATTTCCCCAGCCTCTCCTCCCCAACCTGGCTGAGCTGCCCAGGATTCTGGCCGACTCGTTGCCCATGGCACTGGTTACCTTTGCAGTGTCTGCCTCCCTGGCCTCCATCTATGCAGACAAGTACAGCTACACTATTGATTCCAACCAGGTGTGACTTTGAGTGAGGACCCCAACCTCATTCAGGGGACAGCCCCCTAATGTGATTCCCCCCTCCCAGCCATGCCTTTGTCTCCTCTTCATCTCCCTGCATCCCTCCAGGAGCTCTTTGCACATGGTGTCTCCAACCTCATCTCCTCCCTCTTCTCTTGCTTTCCCAACTCGGCCACATTGGCCACAACCAGCCTACTAGTGGATGCTGGTGGGAACACACAGGTAAGAGCACGTCCTTGGGTGAGGAGAAGGGGGGAGGGGCATCCAGGTTGGGTGGTGGTGGAACAAGTGGAAGATTGGCAGATCCCCAGTTGGCAGCTCTATAGAGAAGGATGGAATTCTGTGAGGGAAGGTGAGTGAGGAGATGGGATTACCTGGGTAGGAGGCATAGAAGAGAAGAAAGGTACATTAAGACCTTTGTAGATTCTAAGCACTGAAAAAGTTTATGGTGCCCTATATGTAGTTCAAAATAAGAACACTATTAATCTGGAAAATAAATTTAAGAAACAAAATTCTGGTGTTTTTCCTTGTGAGGACATTTTCTTTTAAAAAGAAATATCACCTATCAAAGTCTCTCCCTAATATTTTTGGTTTCCTGTACTTTGCTGGTGCCCTAAGCATGTGATTAACCTGCTTTTAGGGTCATCCAACAGTGGCTTTTAAGATGAAGGTAGGCTGGTGGGGGAGGGATAAATTGGGAGATTGGGATTGACATATACACACTGCTATATATAAAAATAGATAGCTAATAAGGACCCACTGTATAGCACAGGGCACTCTACTCAATACTCTGTAATGACTATGGGAAAAGAATCCAAAAAAGAGTGGAGATATATATATGTATGACTGATTCACTTTGCAGTACAGCAGAAACCAACACAACATTGTAAATCAACTATGCTCCAATAAAATTTTAAAAAAAGATGGAGGTCAGCTACAAAAATAGGGATGTTGAACTGCATCTTGGGGCAGACCAGCAAATGACAGGCATTTAATTGGGGGAGGGGAAAGGTAGGTGTGAGCGGCAGAATATCAAGCAGGGGCTTGAGGAGTGAGGAGTATCAGTGTGGAAGGGGATTTGGGAGGAGGGAGACTTCCAAGGAGGATGAGGCAGAGTAGGCAGGGAGACCAACTCTCACGCGGGGGTGGGTGAGGTTCCCTCCCTTCTTTGCTTCCGTTCCTCCTTCCCTCTAGCTGGCAGGGCTGTTCTCCTGTATGGTTGTCCTGTCTGTCCTGCTGTGGTTGGGGCCCTTCTTCTACTATCTGCCCAAGGTAAGCAGCAGAGGAGGTGGAGGGGTGGCTGGGATGGGTGGCGACATCCCTCCACACTGGGGTGGTCAGCTTACCTCCTCTGCCCCAAGGCTGTCTTGGCCTGCATCAACATCTCCAGCATGCGCCAGATGTTCTTCCAGATGCGAGAACTTCCACAACTATGGCGCATCAGCCGCGTGGACTTTGTGAGAAATGGCAGCATTACCCTCGGATGCCCCCTCCCATTTACCAGCGTCCCCAGCCTCTGCCCTTGATCGAAGCTAATTGTCCCAGTCCTAAGTTCTGCAACCCACCCACCCCCAACATGTATACCTCCTAATCCCTTTACTCAGAGACAAGGTGAAGGGTGGAGCTTGAACCTCTTTAGACCTGAATATTTGTAACTCCCCAGATGGTTCAAGGTCTGGGGTCATTACACTTGGTGTGTATCCCCTATTAGGTCCATCCCGTTCCTTCCTTCTGTCATTGTTTCTACTTTCTCCCGGGCCATCCCTCCCCATCACTTGCCCCGGCAGTCACTGCCCCTGGACCCCTTTCCCTGGCAGGGATGGCCTGGCATTTCTTTTGGTCATTTCGCTCCCATCCATGTCCTGCAGGCTGTGTGGATGGTCACATGGGTGGCTGTCGTGACCCTGAGTGTGGACCTGGGCCTGGCTGTAGGTGTGGTCTTCTCCATGATGACTGTGGTCTGCCGCACCCAGAGGTGGGAGTAGAGATGAGGGGAGTCAAGATGAGAGGAGGGAAGAGAAAAGAGTGCTTGGGGTGACTCTCCAGCCAGGTCAGGCTGGGAATCTGACCCCAGTTTCCCACCCAGGGTACAGGGCCTGGCACTTGGACTGGCTGAGGGGACAGAGCTCTACAGGCCACTCAGAGAGAGTCACAAGGTGGGTGGGCTACAGCCGAAGAAGGAAGGGAAGATTAGACCCGGATGTTTCACTGACCCTCTGACCCCTTAGCTCCTCCAGGTCCCAGGGCTCTGCATCCTGAGCTATCCAACACCACTCTACTTCGGGACCCGTGGGCAGTTTCGCCGCATCCTGGAGTGGCACCTGGGGCTTGGAGAAGGAGGCAAGGTGAGGGACTTGGTCAAAGGGGCGTGTGGCTTCTTTGGGGGTGGGAGACAGGTGGGTGTTCTGGGGGGGGTCATTGTGCTCAAGGGGTGCATGTTCGTGTCTCAGAGATGGTGACTACCCTTTTCTACTCACAGGAGGCTCCAAAGACAGACGGCCCACCTGATGCAGGTGAGATGGGATGACAATGAGGGAGATTTGGGCACGACCCATGGAGGCATCTGGGTACTCCTGCCTTCTGCCATCCTAGTTGCTGAGCCTGTCAGAGTGGTAGTCCTAGACTGCAGTGGTGTCACCTTTGCAGATGCTGCAGGGGCCAGAGAAGTGGTTCAGGTGAGGGAGAGGGTAGGTTAAGGAGAAAGTCCCCTTGTCCCACGAATACTCTCTGATATAGGATTTAACCCCCTGCCCTCCCCCCCCGCCCTGCCCCACGTAGCTGGCCAGCCGATGCCGAGATGCTGGGATCCACCTTCTCCTGGCTCAGTGTAATGGTGAGATGTGGAGGATGGAGGGATCTGGAGAGTGGGGAGTGACTGGACGCTTGTGGGGAAGGAAGAGGACACGGTGTAGTTGTAGGACCTGAGAGCCTGACCCCTTCTCCACACAGCCTCAGTGCTGGGGACACTGACCCAGGCAGGACTCCTGGATAGAGTGACCCCAGAACAGCTGTTTGTGAGTGTCCAGGATGCAGCTGCATATGCCCTGGAGAGACTGGTGAGGCGGCAGTAGCAACGGGAGTGGAAGCCAGGAGGTGCTGGGCTATGGCAAAGGAGGTGTGAGTCAGTGACTGAAGATCCAGGCAGAGGGATTTGTGAAGGGGGCTGAGGAGGGAGATGAAGGAAAGGGGTGGGGATGAAGTGATTAGTCTATATAAGACTAAACCAGGGAGACTGGGCCCAGCTGTGGGTGAAGAACTGAGGAACTAAGGTTCCAAAGCAGGCGGGGTACCCCTGAGAGGTCTGCCAAATCTTGGGTGAGGGAGTGGGGCACCTAGTCTACTTCTGACATGTCCCTTCCTTTTTCCAGGAGCTCACTGGTCCAAAGACTTGCACAGTGTGGGTCTGACCCGGTCATGTGGAGTGTGGAGGGTCCCAAAAGCATGTGTGTGAGGAGGGCCAGGGTCCCTGAGCCCCCTTACTTAATGTAACTAATAAAATGAAGCTGAGAGTCTCTGGGGTTCATGAAGTGAGTCTGGGAGTCTGCACACAGACCCTTGGTGCCCATTCCTCCATGCGCACAGCATTGCAGAGACACAACTGAAAATGGCTTTCACCTGTATGTTCACTGGTCCCCACACCAGCTCCCGTCACCAGTTCTCTCCATGGGGTGGGGCTGCAGTCGCTGCACAGAGTCCTGGATCCAGGGATGCGAGGGAGGCCCCAGCCCTGGGAATATATACTGGGGGCTTCCCCACCCCCTTGGTCCCAAGGAGATGAGAGTGTTTCCGCTTTAGGTTTTTAGAGTCCCCATGGGCTCTTTGGCACTTGGAAAGCAACCCCCCACTTCCTGCCCTATGGGAAGGGGGTGGGAGGAGGACTTGGCACTGGCTGTGGGATGAGTTATGGCTCCATCATGCCCCTGGGCACTCGCAGAAAGGAGGAATGTCACCAGGACAAGCCCCTATTTGGGATCAAGTTCTGAAGGAGATTGGGGACAGTCAGTGGAGTGGTCACTGGCTGGTGGGCTTTGCTAGATATTCCTGGCAGGTGCAAGGAGATAGGCCCAGCCTGACAGTTGGAAGGCCCCGAGTGGCCGTCACTCTGAGGTCATGCACTGGAGCCGGTGTTTGAAGAAGAGCAGGCGGTGTTTGGCCACCTGACTTTCATCCAGTGATCCCGGGTAACGGTACCGAGCATAAGTCTCTGCCCTAGCATCCCTTGATGTCCAAGGCAACTTCAACTTGGATGCATGATCCACAACAACGTCTGAGCAGGAGCCTACCCGAAGAGAACCAAGTCCATCCAGGAAGAATTCTGGGGGTGGAGGAAAGGCGAGTACACAATGAAGGGTCTTGAGGATACAGAGGCCCCACCGTTAAAGGAGAACTGAGATTTGGGATATGCTGGGTGCATATGCAAAGACCCCATTTCTAAGGACCTTGGGCATGTAAATCAACCCTTTTGAGTCTTAGTTTTACTCTTGTATAAAATGGAGTCAATATCCTTACCTTGTGCTTTGAAAACTGATCCTCCGCCCCACTCCCCGCCCCTCCCTGCCCCGCCCCCAACACACACACGCAGAGGTTCAATAAATGCCGAATGGGCTGCTCCGAGGTGGTCTGAACCAAGGGATACGGCTGGGAGCGAGATAAAGGTGCAGGTGGCAGTGGTGGGGAAGCTCAAGACGGACCCAGCAGTTGTACTGGCTGTGGAGGTTTAAATGATGCTCGGGGCTGAGAGGGTGGAAGCTCTCTCTCTTGCCCGGGCACAGGTCTTGGTAAATCTTCGTAGAACTGCTCTAGGGGCCCCGGTAGCAGCCGTGGGCTCCGCGGGGGTGGTCGGGGAGTAGTACCCAGGGCCCTTGGCGCCTTACTGCACCGAGCCCAGCCCAGCGCCCCGCGGGATCCCTGCCGGGCCCGGCCAGGAGGGGGCGCCACTCACCCAGGTGCGCCACGCGGCTGAGGCGCGGGTCAAAGCCGACCTCGCGCACCTTGTCAGTGCGCGCCAGGAAGAAGTTGACCACGCCGTCGGTGACCACGCACCCTGGGAAGCCGACGAGCTCGTGGTGGAAGCCGCGCTTCTGCCGGAGGCAGTTCCCGCGGCCTGGCGCGCCGGGCTCCACGCTCAGCAGCTGCCGGTAGGTGGTGGCGAAGCCGGAGATCTCGCGCACCGCGCCCCCCACCTGCCGGGGCGGGAGGACGGCTGCAGGCGGGGCGCGGACCGGAAGGGGATCCTCTCCCCCCCTCAGGGCGGCTCTCCTGCCCTGTCCTTTCCCGCTTCTCCCCTGCAGGACCCAGATAGTGCCCCAGGCTCCGCTTCGTCGTCCCCTCCCGTCCCAGGGCTGGCGGCCCTCAATCGGGTCTACCGGCCGGCCGCGGCCTTAGTCTGCCGAAGGCTCTCCTCCCACCCTACACCTCAAGGCCCCTCCCCTACCAGGTCCAGCGGTGTCCGCTCCAGCACGTCCACAAGCCTCTCCAGTCGTGTCCGCGCCGTGAAGACGAAGTCGTCGTCCACCCACAGCACGTACTTGGTGGTTACTTGGGATACGGCCAGGTTCCGGCCTGCGAACCAGCCCTGGGGAGGGGTAAGTACGGTTGGCGATGCTGTCGAGATAGAACGTAGCCCTCTGCCACCTTTTCTCCTCACTCCTGACCCCTCTCAACAGCCTATGCCCCTCTCCAAACTTTCGAGTGCTTACGAATGGCCGGAAGCTAGGTAAAAAATGCATTTCCCACTTGTGCGAGGCGCTGAGTCAGTGTTCTGGGGGAAGGTATTGGAATGCATTTAATTCATGCGTTCATTCATTCATCAACTATCTACCGAGCCCCCCACTAGGTGCTAAGCACCATTCTCAGAACGCAGCGCTAGTAAGACACACGATTCCTGCTCCCGTGGAGTTTACATTCCAGAAATCCTCATGCTTAACAGGCGCCTCAGTGATTCTGAGGCAGGTAATCGTGGAATCACTATGGTGGAGACTGCAGACTGAGGGTGCGCCCCCTCCCGGTGCCCTGTGGCGCACAGTTCAGCCTCGCTGGCTGCTCACCTTGCCAAAAGGCATGAGATAGTGCTCGATGTGGGGACCTCTAATGCTCTCTGGCTTGTCGCTGTCGTCGGCGATTACCACTGTGACTGTCGGGTAGAAGCGGCGGATGCTGGCGATGAGTGCCCGTAGCCGATTGTAACGAAGGAAGGTCTTAGTGGCAATGGTGACCAGAGCGCTGATGTTGTACTGGGCTGGGAGTGAGGGGCAGGGTTAGGTGCAGAGGAGAGTAGGGAGTGAAGAGCAGGAAGACATCTCCCAGGGGTGTCTCCCAACTTGTCGCCCTCTCCCAACTTGCTCCCCATCAGGGCTGGATCTATGTCCCTGAGCATACCAGTCTCACCTCCCAGGGGTAGAGACCCAGGTGGGTACAGCTGAGGGCTGGGTGGGTGTCTTATGCGTATGGTGAAGGCAACTTTGTGTCCCTCGGTGGAGAACCGGACTGGGAAGAAAGGACATGAGATGTGGCCCCTAGGGCTTGGACAACATTGTCTTTTCAGTAAAACAATATTTAAGCGCCTACTCTGTGTAGCACTTTTCTAGGCCCTGTTAGACAAGAATGCAAGGTTCTTATCCCCATGGAACTTACATTTTAATGGGTGGGAGAAAGATGATAAAAGAGTTCATTAAAAAGCTAACCTTTATTGAGCATTTACTATGTGCCAGGCACTTTTAAAGTTACCTTAAATATATGAACTCATTTAATCCTCACAGTAGCCCTATTAAGTAGATTCCTACCACAGAAAAAGAAGGCACAGAGAAGTTAACATGTCCATAATTACCCAACTGTTAAGCAGCAAAGCTGGGATAGGAACCTAGTCAGTCTGGTTCCAGGCTAAGTAAGTAAGAAAATTCAGATACAGATAAGTATTGAATAGAAAATAAGACAAGTAATGTGATAGTGAAGAGGAGCCATTTGAGCTGAGATCCAAATGATAGGAAGGAGCCAGCTATGCAAAAATCTGCGGGAAGAGCATTCTAGGCAGAGGGAACAGCAAGTGCAAAGGCTCCAAAGTGGGAGTAGGTTTGGTACAGAAGCCTTGGAGAGAAGCAGGAGGACTGTGTTATGCCCCTTTTGCTAGAGGAGAAATGGGGGCTCTGGGAGATAAAGCCCTTTGCCCTCTAGTAAGTGGTGGGCTGGGAATAGAGCTTGAGTCTTCTGGCTCCTGGGGCAGGTCACTTCCTGGGGCCCCCATGGTTGGCCTGAAGGGGGGACACACCCAAGGCTCGGGTTTCCCTCTGGCCTGCTCCAGCCCCAGATGAACAAAGGCCCCTTCTCTCCCTCCCTGGCCCTGCTGGCCCAGCTGAAATGCCCATTGTGTGGCTGGGCAGCGCTGGCCATGGCCTGAGTGTCTCCCACACCCTCTGCCACTTGCTCGCTCCTGCCTTTCTGGGCTCCCTGTGTTCACCCAGCCTGTTACTACCTCCACCTGGGCCTCGCACCTATGTCTGCTGTGTTTGCCTGGTAGCTTCGGCTGCTATAAGTCACCAGTTGCAGCTGCCGATTGAGTTGGTCCAGCCCTGGGCTGGCGAGGGTGAGATCTGGCTGCCCCTCTCCAGTGAGAGTCACTCCAGTCACTTCCCCTGCCACGTCCCAGGTGCCCAAGGAGGCAGTCAGGTTCACCTGGGAGAGGGGATTGGAGAGTGCAGGGTGAGGCCCCAGACCTACCTCTTGCCTCCCTGGTTCCTCCATCCCTCCTTTGGCAGCTTTGTTGCCCTCCCGGCATCCTTAATGCCCACCTGGCCTCCTCGCCCTCCTGTTTCTTCTCACCTGGTATACCTCCTGACCAGAAGTGGCCTGCAGGCTCAGTCCTGGGAGGAAGGAGAGGGGATCAAAATCACAGACAATCTGGAATTCCTCATTTTCTCTTCCCTCTTTCACCACACCCAGCACAAAATTTCTCATGCATCCCTCATTGTTGAGGCCACAGCAGGGCACGTTGCGGGGCATAGCCTAGAGTAACTTATTGTTTACTCCTTCCCATCAAAGCAGTAGCTCTTCTGTGGCCTACCCTACCTGTCCACCTAACTTTGGCCAGTCAGCAAGAATAGACCCTTCTCCCCAAACCTCTCCAGTCACTGTCTTCTATAATTCCTGACAATCTTAGAGTCCCTTCTGTCCCCATCTCCCACCTCATGAGCCCTCCCTGACCTCAAGTCTCCCACCTCCCATTCCAATCTTCCCTCATTCTTCCTCACCCAACCTGGGCTCTGCCACCCCCCACCGTGGCTTAGGTCATCCCCTAGGACCGTTCTCCCCACCTGGCACCAAGATGCTCCTGAGGGGCTGGACCTCCACACCCTGCAGGGGGTACTGTAGTGGGGAGTTGGCAGGGGCTATGAGCAGCTGGTCAGCAGCAGACTGGCTCCTGGCAGTGAAGGAGGGGGAGGACAGAGGAGCAGTCAGGGGGAGACGGGCTCTCCCTCCTGCCACACCCACCCTCCAGGCTTCCCCCTGCTCTCCCCCTACAAGAGTCATGCCCTCCTTTCCCACTGGTACCGGTACCTTGAAAGGAAGGCCTGGAACTCCTGCTCCCTCAAGGCAGATGCAGCCCTCAGCTCCTCAGGGTCAAAGGCCTTGGTGAAGTCAATGGCTTGGACCTGCCTCTGGAAGGGGAGGTGAAGGCTCCCCCCACTGGACTCACAACTGCAATTGTTCGTGGACAGCCGCCTGGAGCCGGGAGGAAGGGTCCTCAGAGCCCAGCCATGCAGCTCACTTATCCCACAGAACATTTACACAGGACCTATATCTTGGCCTTTCAACCCTGTCCATCCAAAATCTGTCCCCTTAAACACTGCTCTTCAAATAGTCCCCAGGAGGAGGAACCACCAAAGGAATGACGCATCCCCTAAATCTGGATTTTACAGAGGTGTAGAATAGGGCCAATTGCTAGGTGTTCAGAGTTGCCTACACGCCATTAGGACCCCACCTGGACTCTCCTTTCATAGGGAATCACCAGGACTCAGAAAGTCAGGGCCCTCCCCTGACGGCACACCCTCCCTTCCTCATACCGTGACAAGGTTCTTGGAGGACAGATTTGTCCCCCAGCCAGCACAAGACTCAGTGGCCCCCTCCACCTCCCACTTCACCCCTCTGCAACCAGTCGTGGGGAGCCCAGGCATCAGAGCTCAGCAGTGGAGGAAACAAGAGCTTCCCACGCCGCCCCCCAGCGAGTGCCGTGCCGGTACCACGACTCCTTGCACTCACCCCACCACTTGCTCCTTGATCCTGACTGGGATGTGTGCGTACCGGGGCTCGGGGGCAAGACCTGGCAAATCTGGCCTGGGGTTGCCCTGCAGGGGCGTCCACAGCGCAAGAGGTGCCTGGAGGCCCGGCGCGACCCGGGTGCTCGCGTACAGGAGCCCCAGCGAGGCGCAGGCGAGCAGCAGGACCAGCACACAGAGGGCCCGGCGGCCCAGCCGCATCCTGGGTGGGCGGTAGGGATGGGAGAGTGAGAAAGGTGGGGAGCGAAGGCGTGGGTTGGGGCCCCCGCGCTTCCGAAGGCTCCTGCCGGCCACCCGGGGCTTTCCACATCTCGCGTGCCAGGATTTGCATAGCGAATCGGTACCCCTGTCCCCTCCCCTCACTTCCCGGGCCTCGGGTCTCCCGGCCTCCTTTCTTCTCTCCCTCTCCCGCATCTTGCTTTCCTCTCACGCCTGAGGCCGGGCATCTTGAAGCAAGAGAACGTTGGAGGTAGTGGTTTCGATGCGGAGGCTCATAAGTAGAAGAGTACCATTTCATCAGAACAGCGGGTGTTCCCGAGCCCGCCACCTCCCCTGGCCCGCGCATCCCCCAACCCCTCAGTCCGAGCATCACCTGGCCCCGGCTGGGCTGCAGAGGGCAGCGCCACACCTTGCCTGTCATGAAAAATGCAGAATCACGCCCGCGCTACTGGGTGGCCCCGGCGGAGGTGACCCCGTGAGTGGCCTCGGGAAGCTGTGCGGGGGGACAAGGTGGACCGGCGTGCGCGCCTCTTCCCGCCTCCGACTCGGCCCCTCATCCCGCCCGGGCACTGACCTGTCTAACGCTCTGAGGCCGCGGCAAGATTTCGGTCCGGGCTGCGCCAGGCTCTCAGCTCCAGCCTGGGGGTCCTCATGGGGCTGGAGGCGGCCTGATGGAGGAGTCGGGTGTGAGGCTGAGAGTGAGGGGGATCCTCCTGCCTCCCGAGCGCGCCCGACCCCTCCCGCCTTCGGACTCTCCGGGCTTTGTAGACCAAGGCGCTGGGGTGGTTCTGGGCGTTTCCTGCGGGGGTGGAGATCGGAGTCCAGAAACCTCCGCACCCCAGTCCCAGAAACAAATCCGGGGCTCCCCGGTACCCTGTTCCACTTGCCGGGCCGGGAGAGGTCGGGCCGCCGCCCGGCTCTTCAGTTCGCGGTGCCGCGCGGCTCAGCTCCCGGGCTGGTTGCGGCGGAGGATCCGGCTACGCGCGGGGAAGGAGAGCGCTGGGGCGCCTTCTGGTGGGCGCCGAGGACATTGCGGGGGCGCCAAGCCCGCGCCGAGCGCAGGTCCTTCTCTCCACCCCCCCTCCCCCTCCAGCCCTTCGCCTCCCA
>NW_020185339.1:22956305-22996520 GCF_003031525.2 Neophocaena asiaeorientalis asiaeorientalis | reverse complement strand
GAACCCTGGCATCTCCCCCGCCTGCCCCCGATCCCAGTCACTCTATTCCCTATGCGTTCGGAGCCGCCCTCTCGTCTAGACTGTAGGCAAGGACAGGCGACAAGGGCTTCGGGAAGAGTTGGGGCGGAGACGCCCTGTAACCCCATTTCATGGAAGATTTGGGTACTTAGGGTGAGATAAAGGAAGACAGACAAGACTCTGGAAAATAAAAAAATGCCTGGCTAAGAAAAATAGATTCACAGCCTCCCTCCCATGCTCTCCTCCCCCGCCCCCCAACCCCCAACCCCAGTTATCTTACGAACACTCAGTGATGTACCAAACACTCGGCAACTCAAGGGCCTGCTTCTCCTGACTGCTCCTTGTTGCAGGTTTGCGGGAGGAAAGAAACGCCAAACAGTGGCTAGATTGGTTGTAGTTCTGCGTGCAAGCCGCAGACCTGTAGACTCCCTTCTTTGTAGCTGGATTCTTGACGCTGCCCTAAGTTCCGTGGTTCCACGGTTCTAATAAAAGATGTCACGATTTAATAGGGAAAAAAGATATAATAAGAAATGTAAAATAATGAAAATGTGGGGACGGGGAGAGGGAAAGGATGGATTGTTGGATGAATTGTGTACAAAGAAATGACTAATCAGCCGGGGAGAAAGTGCGATTCTCACCCTCCTTACACCGAAATAAATTCCAGATCTATCAAGTATTTTAGTATTAAACGTGAAACCACAAAGAACAGTAAAATAATTCATGGCGTTTGTTTTGTTTTTTATGGTCTTGGAGTGGGGAAGAGATATATAAAAATATAAAAAATATTTAATATCAAGATATATAAAAAACTCGAGTGAAAACATTTCTATAAACAAACTTGAGAGAGAAATGACAAACTGTGAAAAAGTATTTGCAACATGTAAGACAGATGAAGGTCTGCTTTTCTTAAGAGCTCTAAAACATCAGTAAGAAAAAATGGGGACTTCCCTGGCGGTCCAGTGGTTGAGACTTCACCTTCCAGTGCAGGAGTGCAGGTTCAATCCCTGGTCAGGGAGCTAAGATCCCACATGCCTTGGGCCAAAAAACCAAAACATAAAACAGAAGCAGTATTGTAACACATTCAATCAAGACTTTAAAAATGGTCCACATCAAAAAAAAAGAAAAGAAATCTTAAAAAAAGAAAAGAAAAGAAAAAATTATCAATTACCACCAAATGAACAAAAATTGTGATTAGGCAGTTGACAGAAAAAGTGAAAATGGCTTTTAAAATATATGAAATTATACTTGACCTTATTCATAATAAATAAAATGCAAATTAGAATAACAATGAAATGGTTTTTGATTACCAAGTTAGGAAAGGTCAAAGAGCTTGCTAGCACATTGAGTGGTCAAGTATTTGGAGAAACAGTCACTACCATACATTGCTGTGAGTGTAAACTGACACAACTTAGAGCAATTGGCCAATCTATTAACACTTAAAATATTAATCATTTAAATTTTAAATATTAGTAAGTTAACATTTTAAAGATATGGTTCAGTCAGACAATGGAACACTGGGTTAATCTATATCTATTGATACTGGATGATACCCAAAGCTGTTAAGCAAAATAAACAAGGTACAGAACAGCATATATAGTTGGCTCCTGAGTGTGGGTTTTAGCTTCTGGGTTTGTCCAAAATCTGGAAATGAAGTGCTGCCATAATAAAAACCCAAAAATGTGGGAAAGACTTTGGAACTGGGTCTTGGGTAGCAGCCGGAAGGAATTTGAGGAGTGTTAGTGAAAGACCTAAGAATGTTGAAGAGCATGTTAGTAAAAGCCTCATGTCCTTTAAGGAGGCTGCTGATAAAGAGAAGTGAGGAAAGTAGGGAAATTGAAGGAAAGGGGGTCCTTGTTGTTGAGATACATTTAGCAACATTGTCACCAGCAGTGGGGTGGAAAGTAGAAACTATACTAATGAATTGCAGATCTCATTGAGGAGATTTCCAAGCAGAATGTTGAAGGTGCCATCTGGTTTCTTCTTGTTGCTTTTTTTTTTTTTTAAAATAAATTTATTTATTTATTTTTGGCTGCATTGGGTCTTCGTTGCTGCGCGCAGGCTTTTCTCTAGTTGCGTGAAGTGGGGGCTGCTCTTCGTTTCGGTGTGCGGGCTTCTCATTGTGGTGGCTTCTCTTGTTGCAGAGCACAGGCTCTAGGCGCATGGGCTTTAGTAGTTATGGCATACAGCCTCAGTAGTTGTGGCGCATGGGCTTAATTACCCCGCGGCAAGTGGAATCTTCCTGAACCAGGGCTTGAACCCATGCCCCCTGCATTATCAAGCGGATTCTTAACCATTGCACCACCAGGAAAGTTCTTTTTTTTTTTTTTAATATTTGTCTATTTATTTATGCTCTGCGTCTTAGTTGCAGCATGTGGCTTGTAGTTGCGGCATGTGGACTCTTAGTTGCGACATGCATGCCGGATCTAGTTCCCCGACCAGGGATCTAACCCAGGCCCCCTGCATTGGGAGTGTGGAGTCTTACCCACTGGAGCACGAGAGAAGTCCCTCTTTTTGTTGCTTATAGTAAAATATGAAAAGAAAGAGATAAGCTAAAGGAAGGAATGCTAACAAAAAGGATCTGGGGATTGTTGGGTTTGAAAATTCCTAGCCTCTCCAAGGACAAATGAAGCTAATATTTAAAAAATGGCTTGCAGGCAAAGATCATATCTAAGGAATGCTCAAGAAAACATGGTCTGAAAATGAAGCCAAGGAGGTGAACATAAATTCTTTGTTAAGAAAGAGTTAAGGCAGTGCCTCAGAGAATAGTTCAGTTTAACAATAGGACTCTCAGTGATCAAAGGAGAAGCTCAAGGAAGAGAAAGCCTTATCTATAGTATTTGTGAATATGGCTTTCATTTGATGTAGTTAATCTCAATAAGATTCACAGGAGGGCTTCCCTGGTGGCGCAGTGGTTAAGAATCCGCCTGCCAATGCAGAGAACACGGGTTTGAGCCCTGGTCCGGAAAGATCCCACATGCCGTGGAGCAACTGAGCCTGTGCGCCACAACTACTGAGCCAGCACGCCACAACTATTGAAGCCCGCGAACCTAGAGAAGCCACCGCAATGAGAAGCCTGCGTGCAGCAGCAAAGACCCAATGCAGCCAAAAATAAATATAAATAAAATAAATAAATTTATTTTTAAAAAAAAGATTCACAGAAAACCTATAAAGATTTTAAGAGAGCTGTATCTGCAGAATTTTATTGGTGATAGAATGATTCTCTCTTATCATTCTGATAGATAAATGTTTGCTGTTTTAAGTCCCCCAAGTTTGGAGTAATGTATTACATAACAATAGATAACGAATACTGAATATTATACAAGTGACCTTGAACAATGAGAGGGTTACGGGCACCAACCCTCAAGTCGAAAATCTATATAGGGACTTCCCTGGTGGTCCAGTGGTTAAGACTCCACATTTCCACTGCAGGGGGCACAGTTTAGATCCCTGGTTGGGGAACTGGTCTTTTATTTATTTTTGGCTGCATTGGGTCTTCGTTGCTGCGCGCAGGCTTTTCTCTAGTTGCGTGAAGTGGGGGCTGCTCTTCGTTTCGGTGTGCGGGCTTCTCATTGTGGTGGCTTCTCTTGTTGCAGAGCACAGGCTCTAGGCGCATGGGCTTTAGTAGTTATGGCATACAGCCTCAGTAGTTGTGGCGCATGGGCTTAATTACCCCGCGGCAAGTGGAATCTTCCTGAACCAGGGCTTGAACCCATGCCCCCTGCATTATCAAGCGGATTCTTAACCATTGCACCACCAGGAAAGTTCTTTTTTTTTTTTTAATATTTGTCTATTTATTTATGCTCTGCGTCTTAGTTGCAGCATGTGGCTTGTAGTTGCGGCATGTGGACTCTTAGTTGCGACATGCATGCCGGATCTAGTTCCCCGACCAGGGATCTAACCCAGGCCCCCTGCATTGGGAGTGTGGAGTCTTACCCACTGGAGCACGAGAGAAGTCCCTCTTTTTGTTGCTTATAGTAAAATATGAAAAGAAAGAGATAAGCTAAAGGAAGGAATGCTAACAAAAAGGATCTGGGGATTGTTGGGTTTGAAAATTCCTAGCCTCTCCAAGGACAAATGAAGCTAATATTTAAAAAATGGCTTGCAGGCAAAGATCATATCTAAGGAATGCTCAAGAAAACATGGTCTGAAAATGAAGCCAAGGAGGTGAACATAAATTCTTTGTTAAGAAAGAGTTAAGGCAGTGCCTCAGAGAATAGTTCAGTTTAACAATAGGACTCTCAGTGATCAAAGGAGAAGCTCAAGGAAGAGAAAGCCTTATCTATAGTATTTGTGAATATGGCTTTCATTTGATGTAGTTAATCTCAATAAGATTCACAGGAGGGCTTCCCTGGTGGCGCAGTGGTTAAGAATCCGCCTGCCAATGCAGAGAACACGGGTTTGAGCCCTGGTCCGGAAAGATCCCACATGCCGTGGAGCAACTGAGCCTGTGCGCCACAACTACTGAGCCAGCACGCCACAACTATTGAAGCCCGCGAACCTAGAGAAGCCACCGCAATGAGAAGCCTGCGTGCAGCAGCAAAGACCCAATGCAGCCAAAAATAAATATAAATAAAATAAATAAATTTATTTTTAAAAAAAAGATTCACAGAAAACCTATAAAGATTTTAAGAGAGCTGTATCTGCAGAATTTTATTGGTGATAGAATGATTCTCTCTTATTATTCTGATAGATAAATGTTTGCTGTTTTAAGTCCCCCAAGTTTGGAGTAATGTATTACATAACAATAGATAACGAATACTGAATATTATACAAGTGACCTTGAACAATGAGAGGGTTACGGGCACCAACCCTCAAGTCGAAAATCTATATAGGGACTTCCCTGGTGGTCCAGTGGTTAAGACTCCACATTTCCACTGCAGGGGGCACAGTTTAGATCCCTGGTTGGGGAACTGGTCAGAGAACTAAGATCCTGCGTGCCGTGAAGTGCAGCCAAAAAAAGAAAAGAAAATCCGTAGTCAGCTCTCCATATCTGGGGTTCTGCATTCACGGATTCAACCAGCCATGGATCGTGTAGTACTGTACTATGTATTTAGTGGGAAAAAAAAATCCTCATATAAGTGGACCCGCACAGTTCAAACGTGTGTTGCTCAAGGGTCAGCTGTATAGACGGAGAAGAAATGGTCTGCAACTATACACGATAACTCATAATGCTGAAAGAAAAAAGCCAAACACAGAAAATTACATTCCGTGTGATTCTTTTTATTAAAGTAGAATACAGGCAAAACTTATCTGTGATGTTTGTAGTCAGAATCTTGATTATCTTTGACGGGTGGAGTAGTAACTAGAAGGGGTCAAAAAGAATCTGGGTGCTAGTAAAGTTGTGTTTCTGCATTGGAGTGCTGATTACACAAGTGTGCTTAATTTGTAAAAATACACAGAGTTGTATACTTGTAATCTGTATACTTTTCTGTATGTATATTGTACATGGATACACAGTTTAAGAATATGTGAGACTTTCAAATGCCTGCTTCACTGGGTCTCATCCCCTCCAACTTTCTCAAAGACTGTTTCTGCCATTACCCGCCCCGTACATTGTCAGTCTGTCCTCCACTGGCATGCAAACATGCTGTCTTTTCTTCCTTCTTAATAGACCCCTCCCTTGACCCCTGCATCACCTTCCAGCTACCTCCCCATTTCTCTGCTCCTCTTTATGGGAAAACTTCTCCAAAGAGTAGTCAACATGTCCCTTCCTCCCCTGGATCCACAGCAATCCAGAATCTACCCCATATTTCCACTGAGTCTGCTGTTATAAGATCCCCCATGGCCTCCTTTCTGCTAATCCAGTGATGACTTCCCTGTCTTCATCTTACTGAGCAACTCAGCAACATTTGACACCACTGGCCATTCCTCCTTGAAATCCTCTTTTCTCTTGGCTTCTGAGACATCATGCTCTCCTTGATCCTCACTGGCTGCTATCCTATCTTCTTCACTGAATCCCCTCCTTTGTGTGATCTCTCATTGTTAGAGGGCCCCACGTTCAGTCCTTAGACCTTTCTCCCTGGATTCTCTCACCAGACAATGTCACTTAGCCTGTAGGGGAAGAAACCTTTTTTCCCCTATGCCCTTAGGTTTTATACCTGGAGTACTGCAAATTAAACTGACAAAAGACAGATCAACATGAGAAAAGTCTTATTATGTATGCATATGGAGGGCTTCATAGAAAAGAACTGACATCCAAAGAAGCAGTTAAGCCTGAGGCTTATATACCATTTTAACAAAGAGCAGTAAATTGTGGAGAAGTAATAAGGCAAAGGCAAAATGGGTTTGGGCTTCTAGGAGTGGTAAATTGTGAGACGGTAAAAATATGGGGGAAAGGAAGGTAGGGTTATTTTAGTAAGATTTGTTGTGCAGACTCCAATTTGTGCAGTCGTGGGGTGAGAAGTGTCTCTGGTTATTAAGAGTTGTTCTTCTTTCCTGGTCTAGTTGAGGAGAGGGGGGGACACCTTCACAAAGGAAAATTTATACCCTACCTTTGGGCAGATAGGGGAAGGGTAGAGAGCTTTTCCTGAGTCTGCTGCCTCCAGCTCAAAATAATCCTTATGCCAAAGTTGCATATTTTGGGGTCACATCCTCTTATCCCCTTCACAGCCCATGGCTTTAAAGCCCACCTATCTGCTGATGACTTCCCGAAGAATAACCCCAATCTTCCACACTATGCTTCAAGACCATAGGTCTAAGGGCCAACTTGACATTTCCACGTGGATGTCTAATATGTATTAAAACTTAAAAAGACCAAAAAAAAAAAAAAAGAATATGTGAGAACAACAATTGTAATCTGCTTTTGAAAATATTCAGAAGCTTTTTTCTTCAAGCAGTACACCCAATTTCAGTGGGGTGGTTCTTCTGTTAGTCACCTTGGGTCAATCATGTAGCTGTAGCCATCTGGCAGCTCAGTGGGGGCTGGGTGATACAAGTTGCCTTTACTCACATGGTGGGAGTTTGGTGCTGGCTCTTAGCTGAACCTCTCCTTGTGGGCTTTCATCCTCCGAGAGGCTAACCTGGGTTTCATTACATGGCAGTTTCAGGGGAGCAAGTGGGTGAGGGTGGAAGCTGCATGGTCCCTTGAAGCCTTGCTTGCAATTCACATAACATTATTTCTCTCTCTCTCTTTCTCTCCTCTCTCTCCATATATTTCTCAAATATATTTCTGCGCCAAAGCAAATTTTCAGGCCATCTCAGATTCAAGGAGTGGCTACACTCATAAGTGGATATGGATGCAAAGAACTTATGATCATTTTTAATCCACCAATATCACCAATGGCCAAATCTTTAAATCCAGGAACTGTTTCTTTTCTTTTTTAAAAATAATTAATTAATTAATTTTATTTATTTATTTGGCTGCGTTGGGTCTTTGTTGCTGCGCGGGCTTTCTCTAGTTGCGGCGAGCAGGGGCTACTCTTCGTTGAGGTGCGCAGGCTTCTCACTGCAGTGTCTTCTCTTGTTGTGGAGCACGGGCTCTAGGCGTGTGGGCTTCAGTAGTTGGAGCACGCAGGCTCAGTAGTTGCGGCGTGCGGGCTTAGTTGCTCCACGGCATGTGGGATCCTCCCGGACCAGGGATCGAACCCGTGTCTCCTGCATTGGCAGGCAGATTCTTAACCACTGTGCCATCAGGGAAGCCCCATTTATTTATTATAGAAACTAGATGTTTACCCCCTTGTTTTCCATAGTCTGCTTTTGCTGATTGCATCCCCAGGTGTCTTTTAATGTTTTCAGTCCCCCTGTATTTTCCGTAAATTGGTAGTTAAATATTGATCAGATCAGATTTCTTCTTTCTTTTTTTGTTGATCCCACTTTTTGGCCACACTGCGCAACATGCGGGATGTGGGACCTTAGTTCCCCAGCCAGGGATGGAACCCATGCCGCCTGCAGTGGAAGTGCAGAGTCCTAACCACTGGATGGCCAGGGAAGTCCCCGATCCCACAAGTTTTGATATAACAATATTTTCATTATCAATAAATTATAAATGTTTTCTAGTTACATTATGATTTCTACTTTGAACCATGGGTTCGCAAACAAATGACAGAAGAGAACATGGGTGATCACACAGTATATTTATAGGGCCAGAATTGAGGGTAGTGTACATCACTTCACGCACCATTGGACAAAACTCAGTCATACAGTTCCATCTGACTGCAGCAGAGACTAGGAAATGTAGTCTAGCTGTAGGATCAGGAAGAAAATGAAATCGGTTTGGTGAACATATGATATGGCTTTTACCAGAGTCTATCCTTTTAGTCACCAAATATTCATTTTATTTTTACTCACACGTGTATACTAACACACTCACCTCAAGTGAGAGAACCCAAATTCCCATCTAGTTCTTGCATCAAGTTCAACCCAAAATCTCAGAGTGATTTGAAATCCTCTTCCTCAGTTCCAGATGTGGCTCCTCTATGCCTCCCCACCCCCTCACTTATAGGTACAGAAGAGCTGCAAATAAACACTGACACTCAGAAAAGGAAAGAAGGGAAGGAAGACCCGCTGCAGTCAGTGGCTCTTAGTGATACGGGCATCCTGCAGGGCAGGCATAGTGAAGTTTCCTGCTGTGCAGCAGGGAATTCCTCTGATTAGACTCTGGTTCTGCTATTTGAATAAACCTTGTTATCTGTATTCTCCAAGGAGCCACCTTTGGCATGGGGTGGGGCGTCTGCTATTTGAATAAACCTTGTTATCTGTATTCTCCAAGGAGCCACCTTTGGCATGGGGTGGGATGTTTAGTTATTCTCTATCCTCATGATTGCATCTCACGTAGGCTTTGGAGAATATTCCCTCCTTGGGGCCATACAAGTTTTAGAGCCAACTTTCTATAGTAGAAATTTGGAAGCCATATAGTGGTTTTACATTTGAACTGTCAGAGACAGTTTGTGGTTTCCTTGCAGTGCAATGCTGCAAAAACTTAGAGGAGATTTTTGCTGTCTCTTAATTCAAGAGAGGACACATTCTTAATCTGTGTTTTGCCACAAGGCTGGATATTAGTAAGACTTTTTGATCAGGGCCTTCTCAATTTTATTTCTCACTGTTTTAAGTCTTAAAGCAATAGAGTTTTCCAACAGTTTAAGACCTAATGTTTCTGGACATGTAATTCCCTTTAATATTTGCTTGCAAAAAAAGCCAGTACTCGCCTGAGCTCATCTCTTTTTTGTAATGCATCCAAAATTTTCCAGTGCATGCTGGCCATTTGATTCTTTCCAACCTCTTCCCTTTGTGCTCAATAGCGTATACTGTGTTTTCCAAATTATTACAGGCATCATTTTACCAAGTATTTTGTCATTGTAGAACATGATGTTCCAGATAGTGTCTTTGGTCTCTTAGCTCCACACTTACCCTTTTGGAACATCTTCTCTAATGTCAAGTAGGACTACTTTCCTAATCATGTGGTGTCCTGTTATGTTCTAACAGCTGCTGGAGGGAGCTGCAGTGGTAACATTGGTAGCAATGTGATTCTGAGTTCCTGTTCAGGCATCTGGGTTTCAACAGCAGCAGCCTCAGTGCTCAGCAATGGTAGATTCTAGGTAACACCATTTCGCCCTTTGCTCCACTGGCCCTAGAGTTAGTGACTTCCTGCACTTACTAATCATTGAGTAACCTTATCTACCCCTTTTTTCTACTCCACCCCTCGCGGCACTTTGTAAATGATTATCTATATTAAATTCTCTCTATTTGAAATACCCAGAATTGTTTCTGTTTTCCTAACAGAACAGTGTTTACTGTCTTGTCTACTAACACAAATAGATTGCCATCCTTTGAGCCTCCAGTATAGTTTTCTCATTGCTGGCCACCTGGTTGCTATGTCAGTGCCATATATTTTGGTTTTTGTTACAGCAGCACACCACTTCCACTATCATAACCCTGGTACCAAAGCCAGACAAAGAACTACAATAAAAGAAATCTACAGACAAGTATCCTGTACGAACATAACGCAAAAATCTTTGATAAAGATTTCTATTCTAGCAAATAGAATTCAGCAGCATATTAAAAGGATCATACACCATGAGCAAATGGGATTTATTTCTGGAATGCAAGGATGATTCAATATACAAAATTTGATCAATGTAATATCCCACATTAACAAAATGAAGGGAAAGGACTGCATGATCATCTCAATTGAATAAGCAATCAAATAAACATTCAGTTGCTGGAGAGGGTGTGGAGAAAAGGGAACCCTCGTACACTGTTGGTGGGAATGTAAGTTGGTGCAGCCACTATGGAGAACAGTATGGAGGTTCCTCAGAAAACTAAATATAGAATTACCGTATGATCAGCAATCCCACTCCTGGGCATATATCCAGACAAAACTATAATTCAAAAAGATACGTGCACCCCTATGTTCATAGCAGTGCTATTCACAATAGCCAAGACATGGAAACAACCCGAATGTCCATCAACAGATGAATGGATAAAGAAGATGTGGTACATATACACCACATATATATACCATATATACCATTTGCAGCAACATGGATGCAAGTAGAGATTATCACACTAAGTAAGTCAGATATCATATGATATCACTTATATATGAAATCTAAAATATGACACAAATGAACCCATCTATGAGACAGAATAGAATCACGGACATAGAGAACAGACTGGTGGTTGCCAAGGGGGAGGGAATGGGGGAAGTGATGGATTGGGAGTTTGGGATTAGCAGATGCAAACTATTATATATAGAATGAATAAACAACAAGATCCTACTGTATAGCACAGGGAACTATATTTAATATCCTACAATGAACCATAATGGAAAAGAATATTTTTTTTAAAAAAAGCAGGGTCTCAAAGAGATATTTGTACACTCATATTCATAGCAGCACTATTCACAAGAGCCAAAATGTGGAAGCAACACAAGTGTCCATCAAGAGATGAATGGATAAGAAAAATGTGGCATATACATCCAACAGAATATTATTCTGCAATGTGCTACAGCATAAATGAATCTTGAGGACTTTATACTGAGTGAAATAAGCCAGTTACCAAAGGACAAATACTATACGATTTTACTTTTATGAGGTACTTAGAGTAGTCAAAACCATAAAGACAAAAAGTATAATGGTGGTTGCCAGGGGTTGGGATAGGGGATAATAGGGAGTTATTGCTTAATAGGCATAGAGTTTCAGTTTTATAAGATGAAAAGTGTTTACAGGATAGCTGGTGATGGTGACAACACCGTGAATGTACTTAACACCACAGAACTGTGTACTTAAAAATGGCTAAGGTGGTACATTTTATATTATGTGTATTTCCAAACAATAAAAAAGTCCTTTAAGACAGTTGCTTGCCTATATACCAGCAATGAACAAGGGGAATTTGAAGTTTAAATCACAATCATTGGGCTTCCCTGGTGGCGCAGTGGTTGAGAGTCCGCCTGCTGATGCAGGGGACACAGGTTTGTGCCCCGGTCCGGGAAGATCCCACATGCCGCAGAGCGGCTGGGCCCGTGAGCCATGGCCGCTGAGCCTGTGCATCCGGAGTCTGTGCTCCGCAACGGGAGAGGCCACAACAGTGAGAGGCCCGCGTACCGCAAAAATAAATAAATAAATAAATAAAATAAAATCAGAAGTTTAAAAAAAAAAAAAAAATCACAATCATTTACTTTAGCACTCCCCAAAATGAAATACTTAGGTATAAATTTAACAAAATGTATATTACGTCTTTATGAGGAAAACTATAAATTCTGATGAAAGAAATCAATGAAGAATTAAGTAAATGGAGAGATATTCATGTTCATGGATAAGAAGACTCGATATTGTTAAGATGTCAGTTCTTCCCAATTTGATTTATAGATTCAACACAATTCCAATCAAAACACCAGAAAGTTATTTCGTGGATATTGACAAACCAATACTAAAGTTTATATGGAGAGACAAAAGACCCAGAATAGCCAACACAATATTAGGGAGAAGAACAAAGTTGCAGACGGACACTGCTTGACTTCATGACTTCCTATAAAGCTACAGTAACCAAAACATAGTGGTATTGGTGAAAGAAGAAACAAATAGATCAATGGAACAGAATAGAAATCTCAGAAACAGGGACTTCCCTGGTGGTCCAGTGACTAAGACTCTGCGCTCCCAATGCAGGGGGACTGGGTTCAATCCCTGGTCAGGGAACTAGATCCTACATGCCACAACTAAGAGTTCTCATGCTGCAACTAAAGATCCCATGTGCCGCAACTAGGACCTGGTGCAGCCAAATAAATGAATACATATATTTTTAAAAAAAAGAAATCTCAGAAATAGACCTACATAAATATAGTCAACTGATCTTTGAGAAAGGAGCAAAGGCTGGGAATTCCCTGGCAGTTCAGTAGTTAGGACTTCACGACTTCACTGCTGAGGGCCTGGGTTCAATCCCTGGTTGGGGAACTAAGTTCCACAAGCTGCGAGGAACAGCTAAAAAAAACAAGAGAGAGAGAGAGAGAGAGGAGGGAGCAAAGGCAATACAATGGAGAAAACACCATCTTTTCAACAAATGGTGCTGGAACAACTGGACGTCCACATGCAAAAAGAAAATGAATCTAGACACAGACCTTACGCCCTTCACAAATGTTAACTCAAAATGGATCATAGACCTAGGTATAAAACGCAAAATTATAAAACTCTTAAAAAACAACGTGGGGCGTAGAGAATGGACTTGAGGACATGAGGAGGGGGAAGGGTAAGCTGGGACGAAGTGAGAGAGTGGCATGGACTTACATATACTACCAAATGTAAAATAGGTAGCTAGTGGGAAGCAGCCGCATAGCACAGGGAGATCAGCTCAGTGCTTTGTCACCACCTAGAGGGGTGGGATAGGGAGGGTGGGAGGGATATGGGGATATATGAGGGAGGTGATATAGGGATATATGTATATGTGTAGCTGATTCACTTTGTTATAAAGCAGAAACTAACACACCATTGTAAAGCAGTTATACTCCAATAAAGAGGTTTTTTAAAAAAAAATAACAGGGGAAAATCTAGATAATCTTGGGTATGGCAATAACACTTTAGACACTACATCAAAGACGCCATCCATGAAAGAAATTATTGATAAGCTGGACTTCCTTAAAATTAAAAAATTCTGCTCTGTGAAAGATGCTATCAAGAGGATGAGAAGACAAGCCACATACTGGGAGAAAAATCTGCAAAAGACATATCTGATAAAGGAATGTTATCCAAAATATACCCCAGAACTCTCAATTTCAACAATAAGAAAACAAACAAGCCAATTAAAAATTGGGAAAAACACCCGAATAGACACGTCGCCAAAGAAGATATACAGATGGCAAATAAGCTTATGAAAAAATGCTCTACATCATATGTCATTAGGAAATTGCAAATTAAAACAACAACAAGATAGCACTACATGCCTATGAGAATGGCCAAAATCTAGAACACTGACAATACCAAATGCCAATGTGGGTCAACAGAAACTCTCATTCATTGCTGTTGAGGATGCAAAATGGCACAGTCACTTCGAAGGACAGTTTGGCAGATTCTAACAAAGCTAAACATACTCTTAGCATACAGGCTAGCAATCATGCTCCTTGTATTTACTCAAGTGAATTGGAAACTTACATGCACACAAAAACCTGCACACAGATGTTATAGCAGCTTTATTTATAATTGCTAATACCTGGAAGTAACAAAGATGTACTTCAGTAGATGAATGGATAAATAAACTGTGGTACCTCCAGACTGTGGAATATTATTGAGCAGTAAAAAAAAAGAGTTATCAAGCCATGAAGAGACATGGAGGAAGCTTAATTGCATATCACTAGATGAAAGAAGCCCATCTGAAAAGGCTACAGCTTGTACCATTCCAACTATATGACATTGCGGAAAAGGTAAAACTATGGAAACAATAAAAAGATCAGTGTTTGCCAGTGGTTAATGGAGAGGAAAGGATGAATTGACAGGTCACAGAGGATTTTTAGGGCAGTCAATCTATTCTGTACGATACTATTAATGGTAAATATATGTCATTATACATTTGTCAAAACTCATGGGAACTAAAGGCCCTGGCCGTGGAGGTAACACAGGTGGCTGGTTTCAGGTGAGGCAGGATTGTTTGGCCACAGCAGAGACCTCCCAGTCGGCCACAGGAGAGACCTTGAAGGACACTAAGATGCCTGGTGAACAGCAGACGGAGGAGGAGGTGGGAACAGGAGGGGGAAGAGGAGGAAGAGATGCAAGAGGAGACTGGTGCTGCTGGTGAAGAGTGAGCAGGATGAGGTTGAGAAGTATGAGATGATGAAACTCAAGATCCCCATGGACCACAAGGAGGTCTCCAGGGAGACACCAGCACCCGTGGCCAATAGGGCAGGTCCACACTTGGGCTGGCCTGCAGCCATGCTTTTGTTGGCCCTCCATGTCGACCAAGTAACCACTGACGTGGGTGAGAGGCTCTTCCTGTACACCTAGCACAGCCGGGCTGGCCTGCAGCCATGCTTTTGTTGGCCCTCCATGTCGACCAAGTAACCACTGACATGGGTGAGAGGCTCTTCCTGTACACCTAGCACAGCCGGGCTGGCCTGCAGCCATGCTTTTGTTGGCCCTCCATGTCGACCAAGTAACCACTGACGTGGGTGAGAGGCTCTTCCTGTACACCTAGCACAGCCAGGGCTCCTTGGTGAGACTGGTGCACAGCAAATATGGCCAAAGGAAGAAAAAGAAAGAAAAAACCCTCATAGAATGTATAACACCGAGAGTGAGCCCTAATGTAAACTGTGGACTTTGGGTGATGATGTGTCAATGTAAGTCCAGTGATTATAGGGAATGTGCCACCCTGATGTGGGATGTTGATAGTAGGATAGGCTCTGCATGTGTGAGGACAGGGAACTCTCTGTACTTTATGCTTAATTTTTCTGTGAACCTGAAACTGCTGTAAAAAAATAAAGTCTGTTTAAAAGAAAAAAAATGAAATGTGGTTTTCAGAATACCAGCTCCAACATCACAGTGGTATATAGAAGGGTGGATTTGAAGCCAAAAGACATAATAATCAGCATACTCTCCATGCAGACAATACAAGAAACCTTGACCAATTTACTTTATTCATCAAGTTCCCAATGTGTGTTATTGCTTTGGTGTGTTTTGATTCCATCTTAATAGTTAAACCCCAGAAAATATTAGCACTGTTTTTTCTACTGTCAATAATCATGTAGGATTTTTACCTATTTCTCCACTTCATTCCTTCTTACATCTCAGACCTTCCATCTTGTATCCCTGTCCTTTCCTCTGAAGTATATCTTTACTGGTTGCAAACCCTCCTGGGAGGTTGTTTTTTTTTGTTTGTTTGGTCTGAAAATATTTGTATTTTCCCCTCATTATTGAAAGATATTTTCACTAGCCATAAAATTCCCAGTGGCAGTTATTTTCTTTCATCACACTGACAATATCATTTATTGTCTTCTGGCTTCCATTGGTGTCATTTGAGAAGTCAGTTCTCAGTCCAACTGCTGCTTCTTTGAAGGTAATCTGTTTCTCTGGCAGCTTTTAATTTAATTTAATTTTATTTTATTTATTTATTTATTTTTGCGGTACACGGGCCTCTCACTGTTGCGGCCTCTCCGGTTGCGGAACACAGGCTCCGGACGCGCAGGCGCAGCGGCCATGGCTCACGGGCCCAGCCGCTCGGCGGCATGCGGGATCTTCCCGGAACGGGGCACGAACCCGTGTCCCCTGCATCGGCAGGCGGACTCTCAACCACTGTGCCACCAGGGAAGCCCTAATTTTATTTTCATTGTGGTAAATGTACATGCAGTGAAATGCATGGGCCTGTGTTGTAGGTCAATGAGTTCTGACACATGCATCCACCCATCCAACCCATACTCTGGATGCTTTTAATATCTGCTGTTATTCATTAGTGTCACTTAATTTCATGGTGATATGTCTTAAGTATAGACTTCTTTTCCATCTATTCTGCTTTAAATTATGGGGGGCCTCTTGAATATGTGGATTTTGTATCTTTCATTAGTTCTAGGATATGCTCAACAATTATCTTTGCTTCATTCTTTCTTTCTGTTTCCAGGACTCTAACCAGTTTTCTCACTTTACTCTCTGTATGTCTTATTTTCTCTTCCATATTTTTCTCTTTGTTGCTCTGTGTTTCATTCTGGGTATGTTCTTCTTATGTATTTTCTACTTCACTAATCCTATCTTCAGCTAAGTTTAAACTTTCTTTGAGTTTTTAAAAAGAAAATTTAAATGAAAAATTTCAAATACAATCAAATATAAAGTATAATGAATCTCCATGTATTTTTCATGCTGCTTCAACTAAAAATATGGTTTTGTTTATTTCATCTATACTCCCACCACTTCTCCCAGACTCCCACAGAATTATTTTAATGCAAATGCCAGTCATTATACTCTTTCACTGATACATACACAAGTATGTGTCTCTAAGAGATAAGGAGTATCTTTTTAACATAACCGTAATACCATTATTACATCCAGCAAAATTGACAATGATATCTTAATATCATATAATATCCAGTCAGTGTCCAAATCTCCCTAGTTGACTCATAAAAGTCTTTTTCTAGGTAGTTTGATTCAGGATCCAAACAAGGCTATACATTGCATTTGACTGATACATTTCCTAAACCTCTTTTAACCTATAACAGTTCTCTTCCCCCTTTTTTTTCTTGCAATGTATTTGTTGCAGAAACTGGAATATTGATCCTCTTTTATTCTTGATTCTCATGGTGTTGTTTAACATATTGTCCTGTTTCTCATATTTCCTATAAACTGGTAGTTATATGCAGAGTCTTGGTTTTTTGGCAAGAAGCCTTTGTAGATAATGCTCTGTGCTTCCTACTGTATCCCATCAAGAAGCACATAATGTCTGGTTGTTCCTCTTTTCATGGTGTTAAGTTTTATCAGTATATGCACATGGTGTCAGCTTGATTCATCTATAAGCCTCTTAGCTAATGTTTCTGACAGTCATTGATGACTACTGCCTCGATCAATTATTTCGTTAGGATTATAAAATGATGACAGTATATCATTCCTTCTGCTATTATTAGCTGGAATTCTTCTCTGAAGAATAATTGCTTCTTAAACTATTTAGTTATTTTATTTAGTTTTTAATTTAAAACTCTATATTTTAATTTCTAGAAACTCTATTTTAAATATGTTAGATTATTTTTATAGTTTCCTGTTTTCTGATATATTTTCAAATTTCTTTTATTTCTTTAAGTATAGTAAGCATAATTGTAATCAGTGTCAGGTAATTACAATACTGAATTCTTTGGGGCTCTGTTTCTGCTGTTGTTTCTTCTGGTTCTCATTCACAGTGTCTTATGTCCTTTTGGGTTTAGTTATTTTTCATTATGAGTTACTAAATTCCCTTGGAAAATGATTTGTAGGAGTTCTTTGGTGCCTGGGATGAAGGGGATATTTTTCCAGAGTGGATTTGCATTTGCTTCTGCCAAGTGCCTGGGCCATTATTTTCTCCTCCTCGGAACCACTTAAATCTAAACTTACAGCTTGAATTTTTTTTAAACCATTTAAATGTTGTGAAATTGGTCTGTAAATTTCTTTAAGGGCCTACTTGTGATTACAAATTCTCCTTTGTTTGGCACTGAGGCAACCTTCCTTGCAGTTCCCTGGAGCTGGGGACCTGGGGACAGGTTCACTACCAGGAGGATTTCCTCTCAGAGTCTCCACCTCTAGTGGACCTTTTGTCCCATCCTCTAGAAAACAAAAACACATCAACAAAGCTCAAATCTGTACACCTTTGGTGGGAATGTAAACTGGTGCAATCACTGTGGAAAACAGTATGGATGTTTCTCAAAGAACTAAAAATAGAGCTACGATAGAGCAATCCCCCTCCTGGGTATAGATCTGAAAAAAAACAAAAACATTAATTCAAAAAGATATGTGCGCCTCAATGTTCATAGCGGCATTATTTACAATTGCCAAGGTATGGAAGCAACCTAAGCGTCTATCAACAGATGAATGGATAAAGAAGACATGGTATATGTATACAACGGAATCCTACTCAGC
The DNA here is from genome assembly GCF_003031525.2 of Neophocaena asiaeorientalis asiaeorientalis. NCBI lineage: Eukaryota > Metazoa > Chordata > Mammalia > Artiodactyla > Phocoenidae > Neophocaena > Neophocaena asiaeorientalis. The sequence goes on along the minus strand of NW_020185339.1, from coordinate 22,978,497 downwards.
CATAAAAAAGAATGAATATTTGCCATTTGCAGCAACATGGATGGACTTGGAGGGTATCATGCTGAGTGAAATAAGTCAGAAAGAGAAAGACAAGTACTGTATGACATCACTTATATACGGGATCCAAAAAATACAACAAGCTAGCAGACTCACAGATGGAGAGAAAAAACTAGTGATTACCAGTGGGGAGAGGGAAGGGGGAGAGGCAATATAGGTAGGGGTAGGGAATTAAGAAATACAAACTATTATGTATGAAATAAGCTACAAGGATATATTGTAAAGCATAGGGAATATAGCCAATATTTTATGATAACTGTAACTGGAGTATAACCTTTAAAAATTGTGAATCGCTATATTGTACAGTTGTAACTTACATAATATTGTACATCACCTATACTTCAATTTTAAAAAGAGTTCAAAAAATACATTAAAAAAACAAAGGTTGGGGACTTCCCTGGTGGTCCAGTGGTTAAGCATCTGCCCTCCAATGCAGGGGATGCGGGTTCAATCCCTGGTCAGAGAACTAAGATCCCGTATGCTGCAGGGCAACTAACCCCATGCGCCACAACTACTGAGCCCACACGGCAAAACTAGAGAGCCTGCGTGCTGCAACTACTAAGCCCACGCGTTCTGGAGCCCGTGCACCACAACTAGAGAGAAGCCTGCACACCACAACTAGAGAAACCCGTGCACCACAATGAGGAACCCGTGCACGGCAACGAAAGATCCCGCATGCCACAACGAAGATCCCGCATGCTGCAGCTAAGACCCAAAACAGCCAAATAAATAAATAAATAAATTTAAAAATTAAAATAAAAAAAAAAACAAAGGTCAACTCTGCAACTTTGGCAAATGCCTTCCAAGCAAATGTGTCTACAGGGTTTTGACTGTCAAAACCCTCTAGGTTTTCTGACTTCATTTAGATTTTGGCCTGTTAATTCTCCAGTGTCTTGTTGGCTTTACCATGCTTTCAGAAGGAAGATAATTATATTTTACTCAGCATTTTAAGTTGTTTTTAGTGTGAGGATAACCAACCACGTTGAAGAAAAAAGATTCTCCAGATGAGTTTTTCCAAAGATACAGTCATTTCATGTTTATGTTTGTTTAGGAATCAATTTCACAGGTTTGCTAAATCAGTTACCATTCCTCCATTTGCTTTCTAGCTTCCAAAATGTTGCTGCTGTTGTCTCCTTTCCCTGTCCCTTTGTTCCTACATGGCCTGGAGGATAATACGTGCATTCGCTGCCTGCCCCTCTCCCCCCAGCTCCTGGTTTTCAACTGGAAGTCCCCATTATTTCTTTAGGATAATTTTATTAGACGACAACTGCAGGATCGCGCTGAAAGGTTTTGACAGAAATTTGCCAGATTGCCCTTAAGTTGTATGTATATGTGAAAAGAGGAATACTATTATATAATAATTGTTTTGCCACAAGTATTAAGCAGCTTTCAGGAGTATTGCGTGCACGCACCCATCCGCCTCGATCCTCCGCCTGGCGGCGGCCGGACACAATACAAGAAACGGCTTAAAAAGCAATTAGAGATGCGCACAACAGCTGGGCGAGGACCGAGGAAAACTGCTTAACTAGGCCTAGCGGGTAGACGGTGCCTCTCTGGAACTGATGGAGGGTGGGAGGGGGTCCGATATCGTTGGTGATTGGTTGGCCTCTCTGACCAATCGTGAGCAGCGAGTGGTTTTGCTAATCGTCGTGATCCACCTCCTCGTGGGCTTTGGAGCCACATTGGCAAATGGGACTAGGGCACATAAGAGGGACAGAACATTTAGCCAATGACACCTTGTGGCGTTGATGGGCGGGGTGAGGCCGCCGCCAGGTTTAGGGCGGAAGGAGTTGTTCTGGATTAGAAGGGGAACGAAAGATGGCGGCGGAAACGCTGCTGTCCAGTCTGTTGGGGCTGCTACTTCTGGGGCTCCTGTTTCCCGCAAGTCTGACCGGCGGTGTCGGGAGCCTGAACCTGGAGGAGCTGAGTGAGATGCGTTATGGGATCGAGATACTGCCGTTGCCTGTCATGGGAGGGCAGGTGAGGAGGCGTAGAGGGGACGAGGGTCCGGGGCAGAAGGGGAAGGGGGAGAAGGTAGAGGAAGAAGGGCAGCTGTGGAGTCTGTGGCGGGAGCCTAAGGAGAATCGGGAAGAGTTAAGCAGGGGTTTTATGAGGACTCCGGAGGGTCGTAATCGGAGACCCATTCCCTTGGGGCCAGGGCCTGGGAGGGGTGGGGCTTCCCACTGTCCACTTCAGGTCCCAGTTCCTGATTGAAACACTCAGACTCCTCCCCCGTGGAGAAGTGGGAGTGCCCTCGCCCCTCACCCGCTAAACACAGCTGGAGGTCTTGTGGTTCTCTCTGTCTTGACTGGGCTCTTACCCAGGATATGAAGAGGGATCTCGTTGTTCTCCCTGATCTCAACCTCTCTTTGCCTCCCTGCACCCCGACCCGCACTTCTTTCCCAGAGCCAAGCTTCGGACGTGGTAATTGTCTCCTCTAAGTACAAGCAGCGCTATGAATGTCGCCTGCCAGCTGGAGCTATTCACTTCCAGCGTGAAAGGGAGGAGGAGGCACCTGCTTACCAAGGGCCTGGGATCCCTGAGTTGTTGAACCCAATGAAAGATGCGCCTTGCCTGCTGAAGGTGAAAGGGACTGGGATGGAGGGTACTAGGGCTTGGAAACTATCTATTTGGGAACCATTGTGCCTGTGAATGAGGAGTGATGGGGAGGATCTGTTGGAATTAAGATGGCCATTGAAGGAGTAGGCATATTGTACAGATAGGAAAGAAGCAAAGAATCCTGTAACCACTGATGACACTTTGCTGAATGTAGAGGAGAGTTAGAAGAGCTCAGAATAAGGGTTAAGCTAAGATTGAGGTGCTAAAGAGGGTCAATGTGGGGCAGTAGGGGCACTCCCCTAGAGAAGCCTTCCTGGTAAAGTCACCCCCTCCCCTGTCACTCTCTGCCCAGTATCCTATTTTATTTTCATCATGGCACTTTTCATGATCTGAAATCATCTTTTTAACTGAATCGTCCGTTTATTCATTTTTGGTCTGAGTCCTAGCACTAGAACGTAAGTCTATGAAGTCAAAGAATTTATCTTGTTCACAGCTGTATCCCCCGTGGCTAAAACAGTATAAGGGAGTTCAATTAATACTTTAATATTCTATGTTTCCCTGGTCTGAATGCTACAAGGATATCATGGTTTCGTATCTTTATGGATGACAAAGAAGGATTTTTTTTCTTCTTTTGGCTGTGTTGGGTCTCAGTTGCCGCACGTGGGATCTTCGTTGGGGCACACGAGATCTTTCACTGCGGCGTGCGGGCTTCTCTCTCTACTTGTGGCGTGCGGGTTTTTCTTTTCTCTAGTTGTGGCACACAGGCTCCAGGGCGCGTGGGCTCTCTAGTTTGAGGCACGCAGGCTTAGTTGCACCACGCTATGTGGGATCTTAGTTCCCTAACCAGGGATTGAACCCACATCCCCTGCATTGCAAGGCAGATTCTTTACTACTGGACCACCAGGGAGGTCCCCAAAGAAGGACTTTTTTATAAAAAGAGAAGAGTGGAAAGCCTACAGGTGCAAACCACTTAGGCTGTAGAGGTCTCTCTCCAAGTCACAGAAGGCAAACAGCCCTCCCTCCTCACCGAGAACCTGGAGGATTGAGTGTGGAAGCAGAGGGAGATGAAAAGTAAATGAGAGATTATGTGTCTTGGAGCCAGGAGAGATTCTGGTTCCAAGAAGAGACATCTGTACTCCATCCCCCGATTGTTCATTTTTTTTTACTGTTAGACCAAGGACTGGTGGACATATGAATTCTGCTATGGACGCCACATCCAGCAGTACCACATGGAAGGTGACTCCCGCCTACATTTTTCCTAAGCCCTCAGCAACCTGTCATGGAAGGTGACCTGCCTCCCCAGTTCCCTTCCCTCCTAGTCCTCTGAGGACAGGGTAACCACGCTTCACTGTGCTTTCTTTTGCAGATTCAGAGATCAAAGGTGAAGTCCTCTATCTCGGCTACTACCAATCGGCCTTCGACTGGAATGATGAAACAGCCAAGGTGGCAGGAGTGTGGGATTGGGAGAGAAAGGGGTCTGGGCTGCAGACTGAGAGCCCTGACGAGAAGGGGAGGGTCAGGATTAGCTGACGTGTTTCTTGGGGTTTGGTGGCTATTAGGATAAAGTGCTCTTCTTCCCTCTTGCTGTCTTTCTCACACCCCTTCCTCCTGCCTGATGTCCTCCCCAGGCCTCCAAGCAGCATCGCCTGAAACGCTACCACAGCCAGACCTATGGCAACGGGTCCAAATGCGACCTCAACGGGAGGCCCCGGGAGGCTGAGGTTCGGGTGAGTCTTGGGTGAGGGAAGTTGACACTCCCCCAGTGACAACTCAGATTCTAAGGGAAGAGGGCAGGTTTGCGTGGTATAGTCAAGAGTTTCTCTCCCAGACCCTAAACTCTAAGTTTAAGACTCATATTTCTAGCTTCATGTCACTGCCTGGATTTTCAGAGGCAGTTCAAGTCAACATTTCCCAAATCCTCCCCTCTGAACCCCCAACCACACTTTTATCTGTGTTTCTCCTTTTTGTCACCTAAGCTGGACATCTGAGTGTCATTATTGACTCTTACTTCTTCAATTTGTCCTCCTTTCATCATTTAACGACTCTGCAATGAGGTCGTGCTGGTGTAGGTATTGGGCTCTGCTCTGGGGGTACAGTGGTGAGCAGACACGCAGCCCCTGCCCTCATGGACTACAGTTAGGAGAGGAAGACAGAGACTAAAGAATCACAGAAATGAGCCTGTGATTACAAACTGAGAAGTGATATGGAGGAAAGGAATCAGGGTCAACAACAAAGTCCACTCTCTACTTCTAGACTTCTCTCACAACTCGCCTCTTCTTTCCCATGCTTGGTACCTTCATCTCACTTCCATCACTGCCAACAGCCTCTTAACAAGTGCTCCCCATCCAGTAGTCCTTAACTGAGTTCAGGCAGACAGCGGTATGGTAGGCAGAGTTTCTCAGGTGATTCTAATGTGTATTCACAAACATAAACACCTGTAGAGAACCACATGACACAAGAATTATCTTCATGTAATACAGATTTGCACATGCAGCTGTGTGCTGGTAAATGTGGAGCACCGGGATCGCCAGGGTAGGGTGGGGTGGTGGAGGGGGAAGCCCACATGTAATGTTTGCCAGTATCCATGGTATAAATATCCCCATCATGGCAAAATTCATACTATCACTGTGATGTCAGTCATCTTGCGACATTCCTGAAAACTTACCAGTTGGCTCTGGCGAACTGGCCTGAGCTGGCTTCAGCACACCACTATGAGCAAGTGTCCCTTCTCTACCGAGTTCTGGAAAACCTTCAATAATTATGCCTCACACAAAGGATAAGATCCAAATACTTCAGCATAGGCTGGGGTGGCAGCAGTGGAGGCGGTGGGAAGCAGCCAGATTCTGGATATATTTTGAAGGTAGAGCCAAGATTTGTTGATGGATTGGATGTGAGGTGGAGTCAAGTATGACGCCAGGGATTTTAGCTTGAGCAACTGGGAGAATGGAATTGTCATTTACTCAAGTGGGAAGAAACGGGTTTGGAGGAAGAAACTAGGCTGGTGTGGGACATATGAAGGTCAAGATGCCTATTAGATATCCCAGTGGTGATGGTCAGTTGGTAGTTGAGTCTGTAACTCTGGAGTTCCGGGACAGGGTCTGGGTTGGAGATATAACATCTTACTGCGTTTCTGTCCCACTGCCCTTCTTCCTGTCCTTTGAACCAGTGAGTCTCATTGTTCCCTCTGCCTAGCGCCATCTTCCCAGAGATCTTTAAATGGCTGGCTCCATCCTGTCAGGTTATATACACCTATGACACCTCCACAGGGAGACCTAACATAGGCACACAGACACACACACCCTTCCGCCTTGATCCTGGTAAACACCTACGGTGTTTTATATTCTTCAATGCATGTATCATTTCCTGAAATTAGTTTATTTTTTGAGTTTAATCTCTCTCTCTATCCCCAGTAGAATAAGCTCCAGGAAGTCAGGGACAATGTCTGTCTCATTTTATGCTGTATCATCAGTGCCTTCAACAGCGCCTGGCACCAAGTAGGTGCCCAGAGATTATTTACTGAATGAATGGAAGAAATGATAAGCCATTTCAAAGGTCACTTTATTTTATGTGACCTTTCTTGGCTAGCCCAGAAAGTTCATTGTGTCCCCTCAGCGCTTCATATACATACAACCACATTCACATATATCCGCGTCTTAGCTGTTTGGGCTGCTATAACAAAATACCACAGGCTGGGTAACTTATAAACAACAGAAATTTATTTCTCACAGTTCTGGAAGCTGGAAGTCTGAGATCAGGGTGCCAGCATGGTTGGGTGAGGGCCCTCTTCCAGGTCACAGACTTCTTGTGTCCTCACAAAGGAGCTCTGTGGGATCTCTTTCATAAGAGCATTAATCCCATTCATGAGGGTTCCATCGTCATGACCTAAGCATCTCCCAAAGGCCCCATGTCCTAATACTATCACAGTGGGCATTAGGAATTCAATATACGAATTTTAGGGAGACACAGACATTCAGACTATAGCAACCCACAGCATCCACACACATATATGATCTATTATAGCACTTGATTGTATTGTTTGTTTCTTTACTTGTCTGTACCTTCAGTAGGCTGAGAACTGAAGGCAATTTTCCTCACATCTGCTGAACCATATGCCCTGTGCTAAGCACTGGAGATGAAATGGTGACTGAGAGACCCAGTCCTGCTCTCAGGAGACAGACATTAAATAAAGAGCCACAGGAAGCAGGGTAAACTCTCTGATGGGTGAGGCACTTTTCACAGGGGAGCACACAATAAAGGAACTAATCGAGTCCAGGTCAAGGGGAGGCCTCTGGAGGAGGTGACCTTTGAACCAGCAGTTAGTCCAGCAGCTATAGACCAGTGGGAAGGAGAGGGCATTCCAGGCAGAAGGTACAGTGAGTGCAAAAGGCCTGGAGGCAGGAGGGATTGATAGCCGTTCCCAGTGACTGGAGGGAATTGTGGGAGATGAGGCTGGGCAGTCTTTAGGGGACAAGTCACAGGTCATGAAGCTCTGTAGCTGTGTTGAGGAGTTTGGACAATCGGAGAAACGAGGGGGAGCCAGTGAAGTATTTTGAGCAGAGTGGTGCCATATTCGGTGTTGGTTTTGAAGGCTCACTCTGGCTGGAGCATAGCAAATGGTTGGGAGACCAGTGAGAAGGTGGATGCAGTAATCCAGGTGAGAAAACAAGGTGGTCCGGGGTGAAGACGTGAATTATTGGAGAGACTTAAGGGGCAAAATCAATATAGTAAGATTCCCAGGTTTCTGGCTTGAGCAACTGGATGGATGGTGGTTTGTTTTTGAGATGGGTACAGTGGGAAGAGGAGTAGGTTTGGTGAAGGAAAATGATGATTTTGATGTTGAACACGATGATTTTAGTGGCTGTAGGCATCCAAGTAGAGATATCTGAGGAGGCTGTGGATCTGTGGGTCTGGAGCTGACGAGAGAGGTCTAAATAGAACCCAGAGTGCTGGAGCCATCAACATACTGTTAATAATTGAAGCCATGGTATGGATGAAATCCCCCCCTGCCCCCCGCCCAAGAAACAGGATATAGTGAGAAGTGGGACAGAACTGTGAGGAAGCCAGCATTGAAAGCCTGGGCAGAAGGGAGCTTTGCCAAGAAGAAGCGACCAGAAGGCAGACTGTGGTGACATGGAACCCAGGAAGGACATGTCCCAAGGAGGGACTGGTCCGTGGTGTTGGCTGCATCTGAACCTTCAAGGAAGTGGAGAATTAAAAACTGCTTGTGGGTGATCATAGGAATTGTTATTTTAATAAAAGCAAAACAGGAACATGGAAATAAAAATTCAGACTGTAGGGCTGGGAACCAGATGAAAATTGGTAAGTCCGCTGCCCCCGGTCTCCCCTGACCAGTCCTTGGGTTGGACTCAATGCCAGAGGTCATTGGCAATCTCCACCAGAGCAGTTTCAGTGGGCTGGTGAAGCTGAGGTGTTGAGGAACGTGGTGAGGAAGTGGGAATCTTTGAAGAAGTCTGGCTGTGAAGGGAAGGGAAAAGGCGAGCACTAGTTAGCAGGGCTGTGGGCTTGGGAAAGTGGGACTTTGTGCTTGTTGTTTCATGTGTTAAGGTGGGAGCGTGTTTAAATGCTGGGTGGACCTAGTAGAAAGGAGGCAAGGCTGAGGTTCAGGAGAAAGAATGAGAAGAGAGTGTGGGCAGGGCTGCGATCCTGAGGAGGCGGTTCTGTGCTTGTAACTAGAACCGAAAGATGGCATATTTGCTGGGGAGTCTGGAGGTTTTAGTGGCAGAAAGTTGAGGGCGTTCCTCTGTGGCTGCTTTTATATCCTGATGGGCCACCCAAGTTCGTAGCCTGAGTGACTGAGTGAATCCCCCACTCCGGGGCAGGCCTGGTGAAGTTCCATCTTCCCAGTGCCTCCTTGGCGGGAGCAGGGTGCACAGCGTTTGGTAAAAGTGCAGTTTCCGGGGAGTTTTGGAGCAATCGGTTAGCCATCTGGAATTAAATAAATTTGGATCCCTATCTCAATTCGTACATTAAGTAAGATTTCAGAGAGATCTAAGATTTTTCCATTAAAATGTTTAATTATGAAACATTTCAAACATACAGAAAATAATGTCAAAGAGACCCATAAATCCACTGCCAAGTTAAACAGATGTTAACATTTTGCCATATTTGCTTCAGATCTGTTTTTTTTAATAGAAGGAATAAAATGCTAATGATATAGTAAAAGCCACCCTCTCATTTCTTCCCTCTCTCTCCTCTCCAGAAACAACCACAACCATCTCTGTGCTTGCTTTGTACTTTTATTAATGCTACACATATCACAGGCAATATATATATTTTGTATTTTAAAATTATATATCGGTATAGTTTTGCTTTTTCACTAATCGATGTTTTTACCATTCTGTGGAGTGACATGGAGATCCAGTTCGATGACTTTTTTAAAAAATAAATTTATTTATTTTTGGCTGCGTTGGATCTTCATTGCTGCACGGGGGCTTTCTCTAGTTGCAGCGAGCGGGGGCTACTCTTCGTTGCGGTGCATGGGCTTCTCATTGCGGTGGCTTCTCTTGTTGCGGAGCACCGGCTCTAGGCGCGCAGGCTTCAGTAGTTGTGGCACGCGGGGTCAGTAGTTGTGGCTCACGGGCTCTAGAGCGCAGGCTCAGTAGTTGTGCTGCATGGGCTTAGCTGCTCCGCGGCATGTGGGATCTTCCCGGACCAGGGCTTGAACCGTGTCCCCTGCATTGGCAGGCGGATTCTTAACCACTGTGCCACCAGGGAAGTCCTAAAATGGGTTTTTCTATATCTGTAAAATATGCTGTTGAGATTTTGATAGGGATTGCATTGAATATGTATATCACTTAGTGTAGTATTGCCGTCTTAGCAATATTATGTTTTCCAGTCCATGAACGTGGAATGTCTTTCCATTTATTTGTATCTTCTATAATTTCTTTTAATAATGTTTTGTAGTTTTCAGTGTACAAGTCTTTCACCTCCTTGGATAAATGTATCCTAAATATTTTTTTTGATGCTATTGTGAATGAAATTTTTTTTTTAATTTCCTTTTTGAATTGTAAGTGTATAGAGATACAACTGATATCTGCATGTTGATTTTATATCCTGCGTCTTTGCTGAATTCATTTATTAGCTCTAACAGTTGTTTTGTTTGGGTTCCTTTGGATTTTCTTTTCTTTTTTTTTTCAGGAGAAGGAAGGATTTATTACTTACAGCAAGTACGAAGGACAGGGGGGATCTTTCCCAAAGCAGTGTCTCCCCGAACAGCAAAATTGCAGAATGTTTTAGCTAAGGGTACATGCATACTCATGAAGAGGCTTGAGTAGAGGAGATCAGCATAGAATTGGGGCAGAAGTGGACAGAGTCCAAGCTTTAGTGTATTGAAGTCAGGAAGGTCAGTATCATCATTCTGGCCTCTATCTGGGTGGGGGCCTTAGTTCCTACAGAACTCAAAGACTGTATCAGATTGTTATGTATATCCCTTGAGGAGGAGCTAAAACTGCACCCCAGATGGGACTCAAACCCGCAGTCTTCCAAGTGAAACCACACAGCTCGTCTCAGGACTTAATGAAGCTCATGTTCTTTATGTTTCAGAGCAGAAGGAATTCAGCAAGAGGGCAAGTGATAGGTAAGAAGTAGATTTATTAATATCCTTTGCAAAGAGGTGGCAGGAAAATGAGGCACAAGAGATGGTCATGTCCCAGGTCTCAGGTGAGTTCCTGGGATGGGCCATCAAGTGAGGGTCCTTGATTTTGTGCAGGAAAGAATTCAAAAAGCAAGCCGTAGTAAAGTGAAAGGAGAGATACACATTCCATAGACAGAATGTGGTCCATCTCAGAAGGCAAGCATGGCCTTCTTTGGATTTTCTATGTGTAATGTCATGTCACCTCTGAAACAGATAAATTTACTTCTTCCTTTCCAATTTGGGTGCCCTTTATTTCTTTTTCTTGCTTAATTGCTCTGGTTAGAACTTCTAGTACTGTGTTAAATAGAAGTGACATAAAGTAGGCATCCTTATCTTGTTCCTAATATTAGGGGAAAGGCTCTCATTCATTCATCATTGAGTGTGACATTAGTGGTGGGGTTCTCATGTATGGCCTTTATCATGTTGAGACATTCTCTTCTCTTCCTAGTTTATCAAGTGATTTTATCATGAAAGAATGTTGAATTTTGTTAAATGCTTTTTCTACGTGAATTGAGATGATCATGTGGCTTTTTTCTGCATTCTGTTATATTAATGTGATGTATTATGTTATATAGATTGATTTTTTTATATGTTGAACCATCTTTGCACTCCTGGAATAAATCCCACATAAATCATGATGTATAATGCTTTCAGTGTGCTGCTGAATTTGTTTTCCTCGTATTTTGTTGAGAAATTTTGCATCTGTATTCACAAGGGATATTGGCCTATAATTTTCTTTTCTTGTAATACCTTTGTCAGGCTTTGGTATCAGGGTAATGCTAGCCTCATAGAATGAGTTAGGTAGGCATTTTTTTTATATATTCCATATTTAATTCCTTAGTTATTACATTTTCTCTATAGCTTATCTTTTTCTTTTGTTTAGACTGTCTTAAATGTACTTTTAATTAACAAAATTTTTTTTCAGAACAAACTTTTTATTGAAGTAGAGTTGATTTACAATGTTGTATTAGTTTCAGGTATACAGCAAAGTGATTCAGTTATATATATTTTTTCAGATTCTTTTCCATTATAGGTTATTACAAGATATTGAATATAGTTCCCTATGCCATACAGTAGGTCCTTATTGTTTATTTTATATATAGTAGTGTGTATCTGCTAATCCCAAACTTTGAATTGATCCCTCCCCCACCCCCTTTCCCCTTTGGTAACCATAAGTTTATTTTCTATGTCTATGAGTCTGTTTCTGTTTTGTAAATAAGTTCATTTGTATCATATTTTAGATTCCGCATATAAGTGATATATGATATTTGTCTTTCTCTTTCTGAATTACTTCACTTAGTATGATAATCTCTAGGTGCATACATGTTGCTGCAAATGGCATTATTTTGTTGTTTTTATGGCTGAGTAGTATTCCATTGTGTATATATACCACATCTCTTTATCCATTCATCTGTCAGTGGACATTTAGGTTGCTTCCATGTTTTGGCTATTGTAAATAGTGCTGCTATGAACATTAGGGTGTTCTTTTTGAATTATAGTTTTATCCGGATATATGCCCAGGAGCGGGATTGCTGGATCATATGTAACTCTATTTTTAGTTTTTTTGTTTTTGTTTTTTTTGCGGTACGTGGGCCTCTCACTGTTGTGGCCTCTCCCGTTGCAGAGCACAGGCTCTGGACGCACAGGCTCAGTGGCCATGGCTCACGGGCCTAGCCGCTCTGCGGCATGTGGGATCTTCCCGGACCGGGGCACGAACCCGCGTCCCCTGCATCGGCAGGCGGACTCTCAACCACTGTGTCACCAGGGGAACCGTATTTTTAGTTTTTTAAGAAACCTCCATACTGTTTTCCATAGTGGTGCACCAATTTACATTCCCACCAACAGTATAGGAGGGTTCCCTTTTCACCACACCCTCTGCGGCATTTATTATTTGTAGACTTTTTAATGATGGCTATTCTGACTGGTGTGAGGTGATACCTCATTGTAGTTTTGATTTGCATTTCTCTGATAATTAGCAATGTTGAGCATCTTTTCATGTGCCTATTGGCCATCTGTATGTCTTCTCTGGAGAAATGTCTATTTAGATCTTCTGCCCACTCTGAAGGTTGTCTTTTGGTCTTGTTTATGGTTTCCTTTGCTATGCAAAAGCATTTAAGTTTCCTTAGGTCCCATTTGTTTATTTTTGCTTTTATTTCCACTTCTCTAGGAGACGGAGCCAAAAAAAATTTCTGTGATTTATGTCAAAGAGTGTTCTGCCTATGGTTTCATCTAGGAGTTTTATAGTATCTGGGGGTTTTTGGGGGGTTTTTTTTGGTTTTTTTTTGGCTGCGTTGGGTCTTCGTTGCTGTGGGCGGGCTTTTCTCTAGTTGCGGCAAGCAGGCTTCTCATTGCAGTGGCTTCTTTTGTTGCGGAGCACAGGGTCTAGGCGTGCAGGCTTCGGTAGTTGTGGCATGTGGGCTCAGTAGTTGTGGCTCTGGGCTCTAGAGCGCAGGATCAGTAGTTGTGGTGCACGGGCTTAGTTGCTCTGAGGCATGTGGGATCTTCCCAGACCAGGGATTGAACCCATGTCCCCTGCATTGACAGGCAGATTCTTAACCACTGTGCCACCAGGGAAGTCCCAGTATCTGGTTTTATATTTAGGTCTTTTAATGGGATTGTTTTCTTAATTTCTCTGATATTTCATTGTTAGTGTATAGAAATGCAGCAGCTTTCTGTATATTAGTTTTGAATCCTTAATTCCAATATGATTAAAATTTTCAGTCTTTATAGTTTGTACTTTGGATCTTTTATTAAATACTTTTCTATTCACCTATATTTTTGAAGTTTTAGAAGATTTCTTATTATATTTCGGACTTCAATCAAAAATTTAATGTATAGTGTAAGCTTGGGACCTAAATATACCTAATTTCCATCAGGATAACCAGTTGTCCCAGCATCATTTATTGAGTAATCTGCATTTCCTCTCTGATTTGTAGCACCACCTCAGTCATTTATCAGGTTCCAATATATGTGTGCACTTTCTTATTGGCTTCTCTTTTGTTTTAAAAGTCTATTACTAAGTTTCGTTATCTGATAATGTGCATTTTCCTTTGTTCTTCAAAACCATCTGGGCTATTATTGGATAAGTTCTGTGAAAAACTGTTTGGGGAGTTTTAACTGGAAGTATGTTGAATTTTAGATTAATTTGGAGAGAATTGATATTTTATGATATTGAGTCTTCATATACTATGAACATGATGTTTACTTCTTTTTATTGTCTTGTACTTTAGTAAGATTTAAATGTTCTCTGTGAAGCTCTCGTACATCTTATGTGAGGTTAGTCCTCGAGACCTTGTAGCTTTTGTTTATTTGTGTCTTGTGCGTATATGTACATGTTCCAAGCATACAGGCACCTTATAGTTTTTGATGCAATTGTAAATGGCATCTTTTAAAAATTATATCTTATGATTGATTGTTGCTGGTGTATGGTCACATTAATTGATTTTATGTATTGATCTTGTATTCAGCAACTTTGCTGAACTCTCTCATTTCTAATAGTTTGCAGATTCCCGTGGATTTCCTGTGTAAATAATCATGTCATCTGCAAATAGGGACAATTTTGGTTTCTTCCTTTCTAATTCATATACATTTCATTTTCCTTATACTTACAGTGCAATAGAAATGGTGATGATGGCCATCTCTGACTTGTTCCTGACTTTAAAGGAAATGCTCTACACTAGTTTTTAAAAGTATTTTATTTATTTATTTAGCTGTGCCAGGTCTTTTTGTGGCACGGAGGATCTTCGTTCGTTGTGGCGTGCAGGATCTTTAGTTGCAGTGTGTGGGATCTTTTTTTTTTTTTGGCTGTGTTGGGTCTTCACTGCAGTGCGTGGCCTTCTCATTGCGTTGGTTTCTCTTGTTGCAGAGCAGGGGCTCTAGGCACGCGGGCTTCAGTAGTTGCGGCGCGAGGACTCAGTAGTTGTGGCTCATGGGCTCTAGAATGCAGGCTCAGTAGTTGTGGCACATGGGCTTAGTTGCTCCACGGGTTGTGGGATCTTCCCGGACCAGGGATTGAACCCGTGTACCCTGTATTGGCAGGCAGATTCTCAACCACTGCGCCACTAGGGAAGTCCCCGTGTGGGATCTTTAGTTGCGGCATTCACGATCTTTTTTCATTTGCAGCATGCAGGATCTAGTTCCCTGACCAGGGATCAAACTTGGGCCCCCTGCACTGGGAGTGCAGGGTTTCTATTTATTTATTATTTTTTAAAAAATTATTTATTTTATTTACTTATTTTTGGCTGCGTTGGGTCTTCATTGCTGCGCACAGGCTTTCTCTAGTTGTGGTGAGTAGGGGCTGCTCATCCTTGAGGTGAGCGGGTTTCTCATTGCGGTGGCTTCTCTTGTTGTGGAGCATGGGCTCTAGGCTCGCGGGCTCAGTAGTTGTGACTTGCAGGCTCTAGAGCGCAGGCTCAGTAGTTGTGGCACACGGGCTTAGTTGCTCCGCGGCATGTGGGCTCTTCCTGGACCAGGGCTCGAACCTGTGTCCCTTGCATTGGCAGGTGGATTCTTAACCACCATGCTACCAGGGAAGCCCGCGCAGGGTATTTAACCAAGGTTTTTGTTTTGTTTTGTTTTTAATAAATTTATTTATTTACTTTTGGCTGTGTTGGGTCTTCATTGCTGCATGCGGGCTTTCTCTAGATGTGGCGAGCGGGGGCTACTCTTTTGTTGCGTGTGCAGGCTTCTCTTGTTGTGGAGCACAGGCTCTAGGCGCGCGGGCTCAGTAGTTGTGGCTCGCGGGCTCTAGAGCGCAGGCTCAGTAGTTATGGCGCCTGGGCTTAGGTGCTCCGCGGCATGTAGGATCTTCCCGGACCAGGGCTCAGACCCGTGTCCCCTGCATTGGCAGGCGGATTCTTAAACACTGCGCCACCAGGGAAGCCCGGGAGTGCAGGGTCTTAACCACTGGACCACCAGGGAAGTCCCTGAAGTAACACTATTAACATATTTTCCTGTAGGCTTTGTAGACTCTCTTTATCAGGTGAATGAAGATCCATTCTATTCCTAATTTGCTGAATATTTTCATGATGCAAAGCTGTGGAATTTTAACACATGTTTTTCTGTATCTATTAAGAGGGTCCTATGGTTTTTCATCTCTGTTTTTTTATATGGTAAATTAAAGTAATACATTTTCTAAGGTTTTTTACCCTTGCATTTCTGGGATAATCCATCGTCATGAACTATTCTTAACACATTGCTATTCAGTCTCCTAATACGTGATTTTTACAGCTATTTTCATGTGTGAATTGGTCTATAATTTTCTTTTTTTGTATTGTGTTTACCTTCTTTTGGTATCAGGTAATATTAGCTTCATAAGTGCCTTGAGAATCTTCCCTCTTTGTTCTCTGAAATAGTTTGCTAAGATAGGAATTCATCTGTTTTTTAAAGGTTTGGGAGAACTCTGTAAAACTGCCTCATCCCCACAATTCACCACAGTATTGGTATATTGTGGGCATGGTTTTTACTACTGTTTTAATTTACTTAATGATAATAAAATTTTTTAGGTTTACTATGTCATGAAACATTAATAGATTATAATTTCTTAAGCCATTATTTCATTCCTAAATTTTCAAATGTATTAGCATAAAATTAGTGTTTTATTTTTATTTAAAATCTGTTTTTGTAGATATACCCCCTTTTTAATTCCTAATATTGACTTTGCCTTTTCTCTTTTTGTTGATCTGTCTTGCCAGAGATTTGTCTATTAGTCCAAGAGCTACCTTTTGACTTTGTTTATCCTCTCTATTGTCTGATTACTATTTCATTAACATCTTCATTATTTTATCTTTATTATTTCTTTCCTTCTTCTTTTAAGTTTGTTCTGTTCTCTTTCTAACTTGGATTTTTTTTTCACACTTAAAAAATTTTATATTTAATTTTTGAATACGTATTAAATTTTCATAGCTCCAATGTAGAAATGTTTTACAAAGTATACAGAGAAAAGCCTCAACACACCTTTCCCCTCATCAGTCTCTTCCCATCCCCATAAAAAGGTAACCATTGTTAGCTTCTTTTTATACACTCAGAAAATTTTTTTGCTCTTATTAAAACATTTTTAAAAATTGAAGTATAGTAGTTGATTATATTATATAAATTACAGGTGTACAATATGGTGAGTCACAATTTTTAAAGGTTATACTCCATTTATAGTTATTATAAAATATTGGCTGTATTCCCTGTGTTATACAGTATATCCTTGTAGTTTATTTTATACATTATAGTTTGTACCTCTTAATCCTCTATCCCTATATTGCCCCCCTCTTCATCTCCCCACTGGTAACCACTAGTTTGTTTTCTATATCTGTGATTTGACATTAAGTTATTTATGGCTTTTCTAATGTTAAACCAATTTTGCTTTCCCGAGATGAACCCAGTTCAGTCATATGTATTACCTTTGACTATCCTTTTATATCTTGTTGGGCTCAGTTTGTAATGTTTTAAAGGATCTTGTATAGTGTATCTCCTGAGAGATATTGACCTGTAGTTTTTCCTTCTAGTACTGTCCTTATCATGCTTTAGTGACAAGGTTATGCTAGCCTCAGAAAATAAATTGAAAAATGTTCACTTTTTCTATACTCTGAAGGGTGTGTAAGATTGCAATTTTTTATTCCTTAAATATTTGCTAGAATCACCTGGAAAATCATCTCGGTCTAGGTTTTCTTTGTGGAAAGATTTATGGAAACCCTCTATGATTTGTGGAAATCATAAACTTATGATTCATTTGATTTAGTAGTTTTAGGAATAGTCAAAGTTTTCTATACCTAGTTGGGTCAGTCTTAGTAAGTTATATTTTTTAGGAATTTATCTAGTTTGTCTCATTTTTCAGATTTATTGGTATAAAGTTGTTCATGATATCCTTCTATTATCTTTCTAATTTCTGTAGCATCTGTAATTAGGTTCCTCTTTTCCTTGCTCATGGGTTATTTTTGCCTTGCTCTTTTGTTACTGGTCAGTTTCTCGAGAGGTTGGTCAGTTTTAGTAGACTTTTCAGAGAACTCATTTTGACTATGTTGACCTTCTGTATCGTATTTGTTTTCCATTGTATTTATTTCCATGCTAATCTTTATTTTCCTTCCTTCTACTTTTTTCAGCTTTAATCTGCTGTTTTCTTCTAACTTCTTGAAATGAATACTTAGTTCATTTCCAGCTTTTCCTCTTTTATAATACGTCTCTTATAAATTTCTCTCCAAGTACTACTTTAGGTATGTATCACAGTTTTCTAAGCCTATTTTTTTTTTTTTTTTGTTTTTGTTTTTGTTTTTTCGGTACGGGGGCCTCTCACTGTTATGGCCTCTCCCGTTGTGGAGCACAAGCTCCGGACGCGCAGGCTCAGCGGCCATGGCTCACGGGCCCAGCCGCTCCGCGGCATGTGGGATCTTCCCAGACCGGGGCACGAACCCGTGTCCCCTGCATCGGCAGGCGGACTCTCAACCACTGCGCCACCAGGGAAGCCTTCTAAGCCTATTTTAAGTTTATCTAATTTTCAAATGGATAATACTTTCCCATGACTCAAAACCCAGAAACTATAAAGAGGTGTGCAGTGAAAAATTTCCCTCCAAACTTCCCTCCCACCTGCTCATTTCCCATCGTGCCCTCCTCCCACCCCCGCCCCCCAAGTAACCCTGCTTAGAGTATTCTTTGTCCTTCCAGCCTTTCTTTGTGTGTTTAAAAGCAATTATGACTAGAGATTCTTATTTCCTGTTCCCTTTTTTTACACACAATACACAGTATATTAAACACACATTCTGCACCTTGTTTTTGTATATCTTGACAATAATTCTTAGACATCTTTCAGTGGCAGTACATCTAGAACTTTATTCTTTGTTTTCACATTTGCATAATGTTCCATTGTGTGAATATTCTATCATTTTGTCACCATTATTGTACTGATTAAAATAGTTTCCCCCCTACTTTTTGTCATTACAAAAGATTATTCCATTATACATATGTATATGTGTAACTGTATCTTGAAAGTGTAATTGCTGGGTGCAGGTTATATATATTTAAAGATTGTCCTTTTAAAATTTTTGTTATGGAAAATTTAAAACATAGAATCAGAGATAATTGTCCAGTGACCCACCTGTGTGTCGTCTGGCTTGAGCCAATATGGCCAGTCTCATTTCATCTATCCCCTTGCCCACCCCCCTGCACTACACCTCCACTCCCAGATTATTTGGAAACAAATTACAGACATCATATCATTTCATCCATAAATATTTCTGTATTATCCCTAAAAGACTAGAGCCCTTTTAAAAATATAACCACAATACCATATCACACTAAAAAATTAACCATAATTTCTTATCACCAAATATTCAATAATTTCGTTTCCCTGATTATCTTATATATCTCATAATTATATAGATTTTAATGGTGGTACCAGTTAATTTGAGTCCTCAAATACAAGTCCTGGACCATGTAAGTTTCAATTTGTTGAGACTTGTATGGTCCAGTATATGTCAATTTCTGTGAATGATTCTTTGTGCTTGAAAAGAACGTGTCCTCTACTGTTAGGCACAGTGTTTTCTGTATGTCTTTCAGGTCATGATTGTTCAAATCTTTTGTATCCTTACTGCTTTGTCTCCTGCTATAATTATGGATTTGTGTGTTATTCCTTATTATTCTTTCAATTTATTCATCATTATTCTGTCAGTTGTTGCTTTTCTATCTTGGGGCTATGTATTAATTTGTTCAACAAATGTTTATTAAGTGCTTCTATGTGCCAGGCACTGTTCTAGTTGCTAGCGATATTTCAGAGAACACAACAGACAGAAATGCCTGCTCTAGTTGGGAGAGACAGACAATAAGGAAGATAAAGAATTACACACAATTTAAATTATCTTCCTCATAAATTGAACATTTTAACATTATGAATTGACCTTCTTTATCTTAGTAATTTTTTTACTTAAAGTCTCTTGTGTGATAATAATATTAGCTGTAACAGCTTTCATTGAGTTATGTTTACTTATTTTTTTCATCCTTTTGCTTTTATCTTTTCTATATTCTTATGTTTTAAATGTGTCTCTAAATAGCATATACTTGTATTTTTAACCATTTATATATGTGTGTGTGTATATATTTGGACTTATGTCTAACGTTTTATTTTATGCTTTCTTCTGTTCCACTTTCTTTTTCTCTCCTTTCTTGCTTTTGGTTTGTTTTATTTTGTCTTAATTATGCCACTTTTTCTCTCATCTCAGTGGGAAGTTATGCTCTTTATTTTTTTAAATAACATCTTTATCGAGATATAATTCACATACCACACAATTCAGTGGTTTTTTGTATAGTCAGAGTTGTACAACCATCACCACAATCAATTTTAGAACACTGTCATCACCATAAAAGAAATCCACTACCCTTTAGCAGTTACTTTCCATTCCACCTCTGCACCAAACCCCATCCTCCCTGTAGACAACCTCTAATCTTCCACTCTATAGATTTGCTTATTCTGGGCATTTCATTTCATATATATATGCAATGTGTGACCTTTTGTGTCTGGCCTCTTTCATTTACCGTGTTTTCAAGGGTCATCTGTGCATAGCATGTACTAGTACTTCATTACATTTTATTGCCAAACAATATTCCACATTCTATTTATCCATTCATCAGTTGATGAACACTTGGGTTGTTTGCACTTTTTGGCTATTATGAACAATGCTGCTTTTAACATATGTGAACAAGTTTTTGCGTGGACGTATGTTCTCATTTCTTTTGGTACATACCAAGGAGTAGAATTGCTGGATCATATGGTAATTCTATGTTTAACCTTTCGAGAAACTGCCAGACTGTTTCCAAAGCAGTAGCATCATTTTATAATCCCACAAGTGGTGTATGAGGGTTTCAGTTTCTCCACATCCCCATCAACACTTGTTTTTCATCTTTTTGCCTATAGCCTTCCTAGTAAGTATGAAACGGCATCTCATTGTGGTTTTGATCTGCATTTCCCTGATGGTTAACGACGTGGAGCATCTTTTCATGGGCTTATTAGCAATTTGTCTATCTTCTTTGGAGAAATATCTATTCAGATCTTTTGCCCATTTAAAAATTGCAGTGTCGTTTTATTATTGAGTTGTAAAATTTCTTTATATATTCTGGGTACAAGTCCCTTCTCAGATGTGTGATTTGCAAATATTTTCTCCCTTTCTGTGGGTTTCCAGTTCACATTCTTGATGGTGTCCTTTGCAACACAAAGGCCTTTAATTTTGATGGATTCCAATTTATCTATTTTTTGTTTTTGTTGTTACTTGTGCTTTTGATGTTGTATCCAACAAACGATTGCCAGGAAGACTTACACCTATGTTTCCTTCTAAGAGTTTTATAGTTTTACATGTAGGTCTTTGATCCAGTTGGATTTAATTTTTTGTATATGGTAGGAAGTAGGAGTCCACCTTCATTCTTTTGCTTGTAGATATCCAGTTGACCTAGCATCATTTGTTGAAAAGATAATTCCCACTGAATCATCTGGGTAACATTGTTGAAAATCAAATGATGATAACAGTGAAAATTAATTTCTGGACTCTCAATTCTGTTTTCTTGGTCTATATATTTATACTTATGTCAGTACCACAATGTCTTGATTATTGTAGCTTTGTAGCAAGTTTTGAAATCCATAAGTACAATTCGAAATCCAATCCTGTTCTTTTTTTTCAAGATTGTTTTGGCTATATGGAGTTCCTCGAATTTTCATATAAATTTTAGGAACAGTTTGTTAATTTCTGCAAAGAACGTGTCTGAAATTTTGATAGAGATTGCATTGAATCTGAAGATCAATTTGGGGAGTATTGTCATCTTAACAGTATTAAGTCTTGTAATCTGTGAACTTGGATGTCCTTCTGTTTGTCTTTAATTTCTTTCAGCAATGTTTTGTAGTTTTGGAAGTTTTTTTGTTTTGGTTTGGTTTTTTCCTGGGACATAGCAGGTGTTAAGAATAGTTAGCTATTGGGGGTTTTTTGTTTTTTTGTTTTGGCTGCGTTGGGTCTTCGTTGCGGTGCACGGGCTTCTCATTGTGGTGGCTTCTCTTGTTGCAGAGCATGGGCTCTAGGCACGTTGGCTTCAGTAGTTGCAGCACACAGGCTCAGTAGTTGCAGCGCAGGGGCTCTAGGGCGTGCGGGCTTCAGTAGTTGTGGCACACAGGCTTAGTTGCTCTGGGGCATGTGGGAATATTCCCCAACCAGGGATGGAACACATGTCCCCTGCATTGGCAGGCAGATTCTTAACCACTGCGCCACCAGGGAAGTCGTATTGTTTTTATATTATTATTTTTTAAAAATTGAAGTATAGTTGATTTAGGGAGTTCCCTGGCAGTCCAGTGGTTGACTCTGTGCTTCCAGTGCAGGGGGCACGGGCTTGATCCCTGGTCGGGGAACTAAGATCCTGCAAGCCACGTGGCAGAAAAAAAAAAAGTGTGAAGTCTAGTTGATTTAGTGTTTTGTAGTTTTCAGAATAATAGTTCTACACTTATTTTGCTACATTTATTCCCAATTACTTAATTCTTTTTGATGTTATTGCAAATGTAATTATTAATTTTATTTTGGGACTGTTCATTGCAGGTGTATAGAAATACAGTTGATTCCTATATCCTGTAACCTACTGAACTCATTTATTGTAATGTTTTTTTTTTTTTTCTAGTAGATTCCTTAGGATTTTCTATATGCAAGATCAGGTCATCTTGTAAATAAAGATAGTTTTAGTTTTTCTAATCTAGATGCCTTTTATTTCATTTTCTTGCCTAATTGCCCTAGTCAGAACCTCCAGTATGATGTTGAATAGAAGTGGCATGAGCAGACATCCTTCTCTTGTTCCTGATCTCAGGGGGAAACCATTCAGTTTTTTTACCATTAAGTATAGTGTTAGCTGTGGATTTTTCATGGATGCCTTTTTTTTTTTTTAATAAATGGCTACTTTTTTTTTTTTTTTTTTTTT
>NW_020185339.1:22947213-22956019 GCF_003031525.2 Neophocaena asiaeorientalis asiaeorientalis | reverse complement strand
TTTTTTTTGGCTGCATTGGGTCTTCATTGCTGTGCGCGGGCTTTCTCTAGTTGCAGCGAGCAGGGGCTACTCTTTGTTGAGGTGTGCGGGCTTATTGCAGTGGCTTCTCTTGTTGTGGAGCATGGGCTCTAGGCGCACGGGCTTCAGTAGTTGCAGCACGCGGGCCCTAGAGCGCACAGGCTTCAGTAGTTGTGGCTCGTGGGCTCTAGAGCGCAGGCTCAGTAGTTGTGCTGCATGGGCTTAGCTGCTCCACGGCATGTGGGATCTTCCCGGACCAGGGATTAAACCCGTGTCCCCTGCATTGGCAGGCGGATTCTTAACCACTGTGCCACCAGGGAAGTCCTATAGATGCCTTTTATCTGATCGATGAAGTTCCCCTTTTCCTTGTTTGTTGAATGTTTTGATCATGAAGAGATATTGAATTTTGTCAAATGCTTTTTCTGTATCCATTGAGATAATCACGTGGTTTTTGTCCTTTATTCTATTGATAGGATGTATTAATTAAATTAATTGATTTAAAAAATGTTAACCCAACCCTGTACTCCTGGAATAAATCCCACTTGGCCATGGTGTGTAATCCTTTTTATATGTTGTGGAATTCACTTAACTAGTTGAGGATTTGGGGGTTTATAATCATGAGAGATTTTGGCCTGTGGTTTCCTTTTTTTGGTATCTTTATCTAGATTTGGTGTCAGGGTAATACTTGTCTCATAGAATGAGTTGGGAAGTATTCTCTCCTATTTTTTGAAGAGTTTGAGACTGGCTGGTATTTTTATTTTTTAAATGTTTGATAGAATTCATCAGTAGACCCACCTGACCCAAGCTTTTCTATGTAGCTAGTGTTTTAATTACTAACTTAATCTCTTTACTTGTTACTGGTCTATTCAGATTGTCTATTTCTTCTTGAGTCAGTTTTGGTAGTTTGTGTCTTTCTAGAAATTTGTCCGTTTCATCTGAGTTATCTGATTTGTTGGCGTATAGGTGATCATCGTATTCCTTTACAATCCATTTTATATCTGTAAGGTTGGTAGTAATGTTCCTTCTTTCATTCTCAACTGTACTAATTTGAGTCTTTTTTTCTTGGTCAATCTAGTTAAAGTTTTGTCACTTTTATTTATCTTTTCAAAAATCAACTTCTAGTTTATTTTCTCTATTGCTTTTCTGTTCTCTATTTCATTCATTTCTGTTCTAATCCGTATTATTTCCTTCCCACTGCTTGCTTTGGGTTTAGTTTGCTTTTCTTTTTCAGGTTGTGGGTTTGATATCTTTCTTCTTTTTTGTATTTTACAAGTAAAAATTTTCTTCTAAGCACTGCTTTAGCTGCATTCCATAAGTTTTGATATATTGTGTCTTCATTGTGTTTTCACTCATCTTAGTATTTTCTAATTTTCTTGTGATTTCTTCTTTGAGCCATTGGCTACTTAGGAGTATATGGTTTAATTTCCACATATTTATGAATTCCCCCAAATTCCTTTATATTATTGATTTCTAATATCATTCCATTGTGGTCAGAGAACATACTTTGCCCCTCCTTTCCTTTTTAAATTTATTTCATTGAAGTATACTGGATTTACAATGTTGTGTTAATTTCTGCTGTACAGCAAAGTGATTCAGTTATATGTACATTCTTTTTCATAATTCTTTTCCATTGTGGTTTATCAAAAGATATTGAATATAGTTTCCTATACAGTAGGACCGTGTTGTTTATCCAGTCTATATATAATAGTTTGCATCTGCTAATCCCAAACTCCCAATCCTTCTCTCCTCCACCTCCCCTCCCCCTTGGCAACCACAAGTCTGTTCTTTATGTCTGTGAGTCTATTTCTGTTTCATAGATAAGTTCATTTGCATAATATTTTAGATTCACATGTGATATCATAATTCCTTTCCTTTTTAAATTTATTTCATTGAAGTATACTGGATTTACAATGTTGTGTTAATTTCTGCTGTACAGCAAAGTGATTCAGTTATATGTACATTCTTTTTCATAATTCTTTTCCATTGTGGTTTATCAAAAGATATTGAATATAGTTTCCTATACAGTAGGACCGTGTTGTTTATCCAGTCTATATATAATAGTTTGCATCTGCTAATCCCAAACTCCCAATCCTTCTCTCCTCCACCTCCCCTCCCCCTTGGCAACCACAAGTCTGTTCTTTATGTCTGTGAGTCTATTTCTGTTTCATAGATAAGTTCATTTGCATAATATTTTAGATTCATATGTGATATCATAATGTATTTGTCTTTCTCTTTCTGACTTCACTTAGTGTGATCATCTCTGGGTCCATCCATGTTGCTGCAAATGGCATCATTTCATCCTTTTTTACAGCTGAGTAGTATTCCATTGTACATGTGTACCACATCATCTTTATCCATTCATCCATCCTATTCATCCATTGATGGACATTTGTTTCCATGTCTTGGCTATTGTAAACAGTGCTGCTGTTAACATAGGGGTGCGTGTATCTTTTTGAATTATAGGAGAACATACTTTGTATGATTTAAGTTCTTAGCTCCTTGAACATATTTATAATGACTACTTTAAAATGTTTCTCTATTATGAAGCAGAAACTAACACACCATTGTAAAGCAATTATACTCGAATAAAGATGTTAAAAAA
Source organism: Neophocaena asiaeorientalis asiaeorientalis (assembly GCF_003031525.2). NCBI lineage: Eukaryota > Metazoa > Chordata > Mammalia > Artiodactyla > Phocoenidae > Neophocaena > Neophocaena asiaeorientalis. The sequence continues at coordinate 22,953,399 of NW_020185339.1, read as the reverse complement.
AAATGTTTCTCTGTGAAATCTAACATCTGTGCCCTCTCACAGGCATGTTCTGTTGCCTGCTTTTTTCCCGTGTATGCGTCACACTGAACTGTTTCTTTGCATATCTCATAATTTTTTGTTGAAAACCAGACATTTTTGGTATTATATTGAAGCAAGTCTGAATACTGATTCTTGCCCTCCACCACAAGACTTGTTTTGGTTGTTTGCTTGTTTATTTCTTTAGTGACTTGGCTGGGCTATTTTAATGCAGTCTACTTCTCCTACAATATGAGGCCTCTGATGTCACTTCTCTGAGGGCACAGCCTTGGACATGCACACAGTCACACGAGATGACAGTGGTTTCAGCAGGGCTCACTTTGTCTCTTTTGCTGATGTTACCCTGTCTGCCTCTGCTGGTCTCATACCCAGCTGTTCTTACCCACTAATTGCCAGCTGATTGCTCTGTAGTTTGTTACATGTGGGGCATAAGTTGGTCCATAGTCTGATCCAATTAAATTTGGGCCCCTTTACAGGGGTTGGTTTTTTGGTCTGTTTTTTGTTTTCTTTGCGGTACGCGGGCCTCTCACTGTTGTGGCCTCTCGCGTTGCGGAGCACAGGCTCCGGACGTGCAGGCTCAGCGGCCATGGCTTACGGGCCCAGCCGCTCCGTGGCATGTGGGATATTCCCGGACCGGGGCACGAACCCGTGTCCCCTGCATCGGCAGGCGGACTCTCAACCACTGCACCACCAGGGAAGTCCCCAGGGGTTGTTTTTGATGCTACCAGCTTCTTTAGTGCTTACCATCAAATTTTTCATTTTTTTGAATGTGCCCGTAGGCTTAAACTTCCCCATACTCTGTTTTACATGAAGTCAGTTCCTTTGGAAAGAGCTTTGGAGCTCTCTGTTCTTATGGATTGCCTCTCCCCTGGGCAGAATCTCTAAGCCCCTGCTCCGGAGCTGGTATCAGGGACAGTGATCCAGTTCTGTCAGAGTGACACTCCTGGGCAGGGGTAATAGCCTCTGGTCTTCTCAGTTTGCATCTCTGTTGTGAAACCTCTGCCCTTTTAGTGATCTGTGGTGGGATCAAGGCCCAATATTCTTGTCCTGCTGCACCTGAGGTAGAGCCTCTGTCCTATGAGTGGGACTGGGTGGAGGAAGGGAGTCCTCAATCTCTTGACCACATTCAACAGGAATTTATTCTCTGCAACTCAGAACTAGAGAGGACTGAGAAATATTGGTGGCCTGCCCCTCTGGTGAAATACCATATCCCTTGGCTGGATGCTGAGGGGATAGGAAGACCCGTTTTTTTGACCACACTCACCTGGAGTGGAGCATCTGTCTAAGTGAGCTGTGAAGTGGCGGTTGGGGGAAGAGAGGGAGGGAGCAGGTCATGGCCCAAGTACTACAGACTTTCACTGTCTAAGATGTAGCAGATTTTCTTGAATAGATGTTTTTTAATTTGTTGTATGTCCTTAGGAAAATTTCCAGAGATTTTAAATGTGAATTTAAAAAAACTGTTCACCGGTAATGGAATTTCACTAAGCAGTGGGTCTGCAGAGCTCCTGCTGCTATTCAGAAGTGGGGCCTCCCTTCTACTTTTAATAGTTACTTTAGAAATTACAATGGTGTATGCTAAATTTATCAAAGGCTAACATTAATTGATATCTTTGTTTCTTTCTGAATAATACAAGGACCTTAGAACTGTTTGACTTTTTTTAAAATCATACACACACACACAAAGAATATATAGATTTCAAATACATATGAAAATATATATCAAATATGTAAAAGTATGTACATACTGTAATTATATAAAGCAATAACGTGAAACAAATCAGCTGGTTACCTACAGTTAAGCTGCCCAAGTTCAGTTCCTATTTTTACCACTTAGCAGCTGGTCAGCCTGGGTAAGTCCCTCAACCACCTCAAACCTAAGTTTCTTGAGCCACAGAGTTGAGATACTAATACCTCCCTTACTGGGTTTCTGTGATAATTAAATGAGCTAATGCATGTGAAGTGCCATATGCACAATGTATGCACAGTGCGTGACGAACTGTAAGTGCTTAATAGAAGACTGCTGCTCCAAGAACTAACGGTAATTGTTGGTAATTACTATTTACTCACCCTCTCTGTCCTGGCAGTTCCTCTGTGACGAGGGCGCTGGTATTTCTGGGGACTACATTGATCGAGTGGATGAACCCTTGTCCTGCTCTTACGTGCTGACCATTCGGACTCCTCGGCTCTGCCCTCACCCTCTCCTCCGGCCCCCACCCAGTGCTGCTCCCCAGGCCATTCTCTGCCACCCTGCCCTGCAGCCTGAGGAGTACATGGCCTACATTCAGAGGCAAGCTGGTGAGTAATTAAAACGAGGAAGGAGAGACATGGGGAGGGACACGCAGAAGATGAAGTACTGAAGAGCTGAGAGGAACGTGTCCCTGTCCTGCCTACATGCTGTCTTTCAGTAGACTCAAAGCAGTACGGAGACAAAGCCGTAGAGGGTCAGCAAGACCTGGACCCTCAAATATGGAGTGAAACCAAGCCTGGGGTGATGCCCCAAAAGAAAGCAGGTAGGCCCTTGTGTCACCTGTTCCATGAAACAGGTCTCCCGTTTCTTCCCTTCTCCAGCGTTACCGTCCTATACACCCAGGGGTGTCTTGTCCTTAACAGTCCTGACTGTTGGGGTGGGTGAAAAAGTACTATGGGCCCTAACCCCTTAGTAATAGAGAACGAACCCCATGCTATTTGCTCCCTTCTGTTTCTCCCCTCCTTTCAGGTTCTCCCTTGTTCTCTGTATTCCAGGCGCAAGCCTAGCCAAGGATGATGGTAAGGAATCAGATTTCTGGAAGATGCTTCACGAGCCAGAGGAACAGGCGCCAGAAACGGGGGAGGCACAGGCTGAGGTGAGAGCCAGCTTCCTAGCCATTTCTCTGATGAGGCTGAGCCTGGGTTTTGGGCTGGAGGGCCACTCAAGCTGAGGTCATTATGATGAGATGACCTCCATTTACCTAGGGATGGAAGCCTTTACCCAGAGTCATTGCTTTAAGAGTATGGTTGGCATGCATAAGCCTGCGTAGTTGACCCTGCCCTTTTCTTCTCATCAGGAGCAGGAACCAAACCTTGAGGCAACGGATCCAGCGCCAGGCTCCCACGATGGTGAGTGAACCCTCCACGTCTCCTTTACCGCTTGAATGTATTTTCAGGTTCTGCAGGGGGCAGGTGGGGGGCGGGTAGGGATAGAGCTAAAACACTGGGTTGGGCAGCCAGGCCAGCAGCAGATTCCTTTTTATAGGAGTGCGTGAAAGAGCAGGGGACTCGGCAGCTTGTTAGCATCCTTCTCTCTCTCACCTGTGAGGCCCCCTTAGGCCACATGAGCGCTCTCTGGAGGGGTGTGTTGGGCCCTATCTCTCACACTGGACAGGTAGTTCCTGCAGGCAGGGACCGTGTCCTTCCTTGGCCTCCTCAATTCCTCTACTTAGGAAGTAAAAACAGAAATAATTTAAGACACAATGGGTCCGTTCCTATTCTTTCATCACAGATTTCCAGAACAACGTGCAGGTCAAAGTGATTCGGAGTCCGGCAGACTTGATTCGATTGATAGAGGAGCTGAAGGGTGGAACAAGAAAGGTATGGGCCCTGCTCCAGGGAGGGGTGGAACCTGCCTCCCTGCTGGGAGCATTCAGAAAACCACCCCTGACCTGGGCCTGACCTCAACTTCCTTTACTCTTCCTGAGTCCCCCGGTACCACCTCCCTGTTTGTCTGCCCGCCACGTGTCTACAGAAACCCCAGCCATCTACCATCTCCCTCTTTCTCCCGATCCCCACCCAGGGGAAGCCAGACGCAGGCCAAGAGCAGCCTGGAGACGGTGCTGCAGAAGTCGCTCCCAGGGGACCGGAGGTGAAGGAAAAGCGTGATCCAGAACATGAGAACGAGGTGGAAGAAGAGGAGGACGATGAGGATGAAGAAGACGATGAGGATGAAAGGCAGTTGCTGGGAGAATTTGAGAAGGAACTGGAAGGGATACTGCTCCCGTCAGACCGAGACAAGCTCCGTGCGGAGGTGAAGGCTGGCATGGAGCGGGAGCTGGAGAACATCATCCAGGAGGTGAGTTCCACTCTCTCCACTCTTCCGCCGGCTGCTTCCGCAGCTGCCAGCTGCCAGGCCCAGGGACCGGAGGAGAATGGGGGCAGCACCTCGCCTGCCTGGGACCTATGACCTGGCGCCCTGAACCACTAGCTGCTTACTTAATTAAAAGGGGGGATGGTGGGGAAGGGGGTCAGAGAGAAGGATGAGACTCAGATACTACTCCTCCGTGGAGCATGGACTGCCCCTCACACTGCAGACCCTTGACTCTCCACCCCCACCTTGGGCCTCCCAGACAGAGAAAGAGCTGGACCCAGACGGGCTGAAGAAGGAGGCGGAGCGTGATCGGGCTATGCTGGCCCTGACATCCACTCTCAACAAACTCATCAAAAGGCTGGAGGAAAAACAGAGTCCAGAGCTGATGAAGAAGCACCGGAAAAGGAGGGTTGTCCCCCAGAAGCGTCCCCCATCCCCCCAGCCAGCAGGTGAGAACTGTCAGGCAGGAAGGAGCAGCCAGGTCCATCATCTTCATCCCTTCTGAGAATGCTTACTCTCTCTCTCTCTCTGGGGTACTGTTCGCACTTGCCTTCTTCCCAACACCTCTGTCCCTTCGCCTGGTTACCTCCTAGTCGTCCTTTTGGGAAGCAGCTTTCGGAGGCCACAGGGCCTCTGGCTTGCTGGCGTGCCTGTTTGCCAGCTTGCTCCTGTACATCCAGTGCCTAGCACTTTGGCCGGCACCTCGTGGGTGATCAGTAGACATTAACTGAATGATGTGAGCCTGTGTGCGGAAGACCGCACGTCTGTGACAGGTGCTGCCTGTCGATGGCTAGCACTGCGCAGGGAGCGGCCCCAGCTAGCAGGGTGTCAGTGGGGCAGCCCAGCTGCTCATAAGCCAGCTGCCTGGACAGACTCGAAGTTCCCTTCCTCTTGCGCCCCTTGTGTCCATTCCACGGGGCCTATGGGTGTGGAGACCAGGCATTCCAAATGGAATGTCCTAGTCTCAAACCTTCCATCCCACTATCTCTATTATAAACACTGAAATGTCTTTTGAGTCCCGACATTGTGGGGTGCCAAACCAGTTTTCCAACCTGCTTCTTAAAACAAACTTCTTTGCAGGCCCAGGTGGCCTGATTTTTGCTTCAGAAAACAGTCGTTTTCCTGTAGGTGATGGGCAGAATTATCGGGTTGGGAGGGAAGAGAGGAGACTGCAGTTGGTGGAGGGAGCTTTATGGCTTGCAGCGGGGTGGGGTGATGGGCACTAGTTTATTCTGAGCACTGGCTCACATACATGTTCGAGATGGAGTAACTGCCGAAACCAACTGCTGGCTTAGGGAGAGGCGACCACCACAGCCCCTCACCCTGGAGTCACGGCTCTGCTTTGTGTCTCCCTGTGTGTCTCCCCCTCTAAGAGGAGGATCCTGAGCACAGAGTCCGGGTCCGGGTCACCAAGCTCCGTCACGGAGGCCCCAATCAGGATCTGACTGTCCTCGAGATGAAACGGGAAAACCCACAACTGAAACAAATCGAGGGGCTGGTGAAAGAGCTGCTGGAGAGGGAGGGACTCACAGCCGAAGGTGGGCCCTGGAGGGCGGGCTGGATTCAGAGCTGTTGGAAGGGCTTGCTGCCGAAGTGGAGGGGCTGGGAACCTCGGCCGGGGGCCCCGGGGCAGAGGACCTGTGCTGAAGCTCCCACCCCTCCTCTCTATTCACCGGCTGTCCCAATCCTTTCCAGGTAAAATTGAGATCAAAATTGTCCGACCGGGGACTGAAGGGACTGAGGAGGATGCGCGCTGGCTGACTGATGAGGACACGAAAAACCTCAAGGAGATTTTCTTCAATATCTTGGTGAGAGGCGCCCCGCCCGTGAGTCCTGGACCTCCAGCCTTCCCTGTCCCGCAACCAGCTGAGGTGTTGAGGGTGTGGTTGAGAATCCTCCAGGCACCTCCCAGCCTCGCCGCTGGCTCAGCCTGTTTCCTCATCCGTAAGACGAGGCTATTGGTTCTGGGCATCGGGCCCTCAGCCGGAGCCCCACGAGCCGTGTGTGCGCTGGCTCCTGCCTCCCCCATGCTTGCCCGCCCTCCCGGATCCTCCAGCGCCCGGGGCCTCCCTCGGCCTCCGCTCACCCCC
>NW_020185339.1:22938254-22947128 GCF_003031525.2 Neophocaena asiaeorientalis asiaeorientalis | reverse complement strand
CAGGTGCAGGGAGCTGAGGAGGCGCAGAAGGAGCGGCAGCGGCAGAAAGAGCTGGAGAGCAATTACCGCCGGGTGTGGGGCTCTCGGGGCGGGGAGGGCACGGGGGACCTGGATGAATTTGACTTCTGAGACCACCGCCTTTGGCTCGCCACGGAGTCCAGAGTCTTCCTAGACTGGCCCTGCCTCCTTCCCCCCAAACCCCCGGGGTCCTGAGGCAAAACAGCAGAGGAGAGCTGAGCTGTGAGCTGTGGACCTCGAGGCCCTCCTGGGGGTGTGCAGGGGCCTCGGGCTGAGCGCTGCTGCTACTGCTGAGAGCGCCCTCAAGACCTCCTAGGCCTGTGAGATTTGCTCTCCTGGGCTTCTCCCCATACCCGCGTCCTTTCCTCCCGGCTTCCCCCGTGTCGTCTCCCAGCTTGTGGGTTCCTTTCCCCTCCCTACCTAGAGCGCTGTGAGATCTTTTGAGTGGAGTAGGGCAGGGGGAGCAAGAAGGGCGGGGCAGTCAGCAGGCCCCAAGAGGCACGCCCACCCCTGCCTCACACCTGTTCAGAGGGCCTTCCCCCTTCCCCCAGACTGGCTTGGGATGTCCTGCCCCTTTCCCTTTCCACACTGTTCCCTACAATCTGTGCTTCTGAGTTGAAGCACCTTCTCTCTGTTGCTGAGAAAATGGGAAGAAAGTTGCCCACCACCTCTAACACAATCCCACGAAAAGGGTAGGCTGCGAATCCACCCACCATGTTCTAGAACAATCAGGTTTCTAAATAAAGAAATGGACCATCACACCATCAATCTTTTTTTTTCTTTTGGGAGGGGGTAGGTGGGTTTGGGGCTCAGTAGGGAGGAGACTTGGTGTTCTCCTCAGGCTGGAGGGCACGCTCTCTGATCCCATTCTGTGCGCCACAGTCCCGGCAGTAGCAGTGGGGCTGGAGTATGCAGGAAGAGACCAGGACGGTGAAACAAAGCCTGCTGGCCTGGCCCTGACTGAAACACTTGCAGTGCTGGTGTCCCTTCTCTTCTCCCCCTTTATATCCCGAGAGCCACAAGGTACACACGGAGTTACCCCACCACAGGGGCCTCCTGCCAAGCTCTCCTACAGTGCTGCAGACTCCATCCCACTACCTGCCAGCCATACCACTTCATTTCCCAGAAAAGACATCTACCTTTGGCCATGCCCAGAGAGAGGGCTGCTGCCCACACAGGCCAGCTTCCTAGTATGCCAGTGGGAGGCAGGCCTGGTTAGGTGTCTCCATCTCTTCCTCATTGCCAAGTGCAAATCTAGGTCCCCTGCTTCCCCCACTTTCTCCCCTTGCTCTGTCCGCATCTCTCAGGTGTGCAGCATTTTGCTGAAGACTCCGCTGACTCATGGGGTAAGGGATAGAGGGCATGGAACTCCCACGTCTCCAAAAGTGGAAAGAAGGATTCAATTGCCGAAGGAAGCTGTATGAGGCTGACCCTTTTCTTGCTGAAAGTAGTCTTGTACTTATTGGGCCAGTTACGCTTAAATTGTTTTATTTAAAAATGCAAATAGGTAGGCTTCTGAAACCCTGCTTCCCAGATCCATTTGTGTATCTTGAGGGGAGAGACCTAAGACACTATCGCAAGTGCAGCTACAGTCAGAATGCTGGATCCAAATCCTCACCCTCCACTTACTATCAGTAGGGCCTTGGACAAGTTGTTTTAACTTTTCCAGTGCTGTATCCTCATGGGTAAACTGGGTAACTGTACTGGCCTTGGGTGGTTGTGAGGACTGAATAAGAGGGTGTGTTGTACTCTTAGCACGGTACCTGGCCCACAGGAGGTGTTCAGTAACATAATAAACCAGCTGCTGAGTTCTGAAGAGACTAGATGGTACTTGGAGGCAAGAGTCATAGAAGGAATACCAAAAGCTGATCAGAAGCTATTTAGAATGGGAGAGTGGGGACAGGCTGGGGCAGGAGGGTTACCTTTGATTTGATAAGGGTAGAACCTTAACAGCATCAGAAAATGGAGTTCTACAGTTAGACTTAATTGATAGGCAGGCCACTACATCCAAAAAATAAAAACAAAAAACAATACACATTCTTTTTTAAGTGCACTTGGAACATTCTCTAGGATAGACCACATACTAGGACACAAAATAAGCCTCAGCAAATTTAAGAGGAAAGAAATTATTTCAAGTATCTTTTCTGACTACAATGGCATGAAACTATAAATCAACCACAGAGACAGAAACAAGAAAAAATTACATGGAGATTAAACAACATGCTATTAAAAATACCAATGGGTCAATAATGAAATCAAAGAGGAAATTAAAAAATACCTTGAGACAAATGACAGTGAAGACACAACCATACAAAATCTATGGGATGCAGCAAAAGCAGTCCTTAGAGGGAAGTTCACAACTATACAGGCCTTCCTCAAAAAATAAGAAAAATCTCAAATAATCAACCTAACCTACCACTAAAAGAATTAGAAAAAGAAAGACAAACGAAACCTAAAGTCAGCAGAAGGAAGGTAATAATAAAGATCAGAGAGTAAATAAAATAGAAATTTAAAAAACAATAGAAAAAGTCAATAAAACCAAGAGCTAGTTCTTTGAAAGGGTAAACAAAATCGACAAACTTGTGGCCAGGCTCACTAAGAAGAAAACAGAGAGGACCCAAACAAAATAAGAAATGAAAGATGAGAGATAACCAATATTGCAGAAATACCAAAAAAATAAGAGAATACTATAAACAATTATATACCAACAAATTGGACAACCTAGATGGAAGGACAAATTTCTAGAAACATACATCCACCAAAACTGAATCAAAACGAAACAGATAATTTGAAGAAACCAATCCCTAAGTGAAACAGAATCTGTAATTAAAAAAACAAACAAAACAAAACAAAACCAACCCCCTTCAAACAAAAGTCCATGATGGCTTCACTGGGGGGATTCTACCAAACATACATAAGAAGAACTTGTACTGATCCTTCTCAAACTCTTCCAAAAGACTGAAGAGGAGGGAACAGTCCCAAAGTCATTCTATGAAGCCTCCACCACCCTGATACCAAAACCAAGGACACTACAAAAAGAGAAAGTTACAGGCCAATATCTTTGAGGAACATATAAGCTAAAATTCTCAACAAAGTATTAGCAAACCGAATCCAACAACACATAAAAAAGATCATGCACCATAATCAAGTTGGATTCATCCCAAGGTCACAAGGATGGTTCAACATACACAATCAATGTGATATACCACATCAACAAAAGAAAAGACAAAAACCATATGATCATCTCAATAGATGCAGAAAAAGCATCTGATAAAATTCAACATCCATGCATGATAAAAACCCTTACCACAGTAGGTACAGAGGGAACATATCTCAACATAATAAAAGCCATTTATGACAAATCCACAGCCAACATAATACTCAATGGTGAAAAGCTGAAACCCTTCCCGCTAAAATCTGGATGAAGACAAGGATGCCCATGCTTACCACTTCTATAGTATTGGAGGTCCTAGCCACAGCACTCAGACAAGGAAAAGAAATAAAAGGTATCCAAATTAAAAGGACAGAGGTAAAACTCATTTATGCAGATTACATTATACTATATATAGAAAACTCTAAAGACTCCACACAAAAACTACTCCCTTTTAAAAAAAAAAAAAAAAAAAACAACTTAGGAATAAACCTGACCGAGACTTAACATGCTGAGCACTATAAAACATTGATAAAGGAAAGTGAAGATGATTCAATGAAATGGAAATATAGCTCAAGCTCTTGGATTGGAAGAATTAATAGTGTTAAAATGGCCATACTACCAAAGCAATCTACAGATTTAATGCAATCCCTATCAAATTACCCATGACATTTTTCACAGAACTGGAACAAGTAACCCTAAAATGTATATGGAACCATAAGAGAATTGCCAAAGCAATCCTGAGGAAAAAGAACAAATCTGGAGGCATAAACCTACCAGACTTCAGACAATACTACAAAGCTACAGTAATCAAAACAGCATGGTATTGGCACAAAAACAGACATATGCATCAATGGAACAGAACAGAGAGCCCAGAAATAAACCCATACACCTATGGTCAATTAATCTTTGACAAAGGAGGCAGGAATATACAATGGAGAAAAGACAGTCTCTTCAGAAGTGGTGTTAGGAAAGCTGGACAGCTGCATGTAAAGCAATGAAGTTAGAACACTCCCTCACGCCATACACAAAAATAAACTCAAAATGGCTTAAAGACTCAAATATAAGCCATTACACCATAAAACTCCTAGAAGAGAACACAGTCAAAACATTCTCTGACATAAACCATAGAAATGTTTTCTTATGTTATTCTCCCAAGGCAATAGAAAGAAATAAAAGCAAAAATAAAACAAATGGGACCTAATCAAACTTTGCACAGCAAAGGAAACCATAAACAAAACGGAGAGACAACCTATGGACTGGGAGAAAATATTTGCAAATGAGGCAACCAACAAGGGCTTAACTTCCAAAATACACAAACAGCTCATACAGCTCAATAACAAACAACAACAAAAAAAAAACCTGAATCAAAAAATGGGCAAAAGACTTAAATAAACATTTCTCCAAAGAAGACATACATATGGCCAATAGGCATATGAAAAGATGCTCAACATTGCTAATTATTAGAGAAATGCAACTCAAAACTAGAGTAAGGTATCACCTCACACCGGTCAGAATGGTCATCATTAAAAAAAGTCTACAAATAACAAATGCTGGAGAGGGTGTGGAGAAAAGGGAACCCTTCTATACTGTTGGTGGGAATGTATCTTGCGGCAGCCACTATGGAAAACAGTATGGAGGTTCCTTAAAAAACTAAAAATAGAGTTGCCATGTGATCCAGCATTCACACTCCTGAGCATATATCCAGAGAAAACTCTAATTCCAAAAGATACATGTACCCCAATGTTCATTGCAACACTATTTACAATAGCCAAGACATGGAAGCAACCTAAATGTCCATTGACAGATAAATGGATAAAGAAAATGTGGGATATGGGGCTTCCCTGGTGGCGCAGTGGTTGAGAATCTGCCTGTCAATGCAGGGGACACAGGTTCAAGCCCTGGTCCGGGAAGATCCCACATGCCGCGGAGCAACTAAGCCCACGCGCCACAACTACTGAGCCTGCGTGTGCGCCTAGAGCCAGTACTCTGCAACAAGAGAAGCCACCGCAATGAGAAGGAGCCCACGCACCATAGCGAAGAGTAGCCCTGCTCGCCACAACTAGGGAAAGGCCGCGTGCAGCAACGAAGAGCCAACACAGCCAAAAACAAATTAATTAAAAAAAAAAAGATGTGGGATATATACATATATATGTATATATATATATATATCTCAGAAAGAGAAAGACAAATATCGTATATCACTTATGTATCTAAAATGTGATACAAATGAAATTATTTACAAAACAGAAACAGATACAAATGAACTTATTTACAAAACAGAAAACAAACTTATGGTTAACAGAGGAGAAAGTGGGTGGGGGAGGGATAAATTAGGAGTTTGGGATTAGCAGACACAAACCACTATAAATAAAATAAACAACAAGGTCCTACTGTATAGCACAGGGAACTAACTATATTCAATATCCTGTAATAAACTATAATGGAAAAGAATACAAAAAAGAATATATATATATGTAACTGAATCACTTTGCTGTTTACCAGAAACTAACACAACACTGTAAATCAATTGTACTTCAGTAGAAAATAAAAATAAATAAATAATCAAGAAAATAGAGTTCTAGAGACCTCACTAGATTTAATCATTGTACTTTCAATAATAAATTCGTTTTTACTTTCCTTTGGCTTCTGGTAAAACTCCCAGCTGTGCTAAGGCACACAAGAGGAGGGGAGCAGGGTGTCTGACAGATGGTAACCAGGAGGGGGTGAGGAAGAGGGGATGGCGAATGGCAGCAGGAATCCAGGTGAGGACACCATGGGGAGCTGGGAAGATGGCGTGGATGTTAAGGGGCAGCAGCTCCCCTTCAGCTCCCAGGGAGTCCCCTTCTAGAGTCCTATTCAGCTACAGTCTGGAGGGCTCAGTGTTCTGTCACCCCACCCATGACCACCCTTCACACTTCCCACAGGCCAAGATGCAGCCCACGACAAAAAGGAGCCAGTGGAGTACTCAGTGTGGGGATTTGATTGGGTGCTGACACCTTGACCACCTTTCTCTGGTAGGAACCGAAAGGAACTTCCCGCTGGCCTGTGGTTCCCTGAGGTCATTTCATTCTCTCCAGGGTCCTTGTTTCCTCCCCATAGTCTCTCACACTCTTGAGATACTGAGGAAGGGAGGGAGCTTTTGCCACCAAGAAGGAAAGTGGGGATGGAGTGGGGGAGTCCAGGGTCTCTGATGAAAGAGGGGAGGGGTGGCTGGGTCTTCCAGTTGAGGCTTCTTTGCTACTTGCCTCTCTTCCTCTGGGAAGGTTTTGCCTTCCCAGACCATATGCCTGCATCTGCACCTGTTACTGCACCTGCAACTCTGAATCCACCTTTTCCTGGGTCAGGGTGCTGTGCTAGGTGGTCACCCAGCCTAGGGCCCTGTAGAACCCGGGCCTCCCATGTGAGTGGGATCTGGGCCTGTTCCTGCAACCAGCTCAGTGGTGCACCTGCAACTGAATGTCCCTCGTGGGGATGAGGGGTGCAGAGGGCCAGAACCAACCTTACCGGAGGACGCTGGGCCACAGACTGGTTTGTCAAGGTAGCTGACATGTGTGTGGCTTTGCCCAGCCCGTGCCGGCTGCTGGCCCAGCCCCGCCCGCCCGCCCCCTTTTTCCCCCCGCCGGTCCCTCTACCAGGTCAAATGCTTTCAGCTGCACACAAGGAAAAGCGGGACTGCCTATATGCTGAACCGCGAGATGCTGCAGCTCTTGGCGGCTGCGCCGGCCTCAGGCTGCTGTGTCCTTGCAGTCCTGTGCATGACATGGGGGTGGGCAAATGTCTGCCTCAGCTGAACATGGAGTTTGTGACGCCAGGGACATCTGTGATTGGGAGATCTTCCATCCCTTCCCTCCCTGCCAGGAGAGGGACCCCTACAATAAAGCTCTACTTCTGGTACCAGGTGCTCGAAGTGGGTAGGCTGGCCTGGGGCAGTCCTCCAGGACTGATGTTGGAGCCCCTACCAGGTGCCCTCTGAACAGATATTGTTCAGATTACAAATAAACAGATGCCACCAAGGTAACCTGCCCAAGATCACCTAACTATGAAGTGGAGGTACTGGTGTCAAAATCAGATCTGACTCCAAAGTTCCTGCTCTTAACCAAAGCTACTCTATCTTCTCACCCCTCCAGCAGCCCCCCTCCCCTGTCCTCTTCTCTAAGCTCCACACCCCAACTCCTTCCCAAAACAGGAGTTATCTTGGGAGTTAGTGACTTCTCTGCTCCCTGGGTCCCCACTGTTGCCCTGACCTGCCTGTCTCCTTCCACTACATGAACCTGGAACTGTTTGTTGTACATGATGGAGCATCTGACCTACTGCCTCCACGCCCTTGGATACTGCCCTGACACCAGCCCCAGCAGGAGGCACCCTCCCTGGCCCTCTCCCACCTCCAATTCCCCACCTTGACCAAGGCCATTCCCTGACCCAACTCTTCAAGAACAGACCAGCAGCTCACCCCCTAGACAAAATCACTTCCTCTTTAATTGCTGTTGAAGAAGATTCACACCACCTGCCTTGGAGGAGATGAGGGGCGGTATTCCCCCCCTGCCCCTGCCCCTCTCCTCTCCCCAGTTACCTGGTCCTTTGCAAAATATTTTAGCCAGGAAAAAAAAAAAATACCGGAAACCACTGACACAGACGGCCCAAGGGCTGGGTTGACTGAGGGAGGCGGGGCTGGGCCAGGTAAATTCACCCCAGCACCCCCTTTCCGGGGATGAGGCAGGGGGCCTGGAGACCCTCCCAGCCACCTCACATTCTCTTAACCCTGGCTGGGAGGGATCCTGGGGTTGAGGGCTGGGTCTGGAGCTGCTCCAGTGGAAGGGAGGGGCTGGACAGGAAGAACAGTGGGGGAGGGGTCCCATTGTAGGGGTGCCGCCTACCCCAGATCACCACGGGCGCTGCACAGTCACAGGTACGCAGTCACGGTCACAGACACTCACAACCCGAGAGCACCCCACCCCACCCCACCCTCTGCCCACCCTTGGCTTCCCCTACCCTGAAACGCCCTCCCCAAGCCCTGCCCGCCCCCGCCCCCTTGTTGGGGAACAAAGCAATAAATTACAAGGCCCCTCCCAAGTCCCCCTTAGCCCGCTCCTGCTCCATCCCTTCTCCCTCCCGAGATGGTAGTGAGGAGGGACCCAAGCTTTAGGCTCCCCCGACCCTCTAGCTTCCATCCATGGGTGGATGTGGGGGGAACGTCCTGATTTCCACTCCTCATGGTCCCTTTCACGGAAAGGGTTGGGGACCCCCTACCCCCATGGGCAGCAGGGGTCCTGCCCCTCGCTGCCCTTCCCCCTTCACTGGGCAGTGAGATTAGCATAGAAAGGGTAGGGTCCCCCTTATTGGCCTCAAGTCCCAGGGCTAGCCCTCCCACTTACTAACCCCTCCCTGTGGCGTGACGTCGCCCCAGGAGCCAGCCTGGGTAAGTGCTCGCGCGCCGTGGGACTGTCGAGCACAGGCAGGACTGGGTCTTTTCCCCCACCTCTAGGGGGCGCGAGCGGGCACATCCAAACGGCCAGGAGCAGGAACCGCGACGGGGGCGTACCCTCCCGCCAACACCCAGAGGGTAGACCCAGAGCAATCCGAGGGTGCAAACAGTGGAGAGGGAGCGTGTCAAGATGGGGTCTCCATGCCTCGTTGGGGGGAGGGAGGTGAGTTTGTGTCTTCTGGGAGGCGTGGGGGCTGTGCCCTCTGCGGGGGGGGGGATA
>NW_020185339.1:22926913-22938034 GCF_003031525.2 Neophocaena asiaeorientalis asiaeorientalis | reverse complement strand
CCATGGGGCGGAGTGCGGATTGGAGAGGTGAATGGGTGCATCTGTCCAGCGGTCCACCCAGTGTGGTCGTGCCCGGCCCGTGGTGGGGTAGGGGGTGTCTCTCCGGCGGCGCAACTATACCAGCGCGACGGGGGCGTCGGCTCGGCCCACGCTGGCGGCGCTGCTCCGGCGACGGGGGCTGGGCGTGGCGGTAATGCTGGGGGTGGTGGCCGCGCTGGGGGTGGTGGCTGTGCTGCCGCCCTCACCCGGGCAGCCGTGCTGGAGGAGGATGTCGGCGCACAGCTGGCTGCCAGCCTGACGGGCGTAGAACAGCGCCGTGCGGCCCTGCGCGTCGCGGGCGGACACGTCGGCGCCGTACTAAAGGGCGGAGACGGCCGTGTTACGGAGCGTCCCCGGGGCCAATCCCCGCCCGCCGGCTCGCCGGGATCGCCGGGCCCACTTCCAGGGTCCCTGTGGGGCCCTCGGGCTCTCCCGCGCCTGGCTGTTTGCCAGACGGAGCCCTCAGAGACCCCTTTACCATCTCCGCGCTCACGTACCCATAGCAGCAGTTGCGTGATGACGACGTGGGCGAGTTCGGCCGCCAGGTGAAGTGGGGAGCGAAGCTGCGGGTCCTCTGGGCTGGTGTCGAGCGGCCCGTGTCGCGCATGGGCCAGAAGCAGGAGAACGGCGGCCACGTCCTGGGCCTGCACCGCGGCCCACAGCTGGCAGCCCAGCGGCTCCTCGGAAGTGCCCAGCGGCGCCAGGAACAGCAGCTGCTCGTACTTGGCGCGAATCCATGACTCACGCTCCTCCCTGCAGGACCAGGGATCAACGCGAAGGGCTCTAGGGACCCCGCACCCAGGACCTCTGCTCCCTACCCAGGGGACCCTCTCGGGAGCCGCACACCCTAAGTCTCCCCTACCCCTCTCCTGCACGCGTACCGCGAAGAGTCCCGCGTGGGTTTGGCACGGCCCCGCGTGTCACTCTCCCACACGCGATTGGCCATGTCGTTGCCAATGGCTGTCAGCACCAGGGTCAGCTCCCGCGGCCAGTCGTCCAAGTCGAGCGAGCGAACGCGAGACAGGTGTGTGCCCAGGTTCCGGTGAATGCCAGAACACTCGATGCAGATGAGTGCGCCCAAGTTCAAGCTGGCCCACGTGGGGTCTGGGGACGGAACGCAGGGGTCAGCTCCTGGCCGAGCAGCACGGGCACCCCAGCATTCATCAATTCCAGCGAACCACACTCCCTCCCACGTCCCTCCACTGCTCCCTTGCGCTCACTGGGGGCCCCGCAGTCCACGCAGATAGAGTTCCCCTTGGCGTTCCGGATCGCCTGGATGGCCACGGCTTCGCTTTGGCTATCTGTGCGCAGCTGCAGGAAGGGTTGGGGTTAGTACTGACTCTCCCTCTGAGCCTTTATCCGGACTCCTCAGACACTCACCTCTGCTCTCCGCCCGACCCCCGACCCATTACCTTGACCTTGCTGCTCTCACAGCATTGCAGACTGGCTAGAATCTGACTTTCGATGGCCTGAACCCAGGCGTCCCGCTCCTCAAAACTGGCTGCCTCAAAGTGCCACGTCTGACCAGTGCTGGACACGATCAGGAACTCGAAGTTTTCCTCTGGGTGGGGGGATGGGATGGGGTCATGAGGGACAGAATTCAAACAGGAGCTGCCTTCCCCAAACCCTCTTCCTCCCTGATATCCATCCCAAGCCCCTGGGAGTGGGGCAGAGTCACTGGGGAAGCAGAGGGTGGGGGAGAGCAGGAAGCCCGAGCACATGCAGGGGAAGGCAGGAGCACCCCCGCCCCTCTGCACCCCAGCTGAGCGCCCCACCCAGCTCCCCGCTTGTTACCTGCTTTATAAATATTTCTTAAACTACCAAAGGATTTTAGTTTCCACATTTTGCGCTTGGCTGGTTTCCCGAAGCGAAGGAGATAGAGACAGAATGAAGAGCAGAAGAGAGAAAGAGACGAAGAAAGAAGAAAAAGAGGCAGATGGAGAGATGGAGAGAGAGATAGTGACAGACAGTTCCAGAGACAAAGCAGGACAGACAGATGGGGAGAGAAAGCAGAACTAAAGTCAGTGGCCCCGGAGCAGAGTAGAGCGGAAGCCAAGAGCCATGACAGTAGGCAGATCTGGAACCCGGGTCTGAGCACCCGGCAGAGAGCAGGGGCGGTGGGGACTGGTTATCATGACCAGTGAGGAGCCGGGTCTCTGGGAGGGGAAGGGATGGCCAGCATCTGAGTGAACACGGGGAAAGGGGACAGGAGTTCACAGGCCTGGGGTGAGGGGTCCCTGGGGTTCAGAGGGAGTCTCAAGGATCTGGGGGGAGTCACTAGGGGCAGGAATGGGTATCATTGTAGTCAAAGGCTGTTGGGGGAGCTTGGCAATCACAGGATGTTATTGAGAACAGGAGCTGGGTGGTCAGAGCCCAGGAGCTGAGGAGTCGTGGGGGACATAGAGGTCAGGGGCTGAGTCCCTGGGGGTCAGTGGGGGACACAGAGGTCAGGGGCTGAGTCCCTGGGGGTTGTGGGGCCTTCTGGGTGCAGGGGCTGGGGTGACAAGCAGAGTTGAGGGCAGCAACAGGAATGAGAGGGTCATTAGGAGGGGGGGCAGGAGCTGCAGACGTGGGGGGTCACTGAGAACGGGCTGGGGACTACTGGGGTAAAAGGCATTGGCTGGGGAATGGGAGGAAGGACAGGGGCTGAGGGGCATCCATCCATTTTTCACTGAATAATGTGCAGAGTGGTAATCATAGTCAAGCACTCAGCGCAGGCACTTTTCCTCCTCCTGCAGGAGTGAGGTCAGGGATCTGGAGTTTCGGGGTGAGGGTCCAGGGTGGGAGTAGAACTGTCCACCAGGGCCTCACCTTCAGCCTGCCCAGCCGAGCCTTCAGTTTTAGATGGTGTTGTCAACTTTTTCCTCCTCTGCTTCTTCACCATGGGAGAAGGAGGGGGTTCCCGACTCAGGGGGCTCAGGTCTCCAGATGGGGTACAGTCTTAGGGAGGGGGACACAGCTGCCTCAGCTGCCCCCTCCAGAGATTTCCTGATTTCTCCATAGCCTGTCTCCCCTGAACTAGATTTGGCATTTTAGGGTCCCCCTCCTCAGCCAACCCTCTCTAGGAGGTCCCCCTTGATCATTCCTGGGGAGGAGGGCAGATGAGTGGTTTAGAGTCAGACCTGTACTCAGATCCTGGCTCTGCCACTTACTGGCCTTGAGACCTTGAGCAAGTCACTTAATCTTCTGAGCCTCAGTTTCTTCATCCCTAAAATGGGGATAATAATCTTGACCCGACAAAGTTGTTGTGAGGACCATTTGTTACAATGTTACTTGCTATTTTTTAAAAATACGTATTTCCAAACATTCCAAACATTGATGGCTGGCTATGTGCTGCACCAAGTTCTCAGTATAAGCCTCAAAGCAACTGTCCGAGGTAGAAACTATTATCTCCCTCTTACAGATGAGGAAACTGAGGTGTGGAGAGGGCAAGTAACTTGCCCAAGTGGCAAGCCAGGATTCAAATTCAAGTTCAGGCAGCTTAGCTCTAGAACCCAGTTGTGTTAGCCATTATGCTAAACATGGTATGACTGAGCTGGGTGCCTGGGCACCCAGTTGATGCTCAAGGTGTCCACTCATGCATTCAGCCTCCAAGCTCCCACCCCAATTTCACTTCCCACTGCATCCCATCTGGATCTGGAAGACAGTGGAAGGAGGGTGAGTCCTCACTGACCAGTGCTGAGGGCTCGGGCCAAATTCCGGTCTGGCTTCAGCAGGTGCTTAGATGTCTGGTCTGGTGGTGGCTGCAGGGAACTGGGGCTGGGGCTCGGGCTTGGGGTAGGAGTGGTGGCTTCTGTCAGAAGGGGAAGAAGATAAATCCTCAGTGAGCTACTCAGTCTCTGGGCCCCACTCCTTCCATGGTCCCTCTTCATCACCCACCTTCCCGCTTAACCAGTCCCACTCCCTTCTTCCCTACTACCCCTAGCCCTGGCCCCTCTCCTGCCCCTTTGTCATCAGCCCCACTCACCAGGGCCTTCCCCCATCTGGACAGTGCTCATGTCCTTCACCAGCCCATTGATGCTGGCTGAGGGGCCAAAAGCAGAGATGGCCCGTGGCGGCCGCTTGCCGGGGACTTTGACTGTTGTTCGTAGCAAGTCCATCTCCTTGCCATGGGTACTGTGGATGTAATCCTGCGGCAGTATAGGGGTTGAGAGTATAGGGAAGGTTGGGGTCCTCAGTGGTGCTGGGAAGCAGCCAATAATATCGGCTAGAGAAGGACTGGAGGGGGGCTCTAGGAGCGGACTGGTTGGGATGAGCTCTAGGGGATGAGCCCAACAGACCGGGCCCAGCACTGTCTCCTCCAGAAAGCATCCCCGAATGGCAGGCCAGGTGGAGGTCCTTCCTCCATTTTCTCCCACTGGACTGCAAGTCCTAGGGAGATGTATTTACATTTCCATCTCCTGCATGGGCACATGGTAGGTGCCTAACAGATGTTTGCTAAACTGAAAAGAATAGGACTAGCGCTTCCCAGAACCGATGTTGGTGTTTGTCAGAGGCACAGACTGGGAGAGCTAGAAGTGCATCCAAGGCCAGCCAGTGTGGCCCAGCCAGTCTCTAGCACTTACATTAATGCTGGGATGGTAGAGTAGGAAGCCATTACTGGACAGGGTCACATATTTCTTCTTCCATTCTTTGTTCAAGGAGTTGCCACTTCGCTTTAGTAGGAAGCTCTGGAGAACGGAAAGAGGCATATGGGAGAAAACCAGTTAAGAGCACCTACCCCCAGCCTGCCCCCGGTCCCTGGGCCACCCACCTGTTTGATGGGGATGGCTCGCCCACTCCCCGTCGTCTCTCCCCGACTGTCCAAGCTCCGCTTCTCAGAGTCACTGCCCCGACGATTCTGGAATGGTTACTGGCATCAGTTAGAGGGTGGATAGAGGGATATGCTGACGAAAGGACAGGGAAGACAGATGAAGAAGGGCCCAACAGAGAGGTCTAGGGATGAGGGAAGATGGGCAGGTAACAGAGGACAGGATGACAGGAGGTTAGAATGTCCAATACCGCAAAAAGGCTGGTCCTGCGCTTGGCTGCCCGGTGCAGAGACCCTGGGGTGCTCAATCCAGCCACGGCAGCTGCCTCAGCTCGGAGCTCCCGGTGACCAACGTTGGGTGAGGATGGGAGGGAAGAAGAGTAATCGCTAGTGTGGCCCCCGTTACTAGCCTGCAGGCAGATGGAGGGGTCAGAACAGTTGAGATGCCCCCCCCACCAAGCTACAGTTACATCTAGCTCTGAGGAATTTGAGATATTCCTTCATTTCATCACCATTTATTTGTATTACCATTAATACTAAAACTCCTCACTAGCACTGTCACAGTGCTTTAGATTTCGCAGAGGTTGACTTCACAAGTATTATGCCATACAATGTTCCCGACAACCTTGTGACGTTTAGGTGAGTTGCTCAAGGACGCTGCAGAGGGTGTTTCAAGCCCGGTTGATTTCCAGTCCAACGCACTTTCTACAAATGGTATCACTGCCATTTCCATCTGCCCCCCGCAACCTCCTTGGGTTCTCTGTACCTGTCCTTGGATCACCAGCCCTTCCTCTGATTCCTACCGGCCCCTCTGTGGACCCTGAAAACCCAACTCACCTGCCCAGCTACAGGAGTGGAAGCAGCTGAGTGGCTTGGGGAGCTGGGCAGGGACTTGCAGGCAGCCAGAAGCTGTTGCTGTTTGCGCAAGGTCACCACCTTCTGGGCCACTGAGGGGAGGGGGAGGAGGAGGAATGAGCGGGGCAGATACCCAAGACCACCCTTCGTTGCCCAGCTTTGAGAACTCCCCAGGAGATAACATAGGTCCCAACTTCCTTGTCACTGTGGCCTTCATGCCACCTGTAGCCTAGCCAGCTCCTCCTGTCCAGAAGGACCTGTGGCTATGAAGCAAACCTTCTCTGACCTCCCTGGTCCCTCCTCCCTCCTATGCAGGTTAATTTCCTGTCACTCACAGAGAGAGGCCTGGATGTGTGACCTCCAAGAATATCCTAGTCCCCGGCTCCCTGATTCCCACATATGTGGGGATCGCCACACTCACCCTCTTGGAAGACCCGGTCCACATTGAGCCCATAGGTTGCACAAGTCTCATAGTAGCTGCAGCGCTTCATATCGGCACACAGAGCCCTGGCACGAGCATCGCCCACAACCCGAGGGGAGGAAGCACTGATCCGGTCTAAGGGGACAAGAAAGGGGGAGGACTGGATGAGGGGGCCCCATCCCCACTCTGCTGCTTTCCTTTCTCTTGGGCTCTAGTCCTAGACTGGGACCACTAGGACAGGGTATGAGAAAATATCCCTCCTATGACCCAGTGCAATGGGAGCATATAAGCCTTTTGTGGACGCTGAGCCCAGCTCACATGCCCAGCTGCAGCATGAGTAGGGTGGGTTAGCTCTGTGTGAGTGTCTTCAAAGAATACTCCAGAGGTGAACAGAACGTCCTGGTAAGGTCTGAAATGGCTGAGACTCATGAGTGACAGTCACCCAGCCTTGCAAACTCAATGAACCCTGAGCTGAGTGGGAGGACACCTGGCATATGAACCAGGAAGAGGTTGAATGTCCACGGATAACAGGTGGACTGTTCACCTGCAGCAAGAAAGCAGGAGGCGAGCGACAGGTAGAAGCAGCCACCTGCAAGATAGGCATCCAGACAGAAAGTCCTGCCGGCTTCATACAGGTGGGTACTGGAGAAGCTTTTCCTGGCTCTGCTGGAAAAGATGGCCTGGTGGCCCTCTCTGTGTTTTCTCCATCATTTCATTTGTGTCTTCTCTTTGTTTTTAGATAAGTTCCTTTGAAAAGTGTCAGCCTGACCCAGCTGTAGCAAGGGGAAGATGCAGAAGGCTTTCTAGCCACACTAGGGCCTGAGGTTTTCACTGTATTTACCATGGTGGTGGCATCAGGAAATGGCAGCGTGAGGAACACAAGGTAGGTGACATCTCAGAGGAATGAGGACTGCCACTGTAGCTGTCCCTTCCATCCTGGAGAGTCCTCTTTTCTCTCTCAGACCTTGGTAAGTTTATGCTTGGTTTAATGACTCTCTTATTTGGGAGACCAGACTCCTTCCAGAGGGTTACTGAAGTTATTTGGAGACGAGGCTCCTTCCAGAGGGTTACTGGAGTCCAAGTAGCCGTGTCCACACATTACCAAGCTCTCACCTATGTTGGGTGATACCCAGTAGGAACTCCCCTGAAAGCAGCACTTCCCCAGCCCCTCCTTACCTTGTGTCCCCACCAATGCCAGGGCCAGGCCTCCTCGTCCCTCCCCCCGAAGGGAGCTCAGCTGCCCATGAAGACGGCTCACGGCCTGGAAACTGTTCTCATCCTCCAGGCTGAAGACGAAGATCACAGCATCTGCCCAGCCTGAGAACTTGCGGAGCGTGAGGGAGCAAATGGATGGTCAGACAGGTCCACTCCTCTGGATGCTATTCCCAAGGAGACCTGGGAAACCAGAGCCCTCTCCTTTGGCTAGTGCTGACCCCAGCCCACCTGCCTACCCCATCATCTCATCCCTCACCTTGGTATCAGGTGCCCCAGCTTCCTCTCGGATCAACACCAGATGTGTCTGTCCATCCACTAACATTTCTTTCTTGTGCTGCTCACCTGTCCAGAAGAGTTGGATGTGGTAGGAGGTCAGAGGTCACAGTCACCAAACCTCCCCATTCTCCTTGTACTTTAGCTATTCTGGCCTCATTCTTCCCTCTGGTCTCCATACCTGCATAGTCATTGATCACACTGCCTGGATCCCTGACCCCAATCCTTAGCTTACTATGGCTCCTGAGAACTTACTCTCTGTCTTCTCCAGCACCTGGTATGAACCGGTCAGGAATCGGTGGATGAGCGATGACTTCCCACTCCTGGCATCACCCAGCACACCCTGAGGACAAGGTTGTAGAACAGAGATTGCAGGAATTAAGAGAAAGGAGGATGATTGAGTCTGGACACTCCAGAGAACTCAAAGGGACTGGCAGTGTTAAATCATCCAAGCAGGGTCCTACAGGGCCTGGCTGACAGTCAGTCAGGAGACAGCATTTGGGAGGATCAGGCCATGCATGTGTAAGAGATGATCTCAAGCTGGAAGTGTACAACAAGCTGAAGAATGTCAACAACTCAGTCCTTTTTTTTTTTTTTTTTTTTGGTGTTGTGTTGTTTAGGAAACATACTAGATGCATGTCTGGTGGGGGGCATGTCACAGCTCTGGGCACTAGTTGGAAAATTTTACCCAATTCTAGGCAACAGAACATGAAGGGCTAGAGGGGAGATGTCAGAAATAAGAAGCCTGGAAGAGGACCATGGACAAGCAGGAAGAAGGGAGACTATAGAAGAAAAGGTTGTGCGGATGTATCAAGTCCTAGGAAGGTGCCATGAAGGTAGAATCTCAGGAGAACTGGAAAACTATTCCCCATTCTCACAGAGAGGGAAGGGAAGAGGTGAAGAAGAGAGAGTTGAGAGTTCAGTGGCGGGCGGGGTTGGGGCGGGGAGGTCAATCTTCATACAGACAAGGGGACTGGGTTACCTACCAGGCGCAGTTCAGGAATAGAGCGGCTCAAAGTCCATTCCTGGCTATTGACCACAGCTTCTGTAACGGAAAAGTTGTAAGAGGGGATGCTCCAGGCCAAGGAGGGCTCCCAACCCTCAGCTAGCCCTCCTCCTTTTGTAGCTGCCCAGCCTGGGCTGGAGAGCTGTGTGGAAAGGCTAGGTTTGAGAGTGGTCCCCAGTCCTCCCATCCTAGCCACTCTCCCCACAGCTGTTGCTGCCGCTCAGTGGTTGCTTAGCAACGGAGCCAGCAAGACAAAAATACTTCGGTTGGCATCTCCCTTTAAGCATATCCCCAAACGTAGGTCCCTGCTCCAGACCGAGGGACCAAGGCTCTGACCGTGGCGGGTTCTTCCCTCTGGAAGGAGAAAAGGTGTCCTCTCCACCGGCCTGACAGATTCTCAGGGCAGATCTCAGGAAGAGGGGCTGGGACATAGAAGGGAGTGGGTCTTCCTCAATCTCCATTTCACAGGACAGAAACTGAGGTGAGGATATCCTTCCCCCTTTTCAAGGTCAACGGCACGGTGGCCCTGACCCCTCCCCACAGCCCAAGAAATGGAGCTTGGATTTTTTCTATACCTCCCTCTCCCATACCCTTCCCACAAGCACCCTCCAAGAGAACGGTGGGAAAGGGCTCCACTCCCTGGCCGAGAGAAGCCACAGGCCTGGGGAGGGATGGGGGGCACGGGGGAGGGAAGGATGCTCCTTCCGCCCGCCGGGTCCAGCCCCCGCGCCTGACACTAGCCGGACGTTCCCGGGGCGCCGCAGCTGCGGCGGGAACTCTGGGATCCGGAGCCATCTGCTCCCACCCGCACCAGAGCCAAACCCCGGGGGCCGCCCGCGCTCTCGGACCCGCCTCCTCTCCCGGGAGTGTGAGCTGAACCAAGACGCCCTCGCCTCTCTCTTCCAGAAAATAAATAAATAAAGACACCCCCCTCCTCGCAAAAAGACACTACTTTCTCCGCACCCTCTCCCAAGTCTCCAGGGGTAAGAATTGCCTTTGCAGCAGTTCCACCCCCCTGAGTCACTCGTGGTCGGTCCCCTGCGGGTTTCAATGCTGCTAGGGGGCCGGGGTGGGCGGTGGGGGAAGTGAGGCTTCCTATTAGCCCCTCTCCCTTCACATTCAAGTATTCAGCATGTTCCAGCCCCCACGTACTCCCGTACTGCCCAATCAGCCTTCACTGCCTGGAAAGAAACCCACTGCCTCCCTGCTGCCTCGCTAGCCTGCTCTCGGCCCAGGAAAAGACCTGTCCCTGGCGAGAAGCTGCCTGCAAGGTCACGCTCATGCCACCTACCCCAAGTGCTCAGGAGAAACTGAGGCTTCCTCATCCCTTTCACCTTCAGTGTTCCTCTGGGTAAGGCAAAGCCCAGTTTCCATCTCCCAGAGTCCAGCTGAGGCTGGAAGTGGGGTCTGGGGCTTCTCTGGGAGCAATTTCCTACAGCCACGCTGACCAAGGGCATTATTTTCCCAGAAAGCTCTGAGGCTTTCTGAGTCCCTCTGAAATCAAGTCTTCTCTCATGTCCCGCAATGCCTACTCACCCCTCTCCAGGACCTCTCATCCTTTGCCCCCGTCCTTGGCAGAGAATTGAGCCTGGTTCATCCACCCACCCAAGAAAGAAGCTTCTCTAAGTCAGTCCTGCACACCGCTCCCCCACCCCAAGCTGAGCATTTCAGGTGCCCTCCCCTCGCTGTTCTCAGGCCCTGGTCCTACTCACTAGGGGAAGCGCGGAGCTCTGCACCCAGCAGCTCCCTAGACCCGCTGCCAGAAGACAGGACCGGGGGTCCTGGAGGAGGTCCGGAGCCAGGAGGCCCCCCTGTGCTCTTGGTAAAGATGCCGCTGATAAACTTGAGCATCTTGCGATCTCGAGTGGATGCTCGGCCCCCCTCCCGGCCCCGTTTCAGCCCCGGAGCTGGAGGCTCCAGAGTGATTGGAGGTGCAGGCCCAGTGGGCAGCGCGGAGGCGGCGGTGGCAGCAGCGGCTGGAGCCAGGGTTGCTGGGACGGTTAGCGGAGGAGGAGAGCCAGCAGGCGGTCCCGGGTGCAAGTCACTGTTGTCCAAGGTCTTACTCTTGCCTTTCCGAGGGGACAACTTCCCGCGGGCTCCGGGGCCAGCCCCGACCCCACCTGCGGTCGTGGCTGCCGCTCCCCCTCCCCCGGCGGCGGCGGTGACAGCAGCAGCAGCAGCGGCAGAAGCTCCAGTCCCGGTGCTGCTCTTTGACCCCTTGACCCTGGGCTTGCCCTCGCTTTCGGGCCATGACAGGCGGCTACCGGTGCCCTTGCCCCCGCCGGCTTTGGCGCCACTGGTGGTCACGGTCTTGCAAGGCTTGGGAGCCGGCGGAGGAGGCGCCACCTTGAGCCTCCGGCTGCCGGTGCCGGGGTGCGGGGAGGAAGAACCGGGGACGACGCCGCCCGCCCGGCCTTCGGGTTCCGGACCCCCCCAGCTCGGGCTGCTGAGCAGGGGGCGCCGGGAGGAGGTGGGGGCGCCCCCGGGCTTAGGGTCGGGACTCAACCCCCCGGAGAGTGGGGGCCCGGGAGGGGCGGCCCAGAGGGAGAGGCGGCGGCCGGG
>NW_020185339.1:22926642-22926868 GCF_003031525.2 Neophocaena asiaeorientalis asiaeorientalis | reverse complement strand
AGCCGGGGAGACGGGGCGGGCCGGACTGGCCGGAGCCGGGGACAGGGCGGGGGGCTCGGCGCCCCCGGCGCCCGCGCTGCTCGTGCTGATCCACAGCGCATCCTGCCGGTGGAAGAGACGCTCGTGCCGCTTCTTGCCCGGCTCCTCCGCGCCTCGGGGGCTACCAGGATCCCCGGTCTCGGTACCTCTGGTCCCCGGGGCACCAGCTGCGGCCGCAGACGGAGAA
>NW_020185339.1:22912512-22926397 GCF_003031525.2 Neophocaena asiaeorientalis asiaeorientalis | reverse complement strand
TGAGGAGGAGGCGGCCCCCGGCCCCCCTCCCCACTCTATCTCCCCCCGCACCTTCTCTCCCCCAGCACGGCTGTCTGCGAAGGCGGTGCAAAATCCAGGACTGGATTTCCCTCCCAAATCCTGGGCTGGATTTCCTGGAACTTGGACTCACCTACTCCAACACTCCAGCACCCTCCCTTAGCACACCCCGGTCAGGGAGCGCTACTGTTGTGTATGACATTTAGGCGCGAGAGTAAAGATCGGTGTATGGGTGGACGATCCTCGGAGAAAACGGAGCAAATGCGGGTTCACTGCCAACTCTGGGGAAGCTGATGTGGGAAAGTGGGGAGCCCTGAAATCCCTTTCCCAGGACCCCTTGTTTCCCCCAGGTACTTGCATGAGTCCCCTTCCCCATGACCCAGCCCCCTCGCTCACCCCCACCCTCCATACGCGGTGCATTGACTGGGCCGTACTTGAACCTAACTGTCCCAAAGTGAACTTGGAAAGTGTTCCCTGGGGATGGGGACAAACATGGAACTTAGCAGGGTGGGTGGAAGGAGGGGGTGCCTCAGGAGGGGAAAGATCTGAGGAGTCGAGGAACACAGGCCGAAAAGTGAGTCAAAAGACTCCAGCTCGGGGTGGAAGGAGAAGGAATACGTCTACAGACTGACACCACCCCCCATACCAAAATTCATCCGGTCTCCATAGCAACCGTAGCTCCAAGAGTGCCTCAGAAACAGCGGGGATAAGCAGAGAGGAGGATCGGTGTGTATGGTGGGCGGGGGCACCCGCCAGGGGATTTGGGGTTAATGGAGGCACCACCTTCACACCTGGTTACCCACGTGTGGGGTATTTAGCGCCCCGAATATAAAGACCGCCCTCAGTTGAGGCAGAGGGTACAGGCCTCTTCTGGGTTTCCATTCAATCTCCTGAGGTTTCCGGGGTGGGGCTTTTTTAGAAGGTTAAAGAGGAGACAGACAGAAAGAATGGAAAACGTCTGCTCTGTGTCCTCCACCCCTTTAGGGACCTTGGAGTTGAAGGCTTACTGTCCTCCAGCCCAGGGAGAAGGTTGAAGGGGGTAGGCCGATGGGGGACAGAGGCTGAGACCGGCAGTTGTGGGGTGGGCGTAGAGGGGGCCTCCTCTCAGCCTTGGAGACCCCTCCCTGGGACTTGGGGAGTCTCAGCGTCCCCCTAATTTGGCGTCCCACCCTCCTGACGCAGCGGAGACTATAATAAGTGCTGCTGTGGGCGGCTCTCGGAGGCTGAAGCCAGCGGCATGCTCGGCCTGGTAGGGGGTAAGGTAGGGGGGCAGTACCAGGATGCTGGGTGCCCTTTCCCTCCGCGGACCTGTCCCGAGGTCAGCACCGCCCCCCAGAGCCCCCCTCCCACCGCAGCGTCAGGATGACACCATCCCCAGAACAGAAGACCCTTCAGCAGCCTTTTCTGAAAGAGAAGGTGAAGATTTGCTGATTCTGGCTTAATTCTCCTTCCTTCCTTTGGTGGCCTCAGTTTTCCTTTAAGTTCAATGGGAACAGAATACTGACTCTTAGAGTGGAACAAAAATCACTTATGAAGAGTGGTCTTCTCAAAGAGTTCAGCCCCCACCCCTCCTCACTCCCTCCTCTCCAGAGCTAAACTGAGTTCCTCTACCTGACTAAACCTCTTTCCTCCCCCACCCTTTTCTTTTCCTGCTGGGGTGGAGCTTGGAGTTCCTCCCTAGGAGGCCCCATGGGGCCACTCCCCCCTAGGTCTGCCTTTCCAACAGCTGTAGGGAAGGTATCAGCTATAGTTCTTGGCAAATGGTGGGGGACAGGAGGTGAGAGGGGCACTACTGGAAGAAAGGAAATGGGAAGGGAATCAGACTGTTCCCTTAGGAACCTGAACCAAACTGGTTCTTCCCCAAGTTATGCTCTGATGGCCTCTACTATCAGAGGGGTCTGGCAGGAGGTATCCTTGATGGAAAGAACAGTATCTTGCCCATCCCCCCACCCCAACCCAGGTAAACAGATAAGAATGGAGAGGCTGGAAGAGACCAGGATATGATGGAGGATGTGCTTCTCCCAGACACCTTTCATGAGCAAAGTAGCCGGCTTTTATTGGCTCTTTGCAGCTTCGGGGCAAATTAGATGACACCAGACCAGAGGTGGCCTCCAGTTCCACCAGTTCCTTAGTGGTGGGGCCTTGTGGATAGAGAAGCTGTTCCTGCCAGGGCCCCACCACAGGATTGAAGGCTGGGGTGGGCAGGAGGATGTGGCGGATGGTGTTGCTATACCCGCACTTCCTCCCTGTGTTGTCATCACTTGCTCTAATGGCACTAAGGACGAAGGGCGGAAGGTGTGGGGGGGGGGCCGACAGGAACGGGAGCACGGGGAGGAGAGGGGACCGAGGAGAGTCCTTGGAACTTCTTTGCACTTCGGCTGTGCAGAGCATGCTATGTGAGCGTTAGTGTATGTCTGGGAGCCTGAGATACTCTGCGTGGTGTATTTCAATCTGTTGTGGTGTGTGTGTGTGTGTGTGTTCTCTCTACAGCTGGAGAACAAGAGGTCACTGATCTTTCATGGGTCCTGGGAATGACCACATTATCCAGTCCCAGAACCTCCTGCCCCAAACTGCTTCCTGCCCCGGACTCCCCAGGCAGGGTCCAAGTCTACCATGGGTCTGTCACGGCCTGTCTTCCCCATGCTCACCCACTTCTCCATTGTCAAGTTCAGCTCAGCAGTGACCTGTATTTTGATCCCCTGGGAGAAGGATCAGCGTTGGGGAAAGAGGAAGAATGATACCTCCCATGTCTTTTTCCATTCTTTCCAAATATATTCTTCCCCCAGAGTCCCAGCTCCATCTTGGGGACTAGAAAGTGGCTGATTGGGAAGTGCTGTATGCTCCAGCAAGCCCTTATATGCCCCTGCTGGTCCCCAATACACCCAAGATGGGAGCTAATCCTTCTCTTACCTCGTATGCGGTCCACTGAGGTCTGAATGCTGTCCCGAAGTTCAGGGTCGCTCACCCTCTCTGCCAGCTTCCTGAGGCAGCTTAGAGCCTGCCTGGTCACCTCATGTCGTCTGACTTCTGCTCTCACTGCAGCTACAGCCAACTGCCTCTGGGCATTCATGTTGCCCAGATCTGTCTTGCTGGGCTAAAAGCAACCTCTGGCCCTGAAGCCCATGGCCCCGCAGCCCCCAAACCCCAGAAGGCCTCTTCTGCTGCGCCCCAGAACTCCCCTCCCCTGCCTGCCCTTCCGTCTGTCGACTTCACTTCCTGACTGGTGAGTTTCAAACCCACAGCCTGGGTCGGCACTACCTCCTGCACCACCCACCCCCTCTAGCGTTGGCCTATCAGCTCTGCCAGCTGGTTCCTGCTGTGATTCCCCAGCCAGGTGGACGGAGAGACCTTAACAAGCATCCCAGGGCATCCTGCGGGAGGTGGCTAATTAAGATGGGTGTTGGTGCTGGGAAAATGTGGCACACCAGGTCCCAGGTGTAATCCCAAACTCTTGATGACCTACAGGTTTGTATTCAGTCTCAAACTCTTACAGGAATCCGTACACACCCGGTCTGCCACCTTTAATGCCCTGCATTCCAGCTTACAGTTGTACTCCCCACCTACTCCGCACGTCCAAAGAGTTCAAATACTTACCTCTTGCAATGTAACCCTTCCTTAGTCGGCTTCCCCACTGCAACCACCTCCTGCTTTAAAGGGCCAAGTAGGTACAGGGAGAACAGGTTATGGAGGACAGTAACCTATAATCAGACAAAACCACAAGGCTCCATGTTCAATTAGTTTCATAATAATTAACTCATCTATAATACTTAATAGTTTACAACACACTTTCACACATATAGACTTCACGACAGGCCCAAGGGGTAGGATTTTTATCCCTATTCTGCAGAAAAGGAAACTGAAGCTCAGAGAGGCCAGTAAGAGGTGACACAAGGATACCGATCTAGGTCTTTTGAGTATAGTCCTGATACCCTTTTCACTACACCAGCCAACTAAGATGCTTGCCAACAAGTTCCCCTTATCCCTAATACCACTGTCTTGCCCTTGATTTAGGACCTGAGAGAGAAGAGGGTGGATGAGGAATTGAAGGACAGAATGAAGATGCAGGGGTGGGTGAGGGGGGAAATAGTGGATAGTTTGATGTAATCATTTTGCTTCAGGACTCAAACCTTTCTGGCCCTGCCAAATGCCTCTTCTCCTGCGTATCTAACTGATACTAATTCGTTAAGGATAGAGGATTTTAATATATTAATGTGTAGCTGGAGAGGAGAATTAGGGTTAGGATTACCCACGGGCAACTGTAAAATAGCCTGAACAATAATAACTAACAATGAGTGTTTACTATGTGCCAGGTACTGTTCTAAGCATTCTACATACATATATTAACTCATTCAATTTTCACAACAACCCAAGAGGTAGGTGTATTGTTATTTATCCCCATTTTACAGATGAGGAAACGGGCACAGGCCAAAGCTTAAGTAACTGGCCAAGGTTACACAGCTAGTAAGTGGCAAAGTTGGAACCCATGCAGTCTGACTCTAGCGGTAAGATGATGCCACTTACGCAGTCATAGAATCTAAGTACGCACAAATGTAAATCATTCTGTGGGTTTGAAGGGAGGTTTTTCATTTGTGTTCCTACTATGACTGCCTCTTTCTCTTGGGGGAAAGAGGGACTATGCCCTTTCCCATCCCCACGAAGAAGGCCCTGTGTCAAAGCACTTACTTAATAATAAACAAATATTGATCAACCACTATGGCCGCGCCTAGTGAAAATGTGGACTCCTCCTTCCCCTCATATTTATGCATATTCCAGACCCCTCCCTTTGTCTTTTTTTTTTTTTTTACGCGCCCAGGATCAGGCATGTACTCTGAAGACTCCAGCACAGTCATGTCTGTACCTGTGGCTTTGTCACATACAGGAATGCGCCGGCCCGAGGCTGCTGTTTTTCATATTGAATGTCTAGCATGTTCACACATCCCGTTAGGAGGGGATATGGAACAGACTATGTGTACCAGTGGACGCACTTGCAAACATGTATTTGCTAGGTGTCGCTGTTCCCAACCCGGGGCCTCTGTAGCCGGGGTAAATAGCTCAATATTTTGCTTCTCTGGGTGTTCCAGCGTGTGACGCAATAGCAGCGAACGAGGGCGTCATCATGAAGTCACTGCAGGAGAAGGGGAAAGGGGCGGGAGGGCACTCCCTTGAGGGGAGGAGCCCTTTCACCCGGCCCTCGAAGCTGCACCTTCTCTCTCTTCACCGGCACCTTCTCTCTCTTCACCGGAGTTTCTCTAGAGCCTCCTCCCTCGGATAAGACCTCTTCCAGTTGCCACCACAGAAAGCTCTGTTTTCAATCCGGGGTTTTGAAGTTTAGGCTCTGGTCACTTTGAGAATCTCTGGAAGCCCTGCCCCCAGTTTTAAGTTTCATCCAATAAAGAACCTAAAGGAGGGGCCGGCAGGCGGTTCAGTGACGCAATGCAGATTGATTGGCATTCAGGCCATCGACGTCCTGGATTAGCCCCGAGTTTCGCCAATGCAAAGGCAGGGGTGGGACGGTGCAGGCGCAGAGGATTGGGTTTGGCTGGACTCGATTTAAAGAGACAGAAGCTGTCGGGGTCCAAGAAGACGGTACCCACGACCCTCCCCCCAAGTCCTTGGGACCACTTGGGTCCCCAAAGCTGGGGAGATGGTTTGCGGAGGCTTTGCCTGCTCCAAGAATGCGCTGTGCGCGCTCAACGTAGTCTACATGGTGAGGTTTTGGAGGTGGGGGAAGCTTCCGGGCGGAAAAGCGAGCAGGGAGAATCTCTAGGGTACTTCCGATGGGGAGAGGGGTGTACTGGGGATTCCGGGAAGATTCCCGGGAACTTCCGGCGAAGAGGGAATTCCTGGGGACTTCCGTGGGATGAGGGGAGACTTCCGGTGACCAGAGGGTTTGTCTGGGGGTGGGGGTAATGAACTGAAGGCTGTGGGCATAAAGGCCCAGCCCTCCCTCTTGTGAACTTAAGTTTCTCCCAAATAGAAGTGATGGATGAAGCTAAACATTCCATTTCATATTCATAGACTCTACTATCCCTGCCACCTCCCACCCCTATCCCAGACGTTCTGACCTCTGATGGGAGGAACGCCCAGGGATGCTCCCGGCCCTGATAGTAGCACCTCCTCTCCTTCATTCACACAAAACTCAGTTCTTTTCTGTCCAACCCCCGGGCCCCGCCCCCGCCATGGCCTTTGGCTGTGGTGCACACTAGAATTCTTTCAGATGTACCTGCTCTGTTTCCCATAGCTGGTAGGCTTGTTGCTCATTGGAGTGGCTGCTTGGGCTAGGGGCCTGGGTCTGGTGTCCAGCATCCACATCATCGGAGGAGTCATCGCTGTGGGAGTCTTCCTTCTTCTCATCGCGGTGGCTGGACTGGTGGGTGCTGTCAACCATCACCAAGTACTGCTGTTCTTTGTATCCTGACCTGAAGTGATGGGGGCACTGGGGCTCGTGGGAGGGCCGAGTCAGCTAGGAAGTTAGTGACAAGGGTAGGAGACCTCAGGGATCTTGGGGATATGCCTCCTTGCCCTCCCTTATACCATACTCTATGAAACAGAAGCTGATGATTTTATTGTTTTCAACTGACATAATTTTATAAGTTCTATGACTAGATCAGATAGTTATTATAGGCGGAACATAAAAGAATCTAGGACTTTTTTGTTTTTTTCCATAACTCTTCCTCTCAGTACATGATCATCCTTGGTTTGGTTTTCATCTTCCAGTTTGGAATCTCTTGCTCATGTCTGGCTATTAACCTAAGCAAACAGGTAAGAGGGTGCCCTTTCAGGTACTTGATTTTTCTCCGCCTCTAACCTCTAACTCTACTCTCAGTCTGGCCCCAAAGGTCATTCTTAGGTCCACTACTTCCAGAATCTGGAGCCATTTGCTTCCTCTGGGATGTCTGGCTAATTGTCCATGAGGATGATCCAGAGGAAGTGGACAGTTATCATTGTGTCTGCACCTTTGCTTCTGAAGGATGTTAACTCCCTTTACTCGAACTGGGATTAGGGTGTAGGGGGTTCTTAAGGTTAGCAGCAAATAATTTTCTTCTGCCTGTACCCTCCAGACAGATGTCATCAATGCTTCCTGGTGGGTCATGAGCAACAAGACCCGGGATGAACTGGAAAGAAGTTTTGATTGCTGTGGCCTGTTCAACCTCACAACCCTGGACCAACAAGATTATGCTTTCTGCACTGCAGTGAGTTGGTGTGGGAAAGCGTGCAGGGTGCCAGGGCGGGAATGGACTGACACTGGGCAAGGCCAATGCCCAAATTGGCAGATTTGAGTTTGAACGTGATTGCCTCTCTCTAGTAGCTCACTTGTATTGGGGCTGTGTGCTGGTGGGAGTGGTGGGGTGGATACAGAGACTAGAGAATTAGCCAAGTGAGATTCCAGTCTGTAGGGTACTGATCAGGAACTGGAAGATAGTTTCTAGGGTCATTCACCATAGATATTAGGATAGAGCACTGTAGGGATTCTGCATCCTCCAGACACACATACGTGTGTTTTATCCTCAGATCTGCAAGAGCCAGAGCCCCACATGCCAGATGTGTGGAGAAAAGTTTCTTAAGCATTCCGATGAAGCCCTGAAAATCCTGGGGGGCGTTGGACTCTTCTTTAGCTTTACAGAGGTAACATTCTCTAGTTCCCTTATGTCCTTTCTCTGCATCTCTAAGGCTTAGCCCCAGAGATTCAGAATTGGTGCTTATCTCTTTCCCTTTGCTTCTACAGATCCTTGGTTTGTGGCTAGCAATGAGATTTCGGAATCAGAAGGATCCTCGAGCCAACCCCAGTGCCTTTCTATGAGACTTTGGATCCTTCTGACTTCTCTCCTGCTGTCTGCTTTCCCTAAGCTTTTTCTTCCTCCCTTAGGGAAAACCTGGGGTCTATAGCCCTTTTTGTTTGAGAAAAAGGAAAGGCCCTTTGCCATGCTCCCTAAAGATGACCGAATAGCTAGGCTTTATGCCTTGACATGTTTTGTTGGGAGTAAGATTATAAGGAATAAAGAAAAACCTTCCTTCCTCTCTCCCTAAGTGAATATGGGAAGCTCCTGGCAGTGCATGAAATGGGATGGGGGTTGGAGTCATTCCTGGCTGTTTCCCCTCTTCTCCCTTCCACATACTAGACCATCTCAACACATCTGTGCTCCAAGAGTAAATCAGGGACAGATCCAGAGAGAAAACCAAGCACTCTTGTAATAAGCAGGACTCGGTTTGGGGAAGTTCAGTGAATATAAAAATAAAAACCATTTAAACTCCATAATCAAAGAAGCAACGTAAGTGCCTTTTCTTCTCTTTAGTTAGTTGAGGGGCTCCACTGACTATGTAGGCCCTGTGACCTAAGGAGAATGTGCGGGGAAGTTCCATCTTCCAAATGGTTTTTCCAAATCCCCAAACGGCAAAGCCAACCAGAGAAAGAAACATTAAAAAAAAAAAAAAAAAGACCAGATTTCTTTGTTTTGTTGTTTTTCCTGTATAAAAAAGGATCCCAATATCAAGGTATAGTGAAGGGGAAGAACAAGGGACATACCCCTTGGCGTAAGGACACGGAGAGGGCAAGAGGAGGATAAGCCTCAAAAGGAGGGGTGGGAGGGGAATGTCATTAAGGCAGCAAAATATTCTCTATAAAAAGTTGGAGTCGTCTCCATAGCCTCAGAGATGAAGGCAGAGGATCACCTTCTTAGTGGGGGGCTCTCCACTCAAATGTTCAAAAGAAGGGAAATGTTGGCTTCTCTTCTCTTAGTTCTGCTGCAACCATTCCATGGCTCACTCTGGGTTACCTTCTGCCTTATGTAGATAGGAGTGCTGCAGGGCTCGGAAGGCAGAGATCCGCTTGTGTGGGTTAAAAGTCAGCATCTCCTGAGAAGGGAGGCAAAGGTCAGAAAACCATGAAAAAAGACTTCCGCTCACCCCCAACAATACCTGGGATGAGCTATTTTCTATATCCCTCTTTGTGGACAGCCATTCAAAGCAGCAATAAAAACCAGCCCATCCACCAACAAGTCTCAGTAACCACCATGTGTTTGGGTCCCTTTTATCCTGCTCCATTTTCCACCCCAATCTCACCCCATGCCCACGCCCAAGCCCAGTACCAGCAGCAGCTGTGCCCCAGACTCTTCCATCTCAGGTACCACCGACTGCACGGGGCGGGGCCCTCTGGGGGAAAAGGCTCCTCGGGGTAGAGACACATCTCGGGGCCAGTCATCCTCTGGGGGCAGTCCGATCAGGCTATGGGGAACAGGAGAATTCTGGTCAGGAGGGCCCTTCTCCAGCCCCCATCTCCAGGGGCAGAGCCAGTTGCCATTCAGGGCTCAGCAGAAAGAGAAGGACTCAGAATGGAAAACTCTTCCCCTCTGCAGGTCACTTACTCAAAGATTTTGCCTAACTGGTCAGCTTCAGAGTTTCCACAGAAGAGAGGCCTAAGGTGAAAAGAGACATTCATTTAGGTAGCAGTCATTTTCAAAGATACGGTAGTAGAACGACTACTGCTTAGTGGCTCAAAACATAGGGTAAGAAGAATAAAGGGTTACGAAATTCCTAATTCCACGACATTTCAGAACTGCTGGTTACGGACAAGATGGCCAGTAGAATTCAAGTGGAAGAGTGGGCAGGGTATGGATGTGGTTTATGAATATGAGATTTGGGAAATTCAAGAGGTTCAGGATACTTGGGCCCCATACTTTCGACGAAACATCTCTGCAAAGATACAGCCAACACTCCACATGTCCACAGGTGTTGCATATGTAGACTGCAAAAGAACTTCTGGAGCACGGTACCAGAGTGTAACAACCTAACGGGAATAAGAAGAGTGGATGAGGGACCTACGAATTACCCTGAAGCACAACTGCTTCACTAAAATCAAGGATGTGAAAAACGCATGCCTTCTCAACTGCTATGGGCAATCACCCTCCTCCCCCAGCCAGAACCCATTTTGGCTACCATCATTCTACTGACCACAGGGGTAAGTGCCATCTGGTAGCTGTAGATTCTGGCCAGGCCAAAGTCGGCCAGCTTAACTGTCCCACCACTTGTCACCAGAATGTTCTCTGGCTTCAAGTCTCGATGAACGATGCAGTTGGCATGAAGGAAATCTAGGCCTCTTAGAAACTGGCGCATCAGATCCTGGTTTGGAAGGGGGAGGTACAGAGAAACTGAACTAGGCACCATACCTGAAATCACAACAGATGCTACTACAAAGGTCCCAATCTACCTCTCAGTGTCTGCCCACCTTACTCACCTTGATGGTCTCCACTGGCAGGCCTGGCGGGGGTGCCTTGTCCAGATATGTCCTTAGGTCTTGGTCCACATGCTCAAACACCAGGGTCACTTTGGTCTCCCGGTCAGTTCGGGCTGTGGCACAGACGTCCATCAGCCTGTCCGGAACAAATGGTAACTCACTGTGCAATCATCTTTGACCCAACATGGCCTCCTCTATTCCCTCAGGGTCCCCACTT
Organism: Neophocaena asiaeorientalis asiaeorientalis; assembly: GCF_003031525.2. Lineage (NCBI taxonomy): Eukaryota > Metazoa > Chordata > Mammalia > Artiodactyla > Phocoenidae > Neophocaena > Neophocaena asiaeorientalis. The sequence goes on along the minus strand of NW_020185339.1, from coordinate 22,915,931 downwards.
CTCTCCTGACCACCACTCCACACCTATAGGTTAGGTTGTCTTTTCCCTTTTACTACCCACTCCCAACCCTCCATCTTCTCACCGCACAACATTGGGATGCTCAAAAGCCTCCAGCCGCCGCAGTAAAGCCACCTCACGGACTGTGCTGATGGGCAGGCCCCCTCCAGCACCTCCTCCATTGGGGACTCTTACGCTCTTGAGGGCCACAAAGTGGCCACTGTGGGGATCACGGGCCTTATACACCGTCCCATAGGCACCAATACCAATCTCAGCCACTGGCTCATATCGAGGGGTAGCCATTCTCAGACCAGAGGAGACCCTACAATCACAGAGACTCCTACCACCGAAATTCCTTCCACAGTTCGGATGGTATGAGCCTGCAGCAACAAAGTGACTCCCACAAAAGACATCACAAAGACAACACCAACAGCATCCCGTCCCTTTCCCAAACTTCCATGATGCCGACTCCCAGGTAACACAATGACCCTAACCCCAACCCCTCCAGCCGCGTGAGCTCCTAGAATAAAAAAATGCATTTTCCTTTGGGGCGATCGAACCCCGCACAAGGGAAATGCCACACGACACACTCCCTACATCGAAGACCCTACACCCAGTCCCTGAAATTAGACCTTCCTACGGCCACAAAGGAACATATCACACCCTGCCCCACTTCCCGCCCTCGAGCGACCCTTCCATAACCAACCCGCGTAGGAAGCCGTGGAGGGCGAGTATGGTCTCCATTCCTGGAAAGGGCTACACTTACCTCACCCCGTGTCTGGAGCTGCGGGGGCGGCCCGTTATCGGGGCCCCGGAGCCGGTTCCTGCCGCGCCATACACTAGAGCTCGGTTCGGGGTAGCTGGACGCTACGGGCCCGACCATAGACACAGGCCACAGGCTAGAGCGGCCCCCTTTACCCCCACCCTCACCATGTGACCAGCTGCCAAAGAGGCGCGCGGAAATCGAGGGGGCGGGGAGAACGCCGGACGTTCGGAGCACGTGACCATACTACTCAGGCGCAGAGGGGCAGCCGGGAGCGGCTTTGAACGGGAAGGGGGCGGGGAGGGGAAAGGGGCGGAGGGGCGATGGCAACCACGTGATCTGTTGCTATCACACGTGACCGCTTGACATTGCTTGGAGAAGCAGAGGTGTGGTTACGCAGCAGGGCACGTGACTGGCTGCCGTAACTCTGGATCGGGGCTGGGGCGGGAGAAGAGAGAGGGTGGAGTCCAACGCGATGCCATGGCAACCTGGGCCACCCAGGATTCCCAACACTGGGCTGGAAGCCGAGCCTGAGTGCATCTCCAGTCTCACTACCCGTCTCTCACTCTCTCTCCTTGTGGGGAGGTGGGTCGGGGGACGGGAGGTGGTGCTGTCGTCTTTCTGCTCCACCGCTATAGGAAAAACATATTCTCATTTGTGTCTTTGTTTCACTCATTCAACAAATTTTTACTGAGTGCTGCTTCCTGTATTTATGTGGGGGTTTTGTTTGTGTCCTCTAAACTAGTGATAAGGCTATCTGTAAAGATATAGCCACATATTTTACATGTGGTCATATAAAATAGGGAGTAGACAGTACCCATATGAGGGCGAAACTAGGATTAAAGGATTGATGGAAGGAAGATTAATACAGTAATCCAACAGGAAGAGTGGCAAGGTAATACCCTTTCCTCTTCCCAACTTTCACCTCTTCCTGGGAGTGTTAAGGCAGAGACCAGATACCTTCTGGCAGAGAAGTTATTGATGAGCTGGAAACAGCAATACTTGACCTTTAAGGTTCTTTTCTGCAGTAAGATGCTATGACATATGTGTGTATGTGTATATATGTGTGTATGATACTATATACAGCACATATAGATGGATAGATATGAGTGAGCATGTGCAAGGAAGTTACCACCACGCTGCATGAAAATGACTGTGCCCTTCTGCAAAACCTTGTGACTCCTTATATGGGGTCATTGTGTTTCCCTTTTTTCCCCTATTGCAAGCTTTCTTAGCCCTTGCCCCTCCTCAGAACAGACTTTTCCCAAATAGCCTCTGTTTACAGACATCTAGGTAGACAACAGGCAAGTTTCTCTGACTTCCCTTGTCTTACCGGCTCCAACTTCTTTATCTCCCAACCCTTTGGGGGAATGGGAATAAGGGAAGGAAGGAATCAGTGTCTCATTTATGATAAACTGTCTAAAATCTGAAACCATTCTATTACTCTATTTGCTCTCCTTGTGCCCTAACTTCTATTCTCCTTAACCATCTGCCTGAGGATGTAAGAGTTCAGGCTTGAGATTAATATAAACCATGCTCCAGGGCAAAATGGAAGACATATCAGTATAGATTCCCCCTCTTTGCATTCTGCTGGTTGTAGTTCTGGGCCCTTGCTGGCAAAGGCAACTAGGACACTAGTAAGAAAAATCTCAAGGTCCTAACTGGCTAAGGGGCTTGTGAGGAGTATGTTTCATTGGCTATTTTGCTAGGATTGGTTGGTTTGTAAACCTGGAAGGCTAAGTGTCTCTGAGTGTGTCAAACTTCCATCCTACACCAGCAGGGTCCACTTTAGCCTCACCCTCCACTCACTGTTTTTAAAATAGAAGTCATCCTCTATGTTGACTTGGGTTCCAGCCCCTTTTTCTGATTCATTCATCCACCATCCAAAATATTTGAATGCTTCATAAGAGCATTACTCTCCTTAATCACCTTCTGTTGAGGATCCTTAGTTTGACAGTCTGTCCCTGATTACATACCCTCCCTTCTCCTGTTAATTACTCTTTTACTAATTAGTTTTTTCCATTGTGTTTGATACAGTGAGCTCCCCTGGAATTCCTTTTCTCTAAGCACTGAAAAGGAGAGGAGAGGGAGGATGTAAGTGTAAGGCAGAAATAATGTGATGAGGGGGTACAACTGGTTCTCAGGGGCAAGACCCCCATAAAAGCAAAGAGCTAAGCATGTGTGTGTGTTACGTATTGTTCACTTCAGTTGCAGTGGTTGTGGGTCAGGAGAATACCAGGAAAGACACTCATCCCTTTAGCACTCCAGTCTCCCTTGCTCACTCACCTCCCTCACACATTCCAATTACACACTTCTGTTTCTCTTACAATCCAATTCGATCCCTTACACACTCATCTCTTTTCCATAGTCACACACCGTGCACACTTTTCAGTCTTTTGTGTGTTTATTGCTTGAGTCCATCTCTTGCTCACTCACCTCTGACAGTTGCATAGCTTGCTTTCTTTGCACACTCCCATTTTGCACAAGTCTCTCCCTCCCTGGTGCACCTGCGTCTTTGACCACTCACCTTCCATCCTCACCCGCTCACCCCCCCCAACACACACACACCCATTCACACACCTATTCTACCCTAGCGCACACCCCTTTTTTTGGCCACTCCCCTCCCTCCACCCTCCCCCGGGCTCGCACACTCGCCCCC
>NW_020185339.1:22902304-22912459 GCF_003031525.2 Neophocaena asiaeorientalis asiaeorientalis | reverse complement strand
AGATTTGGCGTGGAGGGGGATCAGGGGTCCCCAGGAAGGGGTGGGGCTTTCTCCTGGGAGGGCTCAAAATCTCTCCCCTTAACCGAGACACCCTTTCTCGCCCACTTCTCTCACCCCAGGGTCTCTGTAGGCTGAGAGGGCCTATCCTCTGGGAGGTGGGCAGAGAGAAGAATGCTTCTTGAAGGGAGGGGTCCAGCCGGTGCCCTTGCCTTCCTCGATAGTTCTCTACGTGGGGCACTTTTCTTCACTTCCCATTCCACAACTTTGCTTCTCATTCCGAAGAATATCCTCTGTTTAAATGTTATGGACAAAGTTGTCCAGGGATAGTATGGGGGGGTCTCTATGTCGTGAAAAATTACTCTTTGATTAAAGGGGAACACCCTCCACTCACACCCTTAGGATTTCCCCCTTTTTGATACGTGGAAACTGAGGACTGTAACCTATCCCAGTCTGCACCACATCTGTGAAATACTTTACAGTGATGGGGAGTGGGTTAGGAAGGCATGGCTCAGAAGCTCTGACCCTGCCCTCCTGTCTCTCCAGATCCTAAGTGGTAGCCTTCCATTTGGGAACCCTTAAAGAGCACCCTCCTCAAACTCTGGAAACAGGGAAGACCCAGTATTCACCGGCCAACCCTCCCCCGCCCCCCCCAGTCCCTTTCCATGTCTCTTCTATTCGGCCAGGGAAGTTTACCTTGAGCTCTAATTTTTTTCTTTTAGGCTGCAGCCTTAGCTTCTTGCCCTGTTTTGGGTGAAAAGCCTGATTTTTTTTTTTTTTTTTTAAGGTGGGAGACTGACCTGGAGAGGAGGTTTTCCTCTCCTGTAGTGGAGAGGACTGGGGTCGGGTGGCGATAGCTGACAGGAACCCTCCTCACTCTTCCTCCAGGGGGAGCTCCTGAGCCCCTGCCGCTGCGACGGCTCCGTGCGCTGCACGCACCAGCCCTGCCTCATCCGCTGGATCAGCGAGCGGGGCTCCTGGAGCTGTGAGCTCTGCTACTTCAAGTACCAGGTCCTGGCGATCAGCACCAAGAATCCCTTGCAGGTGAGGTGCAAGGGGAGAACTCTGAGACCGGGGCAAGGGCCTTTCAGCAATTAGAATCAAGGACCCTCCAAGGAGCCTATTTATCCATTTACTCTTGCTTTCAAAGTCACCCTCCCTACCATTGCCATAATTTAGTATCTGTCTGTAAATCCTCCCTTCCTTCATTTACTCACAAAGACATTTATTGGGCACCACCTGCGTTCCAGGCCCTGGGATAACAAAAGAGGAAAAGATGGTAGTGCTGCTGCTACTGCTGGTAGCAAACATGTAGAGTTTTCTATGGGTCAAGTTCTTGGTGTGTATTAACTCCTTTAATCTTCATAATAATCCTAATAGTTATGTTACTCAGCCAGTAAGTAACGGAGTAAGGATTTGGAATTCAGACCTAGATGGTCTGGCTTGAGAGCACCTGCCTGATCATGCCTTTCCAAAATAAGACAGAAAATGGTCTCAGTGTGAGAGATGCCACATTCTAGATGTGATCAAGGCACAGAGAAGCAGATTGTTAATCCTGCCTGAAGCGTTTCAGGAAGGCTCCTGGTGCATCCTTCTATTCAGGGCCACCCTAATCTGGCCCTCTGTCTCTTTCTGTGACTTTTTGGAGCCTTTTCTCCTACACAGTGGCAGGCCATCTCCCTGACGGTCATTGAGAAGGTCCAGATTGCAGCCATAGTTCTGGGCTCACTCTTCCTTGTCGCCAGCATCTCCTGGCTCATCTGGTCCTCACTCAGCCCTTCAGCCAAGTGGCAACGGCAAGATCTGCTTTTTCAGATCTGCTACGGCATGTACGGCTTCATGGATGTCGTCTGCATAGGTGAGGATACCTCTCTCTCTCTCACCTGCTCAGCATCTTCCTCCAACTCACACACTTAATTTTCCCTGCCCATTCCCTCAGTTTCATGGCCACATTTTCTACCATTGGGGGCCTTTAGGGCTATCTCCCTTACCTGCTTCTCCAGGCCCTTTGCAAATCCTGTCTCCTCCCCCTGGAGAAATGCTTGCTTAAGTACCTCTGGCCTAGGTCTGGGCAGCAGTTGACCCTGGATTTCTTATCCTCTTGCTCAGGCCTCATCGTCCATGAAGGCTCCTCTGTCTACCGTATCTTCAAGCGCTGGCAGGCAGTAAACCAGCAGTGGAAGGTCCTGAATTACGACAAGACCAAGGACATAGGAGGAGATGCAGGGGGAGGGACGGCAGGGAAGCCGGGCCCCAGGACCTCACGGACGGGCCCCCCCACTGGGGCCACCAGCCGCCCCCTGGCCGCCCAGCGCATGCGGACGCTCTTGCCTCAGCGCTGTGGTTACACAATCCTGCACCTACTTGGACAGCTGCGGCCACCAGATCCCCGTTCCAGTTCCCATTCCGGCCGCGAGGTTGTCATGAGGGTCACCACAGTCTGAACTAAACTCCAGGAATGGGGATCTTGAAACAATGCATCAGCCGAGATAAGCTGTCATGGCTGCTGGAGGTACCACCTGGACAAGGTGTTTGGGGCACACTGCCCCACCACTGAGGATCTCTGTGGGCAGCCTCAAGCTGGAGACATTGTCTGGCCTCTACTGCCCACTGGGTAGAGGTGCCTGGATGACATTCCAGCCCCCAGTGACAGCTCCCCACACTCATCCTGCGGCAGCCAATGGGCAAGTGGGGAGAGCATCTTTTCTTCCCTAGAGAACCGTCCTTACCTCAGCTCCTAGGGCCTCCAGCCCCCCAGCTCCACTATGGTGACTTGGTGAAGGGGGTCCAATGTGAGAAGAAAGGGGCTGTAGACCCCCCCCAATCCCCACCCCATGGCCACAGGGCAGCTGGCAATAAGACTAGTATACATTGACCTCCCATTCCCTGCATGAGGGTGGGGGTACTTCCCCCTGCTCCACCCCCCATTGCATGGGGGGAGGGCATAAAGAATCATTTATATGCACGTGGAGACTCCTTTCTCATCTGGGGCTTTTCTGGAGGGTTGGGAGGTGTGGGCAGTTTTCTCTGCAGAGGCTGCAAATCCCAAATGCAGCAGTGGATTCTGAGTTGGAGGTGTAACTCCCACTTGGTGGTGAATAATTCACATTGGCTGCTAGGTGGCAGTGCTCAGAAGTATCTAAGGGGTGGACCTGACACCTGCATGTTGTGTGATTTAGAACAAAATCTCTCCACCGTGGTTTTCCTGTCTACCTCATAGGGTTGGACTGAGGATAAATGAGGGATAGGTTGAATGCCATTGCAAAGAAAATCAGTGATGGCATAAAAAGATCTCTAGACGAGTTGATGGTCCATTTATTTCAAATAATAGCTGGTTAACAAATTCCAAAATGTTTTTCATCTGGAGTTGCACAGAGCCTTGGAAATTTGTGTTAAATGTTATAATAGATATGGAGAATACGAGGGGAAATAGACACTGCACATGTGAAGGGTAGTGGTTATTTGTAAGAATGAGAGCTCCTCCAGCCCCCCTAAACACTGGGGAATGGGAAAGGCTGGAGCAATCCTTCTAGTTCTGGGGATCTTGTGGGTTCTAGTAATCCCTACCAGGTAATGTGCTCACCCAGAGAAGTGGTATGCAGTGAATTTGGGCTCGTTTGGAGTAAGACAGAATTTCCTAGAGTTATGAGTCTCCAACCCCAGTTTAAGCTACTGCTATGGCAGTTCAGGGTCACAGGTCTGATCCTGCTGTGTCCCAGCTAGTGATAATAACTGGAAGATGTGCTTGGAGGCAGCAGCATAGAGGGCTGTTGTTTATAGAGAAAAGGTTTGGGAAGGACTGGTTAATTGTCAGCCTAAAGCCTGGTCCCTTTCTCTCGAGGCCTTGGGGCTGTGTATTATATGAATGATGTCTTTTACGTGAACTATCCATCAGCAATTAAAATAATTACTTCATAACATTGCTTAAGTCAGATCCAAAGGCCTTTCCTATTATTGGTCCTTCTCTCAGGGAAGATTCTGCTCTGCCTTCTCCCTGGAGATGTTTTGGGGACAGTGCTTCTCTATTAAAGGTCACATATCCTTGCCCAGGAAATGGTCTTCTCCATCCCTCTCCAAAAGGGGTCTTGGTCGCTGTCCACGGTGCTGGCACCCAGACTTGCCTGGGAATATAGGAACCAAAGCTGTACTTGGGTTTGAATTTCCTGGAAGTGTTGAAGTGCATCACCTCCAACCTTGGAGGGGATCAAAGTGGAGAGAGGACTGAGGCTGAGCCTCCCATTTTTCCAGTGGGAAATCGTTTCCCAGAGAGATAACCTTCCACATTCCCCACCTGGGGAGACAGAAGGGCCAGACTTCACTGACTTGCCTTTCACAGAATAGCTGGTGGAGACCAAAAGGGAGACAGTAAATCCAAGTGACTCTTAGTTCTTATCCTGGTAGACAGGGCTTAGGTAGCTATGACACAGTTGAGGCTTGTGCCAAGCCTGGGCTGTCCCCTACAATGGCCGCACATGGAGGCTCAGACATGCCCAAGAGCATAGGCACGCTTACACACAAACACACCGCCTCTGTTTCCACCCTGCGTCCTAAAACGAGGCCTGGTGAGACAGTATGTTCCCCTCCCCTTCAGGACCATTGGAGGTCTCGGTATGGAAGTTGGGAACAGCGAACTGTAGGGTCCTCTCTCCTTTCCTTTTTCCACCTTTAAGAGATTCTTGCCCAGGAGAGGGGTCATAAGAACTGCTGCCCTCCTCAAGTGAGCCCTCTTATTTTCCCATGAGGAGTGTGGGTGTGCAAAATCTTCCCCAGTGATTCCAGGGGAAAGAGTCTGAGAGGAAGCTGGGCGTTACTCCCCCTCCAAGCTCAAAACTGCTAAAAATCAGGTCACTTAGGTTCAAGCTGAGCTTAGTGGTAGGGAATGGGAGTGGAGACTGAGAACCCAGTAGAGAAGGAGCCGAGAGGAGGGGCAATAAGAGCACACAAACCTTGGTCTCTGCACAGGGCCTTGGGTATACCCTGCCCCTCTGTAGGTCTTACATAAATAGATACCTCCCAGAAGGCCAGTGGCTGACGGAGTTTCTGCAGTCAGGGAGCCATGTCTAGGGCAGGGGCTGAGGTGGTGAGAGGAGGGGGAAGTGTGAATTGAAATCTCTGTCTCCATCTGCTAATTGGAATGGAGGGGAGCAGGAGGAAGGGGAACAAGTCCTGACACGGGGAGGGTAAGCTAGGCTACAGAAGGAGCTGCAGGGAATGTGCTGAGAGATGTATTTGGATGGAAGATCAGTTAATCTATATACATCACAAGGGGAGAACGGGGCCCAGCCTCTGGGGGGGGCCAGATAATGCTGACTCAGGGAAACAGAGGCTCCTGCTGCCCACCCCTCTTCTCCTGCCTTGGTGCCCTAGGGCTCCTGGCCACCTCCACACTTGGCTTTCATCCTCTCTGTCTGACTTCACTTCTCTGTCTGTATCCCTGTCTTTCTCTGAAGGAAATTGCCTTGGAGCAACTTCTCCAGAGAGGACAGTGTCCATGCTAGGGTGTCCTTTGGTCCTGGCACTCCAGGTTCCAAAAGCACTCTTCTACCAAAGAGTCAGCCGTCTCTGGCCGTCTCAGCAAGTCCCTATCCACCCTTTTAACAGCCTAACCCTCGAAGCTACTTTTCACCACCATCCCCTTCATCTCTTACAGGGAGCCAGACTTGGCTGTTCCCACTACAGATAGAAATGTGTCTGGCAAAACTGACCAAACATAAAGAATAATTTAATAATTAGTTCTCTTCATGTACCTGTGATAGTCCCCCAGATTTTTATAAAATCTTGTCCTCAATGATCTTCTCTATATTTTGGAGATAATTAAATATAGAATGACAAGTGAATAGTAAGTTCTGTGGTTAGTCTTTAAGATTAAGTTAAGATAATAAAAAATTAAAGAAAATTGCTAAATTACCTAGACCACAGTTCTGTAATTTAAATCACTGCCTCAATCTGTGATGGCCGTAATTATTAAAAGTATCTTCATTAATTAAGAAAAGAAAAGAAATGTGTCTGGGTTTGTGATGCAAACCATTCTCCCAGGTGTCTAGACCTCCCACTGTTATGGGGTCACTCCCAGGACCTAAGAAACCAAAGTGGAGGATTTGTATGATGGTCTGGCCTCCAGGTCTTATAGGAAATGAGAGTGGAAAATAAGTCAGTCAAAAGTCAAGGATGGAACATTCAATTTTTTTTTTAATTTAAAAACTGAATATTTAAGAACTTCAATATATAAAAGGAAGGCTTGGGCAGGGACAGGTCCAAAGATATCTCTGCCTGTGACCTAAATGGTGGGACAAGCCAAACCTAATAGTGACCAGAGAGCCAAGGAGAGTTTTTTAAAAATCATACACCAGGTGAGGATAGACTCACCTTCCTAGGGGCAAGATGAGGAAGGAGCAGGGTAGACAGAGCCTGGTAAGCTGCTTATCCCTTCTGCCACATTGCCCAAATACAATCTGAGAATCGATATGGTGTCAGCCAGTCAGGGATAGGCCCTGGCAGGGTGTATAGAGACAGAATAAGACCTCATCCTTCCTCTCAAAGAGCTCACATGCAAGGAGAGAGGATCAACCAGGTGCAGACCAGATGCACAATTACTTAGCTCATGCCATGATAAGTGCTTAGCCAGCAGCAAGAGTGAATACTGTGAAGCCCCAAAAGGCCGGTGGTCGAATTCTTCCTCAGGCCACCCAGCATGATTAGTTAAAATCAGAGTTGGCCCTTGAAGGATGCATATGATTTGACCAGAAGGGCTTAGCAGGCAAATGGACCATGGTTTTCTCAGGGCTTGCTGGGTCAGGCCAAGTGCATATTTCACACCTCGATCAGGCCTGCTGCAAGCACTTTGCTATGGTCTTTCTAACCAGTTTGGTCAGAGAGGCCACAGGGGAATACACATATCTTGGTCTTGTGCCTGATAAACCCCTATGATGAGAGAAACGGTGATGATGACAGTGTGCTTCCACGGGACTATCTGTCCACAAACTGTAGGTTGATGCTTCTCTCAGGTACCAGGACAGTCCGGGTCATGGGTCTGACTGGGGCAGCACCTGGCTCAGGCTGCACCTCAAAGTGGATCAAGATCTGGAAAGGGAGGAGGAGGGCTATCACTATGGGAGGGGTCTACAATGGTGGGCTTGATTGGCAATGGGCATTATTAGTGTTAAGATGGTCAGTGTTGGAATGGCACCTGTGGCGGGTAGGGGATGTCTTAGTTAATGATGGTAAGAGATTGTGGTAGGGAAAAAGATAGTCCAAATACCCTCACTCACCCTCCAGGCCTATGATGGGATTGACATATTTCAGAGGATTAGGTCTCCCAAGTCTTATATATTTTCCTATGCCTATCAGGAGAAGAGCTCATGGCTTTAGAGCTCCAGTCTGGGGAAGGTAGAAGATCTAGATCACTCACCTGGGCCAAAGCCATTTGCAGCTCAAGCTCTGCCAGGCGTCTCCCCATGCAGCTGCGCTTGCCAAAGCCAAAGGGGAGAGAGGCAAATGGGTGGGAGGCTGGGCCATCCCCTAGCCAGCGAGCTGGACGAAAAGAATTTGGCTCTGGGAACTGGGCGGGATCCCTTGAAGTGGCATAGTGACACAGGGTGACCAGCGTCTGGTGAGGGAGGAACACAAACTTGTCAATCTGGGCCCAGGAACGCCAGGAGGGAAGTAGAGAACAGGATCTCTGGACTGGGACGAAGGCAGGCTCTGGTTGGTTGTGATGTGGAAGTTTTCTGGGGCTACTTTTCTCTACTGCCCCATTATATCCTAGAGAGGCATTGAGGCCAAGGAGAGGGTTTGAAGGGCTTATTGGGAGTATTTGAGAACAGGAACAGTCCCAAGGTAGTGAGGGATGGCTTAGCAAAAGGGGCCCATAGGCTCTACTCACATTTTTGGGGATAATATATTCACCCACACAAATGTCTTTGTCTGGGACACGGGAATTTCCAGGTACCACAGGGTACAGTCTGGATTGCAGGGCACAAAAGGGAGACAACAAGATGAAGCTGGGGGCTATAGCCTCCCTCTCATGCCCACCCCCCCAACTTCCAAACCCATTCTTGGCCAGGCGTAAAGTACCATTTTCCTCTGATCTCTCTCCCTGCTCCCATCCGCTAGCTGCTTCCCCAGCCCTTCCCCAGCATCTTCTCTAGCTCTCCTCTTCTGCCACCTCACCTTAGCACTTCCTTGATCACAGCCTTCAGCAGGGGCATTTGCGACAGAGCAGTGGCTGAGGGGTGGGCACTGGAGCCGGGGCCCAGGGCAGCTGTGATCTCAGAATGGAGTGCCGTCTGGACTTCGGGGTGACGAGAGAGTTCATACAGAGCCCAGGAGAGCGTGTTGGACACCTGAGGGGACAGGTGAGAGCGTCAGAGGGGTTGAGAGTAGGGACCCAGCATAGGGGGCAGAATCTGAGGCAGTCTGGAACCCAAGAGGTGCTAAGCCAAGCTGGCCTGGAGGACCATAATGGATCCCCTGCAGCAGGAAAATGGCTCCTGAGATTGAGGAGGTTAAGCTGCGGAAGTGGGACTCCCAACATGGAGGGAGGACCTCACCGTGTCCACTCCAGCTAGCAGCAGCTCTGTCACATTCCCTAGGATGGACGGGGCAGGCAACTCTTCCCGGAACAGGAAGTAGGTCAGGTGCGCCCCAAATCCCGTGTCCCCCTCAGACTTTCCCTGGCTCCTCATGGCTACTTCGGCCTCTCGCCGCTCCACGTGCTGCTGCGCTGCGGGCACAGGGGACAGGGACGCCTCACTACCGCTGAACAGCTCTATGCTCCCCCACTCCTACTTCATTTCTGTGCTTTACCAAATGCAAACATCTGGTCCCAGTCTCGGCAGAGGCGGCCCCAGGGTCCGGGCACGAGGCGGTGCAGCCAACCGGGCATCGCCATGGTCAACAGTGTGGACACAAACACCGATCTCACCGCGCGGATGAAGGTCTCTGTGTCTGGCGGCACTTCGGCCTCCAGGCAGCCGAGGCGGGAACCCAGCAGCACCGCAGCGATGCCTGGCCGGGAGGGGGCGCTGTCAGGGCACCGGGAGACCTGGACCGGGTGCCTCCTACACTTGCCCCTGTCTAGGGACTCACCTTCTAGTCCAAACTTGTAAAACTCTCCTGCCACGTCTCGAACCAGGGCGGGCGGCCCAGCGTCCAGTCCCCGCTGGCGCCGCAGTCGCCTCACAAGGTCACCGACCACGTCGTGCAGGGTCCCGGCATAGCGGGCGGCCGCCTGAGGCCGGAGGAGGAGCGGGGCCAGGAGGCTGCGGAGCCTCTGCCATTCTTCGCCTTCCCTGCGGGGGTGCGGAGAAGGGGCGCATCAAGGCAGACGGTGGTGTGTAGAGGCGGCCCGACGGGGCTGGCAGCGCTTGAGAAGGAGCGTGTTGGGCTGGGGTGGCCAGGAGGGAGACTGCGTCTGTTCCCTTGGGGGTACAGAAACCTGCCCCTGCCTGCACCCGCTTTCCATCCACCCTCCTCCCCCACTCCTCGTTACTCATTTCCTGCCCCGGAGGGGCCTGGGTTCCTGGGTAAGCTGAGTCACAGAATCTTACTTTACATCTAGATCCTGGTGCCTCAACCCCTTCCGTGAGTTCCCAGGATTCTGGCTTCAAAAGAAAAAGAGCGGAAAGCGAGGCGAGAGCCGGGCTCTACCTGAGCTTGGGCGAAACAGACTGGGGTGGAAACCTCGATTTGCCAGAAGGTTGGGGGAAACGACCGACCTCCCTCCACATCCCCAGACTGCCTCCAGACCGGCCACAAAAGAGGAACGCAGCTGGGCGTCGGGGCTTTGGAGCCAGAGGACTCACGCGGTGAGCAGTCCGCAAGCCCGCTGGCGGCGGCGACGGTGCTCCGCCCAGGGTGAGAAGCTGCAGCGTTCGGGCCAGGGTCCCTCCTGTCGTAGCAGCTGCTCGACGAGTGTAGGGGTCGCCACGTACACAGTGCGCACCGTCCCGAAGCTGGCCAACCACACCGGCCCAAAGCGCGCGGCGCCCTGCACCTGGGAGTACAGGAGCAGCGGACACTGGAGACCCGGGACGGCAACTGCCACCTCGGCTCGTGCCAACGCCAAGGGCGTCGTTTGGGGTTAGAAAGAGGGAGCTTCTGCTCTCAAGCAGTGTAAGGTTCTGATGCTGCAAACCCCTCCTCCTCTTTCCCTCATTT
>NW_020185339.1:22822598-22902047 GCF_003031525.2 Neophocaena asiaeorientalis asiaeorientalis | reverse complement strand
GGCGGGGAGGAAGGACTTGGTGCAAAGCTGACATTCTGGATCTCTCTTTGGTCACCTGGGCGGAGAAACCCCTAAAGGTTCCTCACGTGGGCTGTCCATCTCAGGACAAGCCTCCACTGAATGTACAGGAGCGCACTAACTTTAAGCCAAACGTGCCTCCCGCGCACTTGTCCTGGATCTACCGAGTCTCCAGAATTCTGCACAGCGAGAAGGCGCTTTCTGAACGCACTCCTCTGCTGGGTGTTGGGACAGACTCCGCCCCTGGCGAACCACCGACCCCAGTCCCAACTTGTCTTTTCCATAATTCATGGACATCTGTTCTCACTGGCCCTCCCTCCTACGTTCTGCACTAGGGTCTTGTTAAAGCCAACCTCCCCAGCTTTCAGTCCCGAGAACGGTGCCCTCTACCTGAAGCTCGTGTAGCCGTGACAGTCCCCCCTTGCAGAAAAGTTCAGCAAGGAAGCCCGGCGTGGAGGGGCCTGGGATGTCCGCCAAGCCCCGGGGCGCTGACTCCGAGCCTCTGGAGCCCAGTGAGGCGCCCAGCTCAGGAGGGCAGCGGACGCGATGGAACACTCTGGAAGCGAGCTTGAGGGTCTGGGTCATGGTCTGGCTGGGGAACCCGGGAAACAGTGCTTCTCCGGAGCGTCTTGCCCCAGCCCCTATTTAACTCTTGGGCGCGATAGTGGCGACGCCCCCTCTTCAAGCTCCTCAGCCAATCCCCTCTCCTGAGTGGTCTGTGCTGGGGATTAGCACCCAGGAACAGTAGGCGGGGCCGGAGCTGCCACAGAGGCTCCCGTGGACCTCATGTTGCAATGACCATCTTGGGAGGGGAGGCTTCTCCTCCTGGGCTGGTGCCCTAGTCCAGCACCCTAAAGATCTCTTCCTTGGAAAGGCTATTTGGTGAGGCTTAGGTGACCAAGATACAGGCTGGGTCCCTGGTATTCCCATCACTTCCTCAGGCCCACTGGGGCCCAACCTCAGGAATTCCCCATCCTCCAGCTCCTCCGGGAAGGGAAGCAGGGAAGAGGCACAGCTGTAGCTGTCCTCAGATTCCAGGCTCATCGGGATGCACCTTTTTGGTATGTGAGCACAATTTTCCTGCATTACTACATCTCCCCCTCCCCCTGTACCTGACACTGGGCAGATAGCAGGTGGGTTAATGGGTTAAGATGGTTCCAGGAGCCTTCATCTTTATTCCTTGGGAAGGGGGCTTGGTCTCTTCCGTCAACAAGCCCTGTCCTTCCAGCCATGGTAATTTGGTGCTTGAGGAGTACAAATGAAGGAACTTTTTGCAAATTAGAAAAGTTGAGAGATTTTTCTGGGCTCCTGGACAGAGCAAGGGCTAAGCGAGTGCTCTGAATCTCCAGCTGACTCAGTCCCCTTTGTGGGGCTTTCTAGTCAGCAGCCCCTTTCCACTTTTAGCCTCAGAATCCTCCCCAGTTCACCTCTGCTCCTCACTCCCGCGCCCCCGGCCCTGGCAGGCTCTGTGTCAGCAAGTCAGCTCTGAAGTTCTGGGATCAAAGCAAAGGTCAACATGAAGAAGGAGAGGGTCTCCACCACCACACCCTCCCAGAATCTCCAGAGACAGCAACAATAAACGGAACACAGATTCCCCAGGTCAAGTCTTAGGCAGGGAGAGGACAGGAGTGATACACACTCTAGCCCTTCCTGAGACACAGCAGCATGGGATGTGCACACATACACGTTACCCCCTGAACTGCAAAATAAACACGAGTGGGCAGGTGATTTGAGCTTAGAAGGCAGTTTAGATGGACAGTGGAGAACTGCGTTCTTCACTCCAGCTGAGAAGGAGAAATCCCAGGAGAAGGGACTGCTAAGGGAGAGCAAGATTCCACTCCCTTCCAAAGATCCCTTCTGGTCCAAGGTCTTTTGACCTTCCCAGTCAGCTGCTTTTGCTTTCTGCTGCCACTGGAAGGGTAAGAAGGTGAGAGGAGTCAGGGGTGGTCATGAACTCCAGGGTTCTGCCCTGGGCAGCTCCTCAACTTCTTTGAGAGACTGTTGCCGCTCAGCCCTAGCAGGCTCAGCTCGGAAGGTCCAAGGGCCCAGTCTTCTTTCCAGTCCCTGGAAGATGGGGTCCAACTAAGGCAAAGTCAGCAAAGGCAAAGTCAGTGATCAGGAAGTGTAGGATTGGGGGTCACTGCCTAGAGGGTGGGATCCTGTATTCTTCGGAAGATAGCTGGGAAATTCTTTCCTCCATTGCGTAGAACTTTCTTTCCCTCCTCGGTTGAGGTGCCCAGATGTCCCACAATGGGATCTTCACTCTGGGAGAAGGAAGGGTTCAATAAGTCCTTGCCCTGGTCCCCAGACACCCATCCCATCCTCCTGGCATTAAGCTAGATTCAAAGCATACAGAACCACTCTGGAAAGGACCTTTCCAGAAATCTTTGCAATTTCCCTTAGGCCCCCTACTTACCAGCTCCTCCAGAGGCACGCGCTCAAACAGGGGGTGCCCTTCAAAATGGGTGCACATCCAGTCATGTAGCTCCAGCACATCAGTTATGGTATACACCAGCCCCTGCACAGGCAAAGTCACCCTAGATGGGGGGCTGCAGGCAACTGAGCAGCAGGATCACGGGGGTGGTGGTGAGTCCTAAATGCACCCCCACTGAATTCTTAGTGGAAGGTCCCTTATTAGGTCCCTGACCCCATCCTCCCTCCCACTCTCGACTCACCCCGACCCTCAGCACGTAGGCATATTCTGCCAGCAGCGTGGGACTGATGATTCGCCACTTGTGCTTTGTCCGCTTGAAATGTGGGTCAGGGAAGAGGAAGAACATCTTTGTCAGCTGTGAGACAGACGTGCACCAACAGGATTGTGAGAGCCTGGCCTCCATGCCCCACCTGCTTACCAGCCTAACCCATGGGTGCCCCTCCCCACCTGGCCCTTGCGGAAGAAGTTAGGAAGGTGTTTCATGGCATTGCTACGGAGACAGGCGATGTTCTGGAAACCACCTCCAGGAGCCGCTCGTAGGGCCCGAATCCGGTCTTGCACATAATCTGAGACTTTCACCCGGATCTCCAGACCCAGAATCAGCGTGTCTGGGAACAGCGGTGACAGTTCCACTGGTCACAGAAATAGGAATGGAATCATCAACCTCATACTTGCAGTATATTCAAAGGAGTCAACACAGGAAAGGAAGCCTCAATCTGCAATTACCAAAATCAATAATGACAAGAGAGCTACCTGTATGGATGGCTCTGTGCTGGAGGAGTGGGCTGGGGGAGACCCAAAAAAAGTCACCAGGACTGGAAGTGGGAGGGCCTGGGAATACATGTATCTTTGCATGTGCTTTAAAGTCTTCACAGTGTTTTCACACATGTCTCATTTAATCCTCATTACATTCTGTGGTAAATTGCAAAGATGAGAAAACTGAGGGTCAGAAACGCCCAAAGTCACAGAGCTAAGAAGAGGTAGAATCAGAACTTGAACCATGGTTTTCTGCCACCAGGTACCATGAGCTTCCTCTCTGTCATGCTGTTATTTCTATGGAAGATCTAAAAACAGAGAAGTCGGTCCAGCATGTATGGCTGGGACAATACAGACAACACAAGAGAAATTAGAAAATATGAGCATGGAGAAGGAATGAGTTCTGGTGAGGAAGGGGGGAGGGGGAGGGGTGGTGGTGGAATCCCTAAGAAAGACAGTTCAGGATCACTGGCCACAGCGACTAATCTCTGACGCTTGTGCTGACCAGCTCACTGACCCGGCACCTGGCAGGTGAAATGGCTCACGTAGGGACTGGGGCCAGGGGCAGGGCCAGACAAGACAACCCAATTTCTAAGAGGCTTTGAGGCAGCCCCCTCCCTTCTCCAGGGCAAAGGCCACAGACCCAGAGTGGAGGGAAAGTGGAGGTTCTCCACACTGATGTCACAGCACCAATGTCTGGTCCGAAGGGGAAAGGCCAACTATGCCCCCGCCCCAAACCTGCTGAGTTGGCAGAACCTAGGCGTTGCCTCTCCTTGCTCCAGAGAAAGGGCCAGAGTGTTACCTAACAGGCCGCCATAGCCACAGCCTATGTCTGCAAACTCCACTTGGGCTTCAGCTCTCTTTTCTTTCTTATCTTTTGGGTCATCGTGGCTCTGATTTTGAGTCAGTGGAGCAAAGAACTCTGGGTATAGCTCAGACCAATCCATGTCCTCTGGCTTCACAGGGCTATTGGAGAGAAGACGTGAGAAACATGAGAAGGTTGGTTATACCATTGCAGAAGCAGTACTGTGTGTGTGGGTGGATGGGTGAGGGTGGGAGATGGATGAGAGGAGGGTTTCTCAAATATTCTGTCAGGGCGGGCCCTTTGGCCTCTAGGAAGCACAATGGAAACCACCCTTAACCTCCCAGTGTGAATCATAGGCCTATCAAGTGGCCCATTATTGCTGATCTGCCTGTCTCCATTTCCAGGGTTGATGTGACTCTGGCTGGGCGGCTCTCCTTTCTGGGGCTCCAGTTCCCCTTGTCCCAGAGACTGACTTCCTAAGGCATAGGGACTTTGCTTTGTTGAAGTTCTCTGCGGGAAGAGGATGGAGTAAGGTGTGGGCAGAATTGTGTATAAGTTTGTCTTCTTTTAAAATTAATTTTTATTGAAGTATAGTTGATTTACAATGTTGTGTAAGTTTCTGCTGTACAGCAAAGTGAATCATATATATATATATGGATATATATATGGATATATATATATATCCACTCTTTTTTAGATTCTTTCCCCATATAGGTCATTACAGAGTATTGAGTAGAGTTCCCTGTACTATACAGTAGGTTCTTATTAGTTACCTACTTTATATATATAGTAGTGCATATGTCAATCCTAATCTCCCAATTAATCCCTCCCCCCAAGTTTGTCTTTTTTTAAATCCCACAGATAAAACTGAAAGATGGAAACGACATTCGGCCTCCATTACTCTAGTCTCGGTAACAATTTCTTTCTCTTCCCAGACTTGCAACTCTACCCAGCCTTCGGCCAGAACGCCACGCCCCCTCCCAACCCGCCAACTCCGCCCTCTGCCCAATCTCCCAGACCCACCCTCCGCAAACTGACGTCACCCAGCTGATCCTCCCGAGCCTACCCTAAACCCTCCAACCGTCGCAGCACAATCGCTTTTCCCGGCTACTCTGAGAATTCTGCCCTACTCTCCCTCCCCCGCTCGCCCCTGCCCTGCTCACTCACTAGCGCAGCGTGTGGTCCGCCATGGGGTTGGAGTGAGCCCGCTGCCGATAGTAGCGCTTCTGAGGCTGAGGGGCCTCGGCTCCTGCTGCGGCATCCCCAGTCTCGGTTCCCGCCATGATCCCCAGCCCGGGTTTATCCACCGAACCCACGTGGACCACGACCGAGGCTCAGGGCGCACGAGAATGACGCATGAAGGCACGTAGTGAGCAGAGCCCACCCCTTAAAGCTCCAGGAGTGAATTCTAATGGTCTGCGCAGGGAGGAACGCAGAGGGGCCGCTGGTCTTTAACTGGGCTGGCAAGGCCAGACCCGCACCCAGCCTCTTTCCTTAGCCTGCTTCTGTTCGGTCTGGGTTACCACCCCGGTTGCAGGCCCCCGTGCACCCCGCAGGTGAGAGGGGTCCAGGGACCCCGCTTCCTACGGTGAGTTAATCCTCCCTCCTCTCCCCTTCTCCCGCTCTCCGAGCAGTCGACCGGGTCTGACCCCCGTGGTCCGGCGTGAGTCCCATCGTGTGTGCTCTGGGGACCGGAGCTAGGGAGGCAGCTCCTCATTCCATCTCCAGGAAGTCAAACTGGAGGAAGGAGGGCAAACTCGGGGAGGCGGGGCTCGGTGCCACTGGGCAGCCGAGACGGCCCGCGGTCCTCAACCCCCACGCCGCTTCAGATCCGGGATCCAAGCGCTGGCCGGCGAGCCGGCACTCTCGCGGCCAGATGGCGGATCCCCGCCCAGATCCTGAATCAGAGCCCGAATCCGTGTTCCCACGGGAGGTCAGACTCTTCGCCGACTCCTACTCGGAGAAAAGCCGGTTCTACTTCTGTGGTCACGTGCTGAGCATCACGGAGAACTTCGGGTCCCGCCTCGGGGTGGCAGCGCACGTGTGGGACGCGGTGAGGAGTGAGCGGCCCTGGGCTAGGGTCCGCGGAAGGTCAGACCCCGGACTCTCGCTTTCCCATATGGAGCCAATCCCCGCTGCAGTCTTATCTTTTCTCTCTTTTCTCCCATAGGCTCTAAGCCTGTGCAACTATTTCGAGAGTCAGAATGTGGATTTCCGAGGCAAGAAAGTGATCGAACTGGGCGCTGGGACGGGCATCGTGGGTATCTTGGCAGCGCTGCATGGGGGGGGGGGGGGAGGACGGGGATGTGGAGAAGTTGTCACTTCCTGTATTCTTGGGAGAGGGGAATGGTTTGGAACCAGCCTAGTCCCTTCTTTCTAACTTTTTTCGTGTGTGTGCCCCTACTTGCTCCTGTGTGCCAGACAGCGCTGATTGGCTGTCAGAGCACCCAAGGTGGTTAATTTGGGGGCAAGGAATAAAAATCGGGCAGGCCTTAGTAGAAGGAGTTTTTCCTACCTTTTTGCTCTTTGTGATTTCATGGATATTTACAAGGAAAAATCTCCTTTGCTTTATATATGGTCTTCTGTCAAAATGCATATATGGGTGTATCCTGTAGGGGGAGCAATTTGCAGGTATTAAACCTCATGAGTACTTTATGACTTCATTGTGAATATATTTTTGATTCTTTAGGATTTCATTGCTTGGGAGGAACAAGCTTATGAGTTTCTGAGGGTTAGGGTGTGTTTTGTGGGAAGTGGGGTAGGAATTAGGCACTGCAGACTTGGGAAAGGAAAAGGTAAGGAAAATTTTGCTCCATTTTTGTCAAGAAGCAAAAACTACAAAGGAAACGGTTCCTTAGTTTATAATCTAACGCGCAGGCAAAACTTCACACCGAAAACTTTCCTTTAAAAACACTTATGATGTCATGTCCCTAGGAATGCAAATTAACATGTCCTTGTTCATAGGGACATAACACGAAACACATTCAGGGAAGTCTTCCCAGAGGCAGGCATTCTTTCTTCTATTCATCCAGCCAACATGTATTTGGAGTCCCCTATGTGCCAAGAATCATGCTAGGTATTGGGATACAACAATGAGTAAGATAGATTTCCTCTCCCCAAGGAGTTTATGGTCTAGTGGTGAAGATGGGGGAAGGTGTTACTGGATGAGAACTATGGCGAGGTATGTGCAGAGCCAGTGGACATGCTCTGGCCGTGTCTCCCTTGACTCTCTGGGAGCCCATCAGGGAGAAGCTCTGTCAGATGAGGAATATGAACATAGCAGGCTCAGAAAGAACCGAGGGAGTGTCAACAGCAGCTTTCCATGAAGGAATGGGTGGATGAGAAGTGGGCAGATATGCTAAAATGGGAGAAAAATGGGTGTAATACGGATGGAAACATCTTTCGCTTGCTCCCAGACTGGCTTCTCCTTCTTTTGCTCCCTATTCTGCTGCCAACTCGGAAATCTGGGTGTCATTCTCATCTGTTGCCCTCGCCCCTCTCATCCTGGCAATCAGTGAGTCCTTTGGGTCATATGAACTTAATACTTCCCGAGTTTTCTATTCCTCTTCCCTTCATCTCTAGCTCAGGCCACTGCCATCTTTTCCCTGGATTTTCACAAGTGTCTTCGAGCTTCCCTATGGGGAAGTTTGGCTTGCCCAAACTAGATCTTGTGCTCTTCCGCCACCAAACCTGTTTCTCCCTCAGCCTTCCCCATCTCAGTGAATCAAATTACCATCCACCCAGTGGGACACCTAGACCCACAATTGACACGTCCCTTTTTCTCGCCCCCAACTCCATTATCCAAGTCCGATGGATTTATCTCCTAAAAATCTCTTGAATCTCCTGTTTTTCCATCCACACTGACGACTCCCCAGTCCTTGTCACCATCACTTGCCTAGAAGGCTACAATTAGTCAAAATGGTCTTCCTGCTTCTACCCCTTGCCCACACCTAGACCTCTGCCCATTCCACCCGACTGGCAGAGCGATCTTTCGGCATCTCTTCCCCATCTTTCAATGGCTTCTTGCTGCTTTCAGGATAGAACTAACCCCTTTGGCATGGCCTCCAAGGCCCTGTGTCTCCCTCTAGCCTCTTTCTCTGCCTGTCCCTCTCCCTCTTGTACTCCTTGTGCTACCTAGTGCCCTCCTATCATTTCCTCAAGCCTATCTCGATGTCCCCTTCCTTGGAGCCTTCACACTGGCTGCACTCTATGTCTGGAACCCTTGTACCACCTGGTTAATGCATATGCCTTCTTCAGCGCTCAGCTCAAACATCACTACCAAGGGAAAGCCTCCTGGACCCTCCCACCCCCAGGCCCTCCTAGTATAATATACAACTGTGTTGACTGGTTTTATTTTATTTATTTATTTTGGCTGCTCCTCGCAGCATGGAAGATCTTAGTTCCCCAACCCGTGACCCCTGCAGTGGAAGCACAGAGTCCTAACCACTGGACCGCCAGGGAAGTCCCTGGTTTCATTTTAAATTTGTTGTCACTATCCTCAGATGCGTCCTTAAGCGCTGCCCAGCTAGCCTCTTACCCTGCCCTCACCCATTTATTCTTCTGCTCTCCTAAACATCTTGTTTCTTATCTTTTTGCCCTTCAAACTTCCAAATGTCTCCTCAGCTGATGACTTTGTTTCCTAGCTCTTCTGATTGCTTCTGTTTTCTCATAGCAGATATCCACATGTTATCACAGCATCTCTTCCCCAGCTGTGTCTGTGTCTGTCTGCACTGCCTTCTCTCCTGTTACCATGGCAGACGTGCTGTGCTCCTAGTTAAGGTCAAGTGTGTGTCATGAGACCCCAAACCTTCTCATCTACCTAAAGACATTGTTCCTGCAAACACCCTGCTCTACCACCTCTCCTGCATTATCCGTTTTCCCTTCTTTCTGGATCATTCCATATGTGTGTTTGTGTGTATTATGCACATAAATAGGCTGTAATGTCTCCTATCAGAGAAAACTCTTGATCCTACACACATCCCTCCAGTTCCCACTCCATTTCTCTGCTCTGCTTTATGACAAAACTCAAAAGAGTTAATGCTCATTGTCATTCCTCTCTTCCTATTGTTTCCTCAATTCCATTCTAGATTCTACCCCCCTCCCCAACCCAGCCTGCCCCCTCCACTCCAGTTGCTCCAGAAAGGCTGTGAGCTTCACTTCTGACTCCATGTTGTTAAGTACAAGAGTCAGTTATGAGCCCACCTTACTGGACTTGGCAGTGTTTGTCTCTCCCTCCTCCTTGGAAGACACTTCCTTTGGCTTCCAGGGCACCACACTTCTGGGTTCTACCCACCTCACTGGCATTTGTTCCATTCTCCTTTGTTGGTTCCTGTTCTTCACAACTGAAAGTCTGAGTGCACCGGGGTTCAGGAGCCGTCCTCTGACCCCTCTCCTTTTCTGTCTACACTCACTTCCAAGCAGTTCCATCACCTCGTGGCTTTAAATGCCCTTTCTGGGCTTCCCTGGTGGCGCAGTGGTTGAGAATCTGCCTGCTAATGTGGGGACATGGGTTCGAGCCCTGGTCTGGGAGAATCCCACATGCTGTGGAGCAACTAAGCCCGTGCGCCAGAACTACTGAGCCTGCGTGTCTGGAGCCTGTGCTCCGCAACAAGAGAGGCCCGCACACCGCGATGAAGAGTGGCCCGCACTTGCCACAACTAGGGAAAGCCCTCGCACAGAAACGAAGACCCAACACAGCAAAAATAAATAAAATAAATTAATTTAAAAAATAAAAAATAAAAATAAATGCCCTTTCCATGCTGATGACTCTATGACTCTCCCATTTATATCTTCAGATTTGTTTGTATAATCAGCTACCTACTCGATATCTTCCTGTGGTTGTCTGATGTACATCTCAAGCTTAATGTGCCCAGAAATGCACTCATGATTTTCCTGTCCATACCTGTTCCTCCTGCAGCCTTCCTCACCTAAATAAATGACAACTTAGTCTTCTAGTTGGTCAGGCCAAATATCTTGGAGCCATCCTCAACCTCCCGCTCCCAATGTTTCGTATCTAATCTGTCAGCAAATCCTCTTGACTGTACCTTCAAAATATATTCATGACGACCAATTTCCTAGACATTGCTGCCCTGCCTAGAATCTGGCCCTACTATTATTTCTCTCACTTACTCTGCTCCAGCTACTGGCCTTCCTGCTGGTCCTTAGACTTGCCAGGCACACTCCTGCCTCACGGTCTTTACACTTGCTAGTCCCTCATTTGGTACATCTTAACCTGAGAGACCCACAGAGTTTGCTCCATCACTTCCTTCAGGTCTTTGCTCAAACATAATCTGCTCCATGAGGCTTTCCCTAACTACCCAATTTAAAATGACATTCCTGCCCTGTCCCTCAAGCAGTTCTTATCCTCCTTCCCTGCTTAATGCTTCAGCATAGCATTTATTACCATCTGACTTACAGCGTGTTTTGTTTGTTTCATTTTGTTTGTTGTTGTAGGTCTCTTGCCACTAGACTGTAAGCCCCGGGAGCAGAGGGATTTTGTCTGATTGGTTCACTGCTGTATTCTCAGCACCTGGCATAGAGGCACATAATGAATATTAATGAATGAATTCTGAGTATTGTCTCTTTCTGTAATAGTCACCATGATCGTGATTAAATAGTTTTGCATTACCTCATTTGTCTCTACCTCTATAACAGAACTCAAGGAAGGCCAAGGTTTTGTTTTACTCATGCCTGTACTCCCAGAACTTAGTAGATGCTCAATAAATATATTTACTGCATGAACGAAGCTTTCTGAAGTCCTAATCTAATCATCGTCACTCTCTGCTTCTGCCCTTAAAACCTATTGCTCTCAGGATCAAGTCTGAATCTCCTTAGCATGTCGTAATCATTTTCCTCTGTACTCTCATGTTTTGACACTTTTCTCTTCCCTTCCACATCCTCTGAGATCCAGCCTTCCTTGAATACAGTGTGCTCTCTCCCAACCAGGCCTTTGTACTCTCTGATCTCTGCTTGGGAAGCTCCACTTGACTAACTCCTCCTTGTCCTTTAAGGCTTGCTGAGGTCATGTCTTCTGGGAAGCTTTCCAGATCCATGAGGGCTGGTTTGTGTCAGTAAGGGGTGGGTGTGCAGCCCACCTCCAGCTTAGTCCTGCCCAGGCTTCTGCTGACATCTAATTGTCGTGTGTTGGGCAGAGAGGTTGAAGATTAGCTTAGAGAGAAATGTTGATGTTGTAGAATGTAGAGTAATGAGATGGCTGTGGATGAGGTTGAGGTTAGGGCAACTAAAATTCAAAGTGTGGACTTTGGGCTGTCCAAACATTATCCTCTAAGCCCTGAGGTCCCTGCACCTTCTGAGCAGGAGCCGAAACCCCTTGGTTGGTCCCTCTGACTTGCATTTCTCCTCCTTCCTCTCTCTCAGGGGGGGATGTTACCATCACTGACCTGCCCCTGGTCCTAGAACAGATCCAGGGCAACGTCCAGGCCAATGTGCCGGCTGGAGGCCGGGCCCACGTCCGCGCCTTGTCCTGGGGGATTGACCAGCATGTCTTCCCTGGAGACTATGACCTGGTGCTGGGGGCTGATATCGTGTATCTGGAGCCCACCTTCCCACTGCTGCTGGGGACCCTCCAACACCTGTGCGGGCCCCATGGCACCATCTATCTGGCTTCCAAGATGAGAGACGAGCACGGGACAGAGAGCTTCTTTCAGCATCTCCTGCCCCAGCATTTCCAACTGGAGCTGGCCAAGCGGGATGAGAATGAGAATGTTAACATCTATAGGGCCAGGCACAGGGGACCGAGACCTGCTTGATGTCACCCTTCTGCCCCTCTGTTAGCATCTATAGGGCCAGGCACAGGGGACCGAGACCTGCTTGATGTCACCCTTCTGCCCCTCTGTTAGCATCTATAGGGCCAGGCACAGGGGACCGAGACCTGCTTGATGTCACCCTTCTGCCCCTCTGTTAGCATCTATAGGGCCAGGCACAGGGGACCGAGACCTGCTTGATGTCACCCTTCTGCCCCTCTGAACACCTTGTTCTAATGAAGGAACTGCCACATGTCCAGAGCCGTAAACATAAGGACCAAAAACGATGCATTTCCCTTGCCTTTGTCTTTCCTCCTTCCCTTTTTGTTTCCTGAGATACTCTTGGGCAGGTGCAGGGAGGTGCTATGTGCTAGGAATACTAGAGCCCTAGCTGTACTGGGCTAGAGTGCAAAGGAAATTCCCAGTTCCTGTTCTCAGCAGTGGAAGATGGGAGGGTATCCAGGATTTTACGGGAAGGGGAGGTAAGTGGGATGTGTGAACAGTGGCTGCAGAAAGACAGTCATGATCCCATCTAGTCCTGCTGTTGTCTTTTTATACAGAATGGATTTTTTTTTCCCCAGATTCTACTGGAATTTTTTAAAAAGGAAAATAGGGCTTCCCTGGTGGCGCAGTGGTTGCGAGTCCACCCGCCGATGCGGGGCACGCGGGTTCGTGCCCCAGTCTGGGAAGGTCCCACATGCCGCGGAGCGGCTGGGCTCGTGAGCCCTGGCCGCTGGGCCTGCGCGTCCTGAGCCTGTGCTCCGCAGTGGGAGAGGCCACAGCAGTGAGAGGCCCACGTACAGCAAATAAATAAATAAATAAATAAATAAGCAAGCATTAAAGATCTCTTCTGCATCCAGAGAACTTGGGCTTTTACTGGGGGGCTGGGAAGCAAGAAAACTCTGACCACCCACTTCTTGCTTCTAGAGATAGTCTGGTGGAACCATGGCTCTAACTGGGTTAAGTCCTCCCAGCCCTGAAGTTGGGGATAGGCAGCAGAGCTGTCCTTTGGGCCATAGCTCCTTCACTCTTTTTGGAGTTGGAGCCCTGATCACTAAGTATCAGGTTCTCTTTGATTTTTCTTTGGGTTTCCAGTCCCTATCAGTCCTTCCTTCCTAATGTGTTTTGCCTTCACATCTTTTCTCCTCCCACTGTGGGGCCTCTCATGGGGGCTCTCCTGACTTACTCCTTGGGCCACACATCACCTCCTGGGGCCTCCTGGCCTCCATTCACTCCCCTTCAAACCATTTTGTAAACTCTGGTGATCTTCCAAAATCAGCTCTGATTAGCTTCTGCTGCTGCCCAACAGAAGCAAGCGTCAGCTCTTCTGCTTGGTACTCAGTGTGTCCCGTGTGATCCCAAATTATCCTGCTCCTTCATTTCCTACTGGTCTCCTACATGTAAGGCAACCTCTGACCAAATTACAAAAGGTCTACTCTTTGTTCCCTAAATCCACACCAAGATTCCCTGGCTTCTTCCTTCATTCTTTTTGATGATTCCCTGCCTGGAAGGGCTATTTCTACCTCTGAAACTCTTCATTATTCTTAGCTTCTCTCCTGAAAAAAGCTTTTCCTGAGCCTCCTGTTTGAATGTGATTTCTTTCTCCCTTGAGACGCTTTAACTAACTGTTCGTCTTGTAAGGCTTTCCTTGTCTCGTGTGATCATTTGTCTGCTCCCTATTTTCTCACCATTAGATTACCTTGGAGGGCAGGGCTATGGTTCCTGGCACACAGTTGGTGTTCATCAAATATTTTTGTTCCTTCAACAAATATTTACTCCTCCTCCCTGTGTGACCTTGGCCAAACTTCTGAACCCACCCAACTACCTCACAAGTTTGTCATGAGTCATAAATGGATAATGAATATGAAGTACATTGGAAATAAACATGAAGTGTTACCACGTGTCTTGTTGTTTTGCGACACTTCTGTCTCATGCTTTCTGTTATTTTACCTGCGGGGGGTAATTCCTTTGTGAAATGTAGTCTCAATACGCCAAGTAGGGGAGGCGAATGCGCCCCCCCGGACAGCAGGTGGCGCCATCTCCGCTTGGCGCGTTCCGGTGGAGAGTTTTGGCCCCGCCGCTACGCCGTAGGCCCGTGGCCTCACGGGTGCGGCAACAGTTTACGGCCCCCGGAAAGATGTCGCTGCTGCGCTCACTGCGCCTCTGTTTGGTCGCGCGGCCCGGGAGCTGCCAAGTGAGTGCTCTTGGCCCTGGCCCCGTTCTGCCTTCCTTGCAGGTCTCCCGTGCGCCGGGCACGCTCCCTCCCCTTCCCCTGGCTGCGTTCGGCTCCATCTCCCCCTTCCCCGCACCTCGGTCCCTCTTCATGGTGGAGCGTCTGGGCGCTGCCTTTCCCCCACCCCCGGGTCTGTCTCTACTAAGGTCGCTTCCCGGCCGACGTGCTCCCACCCCACGAGCTCCTTGCTGCTTCCTGCTTCTCATGCTTTCTTACTCCCTCCAGGTGGGGCCCCTTCTGCTTCAGTCGCCCCAGCCGTGGCATACATTTCACGCTGGGCCCTGGCTGTTCTCCTCGGCTTCCAGCAAGGAGCTCCTCATGAAGCTGCGGCGGAGAACGGGCTACTCCTTTGTAAACTGCAAGAAGGCTCTGGAGACTTGTGGCGGGGATCTCAAACAGGTGTGGGAGAGGAAGTAGAGGGGAGCAGGGGTGGGAGTGGGGTACTGGGGCCCGACCCCAGTGCATTTGGGAGGTCGCGTAGAAGTCAGATTTGCTGCCCAGTGACCCGTAACGACAGAGTCCTAGATAGAATTCTGACTTCAATGACAGTTTCACCCATTGACTTTTACCTATTTTGAAGCAATTGACTCAGGGTCGCAGGGCTAAGAAACTATTCCACGCAAGGCTGCTATGAGATTTCCTGCTGCTTGGGGCTGAAAGGGCTCGTGGGAGCTTTGGAGTCAGACCGACGACTAAGACCGTGGTCTTATAAGATCTTATAAGGTCTTATAAGATCGTGGTATCCTCACACTAATCCTGTGACCTTGGACACCTTGCTTAATATTTCAGAGTTGCATTGTTTTTTTTTTATATAAAGAAAATAGTACTATCTTCCCCATAGAGTTGTTGTGAAGATTAAACTTATTCAAAACACCAGGCACAATGCCCACTGTTTGTCATTTAGTGGTAGGCTGCCAATAAATGATAGATTAGTTTCTCTTGTAGGGCTGAGGGGAAGGAGAAAGAACTGGGGAACCTGAGGTATTTTAGAGCCCCATTCTGTTCTAAATTCTGTGCCTTTGTCATCTGCCTTTTATCTTTTTTATTTATAGGCAGAGAGCTGGCTCCACAAACAGGCCCAGAAGGAGGGCTGGAGTAAAGCTGCCAGGCTCCATGGCAGGAAGACCAAAGAAGGTCTGATTGGGCTGCTACAGGAAGGAAACGCGACTGTGTTAGTAGAGGTGAGTTGTCAGAGTTCCAGATGCCAGGAACAGCTGTCCCTTGGGTGTAGGCTTTGTGGTAGACCCTTTGCATTCTTAAAGAAGAGGTGTTTGAGAACCATAAAAGCTAGTTAGAATTAAGCCCGTGAGATTGCAGTTACTAGCTATGGATTCATTTAAGTATAGAAATGCACAGGTTGTGGGTGAGAAAAGGCCTAGTAGTGCGGACTGTTGTTCCTAAATGTGAGTCAATTGTGGCCTTACACCTCATCACTGATTGTTTCCTGGAATAGTTAGATTTTAAAGCTAGGAATTAGACTAATTAGATGATGGACAGCAAGCAGCTGTTTTAGAGGAGGTTTAGGGGCCCAGCTGGTGAAGAATCAGGTGTGGATTAGTTTAGAGCGAGAGAAGAGATAAACAAGCTGATAAAAGTGGTTTGGCATTGGAGGAGCCTAGGGAATGAGGTGATTATGGCATGTGCCACAGGCAGGTGGT
The DNA here is from genome assembly GCF_003031525.2 of Neophocaena asiaeorientalis asiaeorientalis. NCBI lineage: Eukaryota > Metazoa > Chordata > Mammalia > Artiodactyla > Phocoenidae > Neophocaena > Neophocaena asiaeorientalis. The sequence goes on along the minus strand of NW_020185339.1, from coordinate 22,886,380 downwards.
GAACTTGTAGTGAATCCTTTGGGGGACGTTATGGAACCGTCCTGTGAATGCGCAGGTTATTGCTAACTCATTGGCACAGCAGGAATCCCTTCGTTCAGTTTCTGGCCTCAAGCTAGTAGAGGAACTGTGGATTTAACCCTAGAGACATTTATTTCTGTTTTGTTGCGTCTGCTGTCTGTATTACCAATACCTTGCTTTAAGGCATTTTTGGAGACTGTTAGTAAACAGCTTATACAGCAACATCAATTTCTTCCCACAGGTGAACTGTGAGACAGATTTTGTTTCCAGAAATTTAAAATTTCAACAGTTGGTCCAGCAAGTAGCCCTGGGAACCCTGTTGCATTGTCAGAGCCTAAAGGATCAACCGTCTACATATAGTAAAGTGAGTTTGGGGGTTGTCTCCAACATGCTGGATTTGTTCCTCCCCTCTTAGGGTCTTTGCTATTCCATTTTTTCAGACATTCTCATGTCTCACTTCCTTATTTTATGTTTCTGCTTAAATGTTATCTCTCTGGAGAAGAGTACCTTCCTCCTATTGCTCTATCCCCTTATTTTGCTTCATTTAAAATTTGTTGTTATAGTTCTTATATATTACATTTTAATTTATTTATTTCTCATTTGCCTTCCCCAATAGAATGTAAGCTTCATAAGGCAGGAGATTTGTCTTTTCACTAGTGTGTCTCTGGTGCATGAGGAGTGGGCCCAGCACTTGCTAGGGGCTCTGTTGAATGAATGAATGAATGCCAGTGGAATACAGTCCATAAATCAGGTGAAGCTTTGTGTTCAGAAATCTAGAATGGCCTGAGGAAAGGATTTCTAAATATAGATGCTGGAGAAGGCACAATTTAGGAGTCTAAGCATATTCTTATCTATAGAAGGATCAAGGAAGGAATTGTATCAGTATGCCTTTGATCCATCCTTATTGCCAAGGCCAAAATGAACCAACTACTCACAACAATTTTTTTGTTTAGTACCACCTTTTTCCTTCTGTTTATCTTTCTTTTGAGATCTTGTGGTAAATGTTAATTATTACTCGCATTAAATAGTCATATTACATGGAAAACTATGTTGAGATTATTTTTTAGAATTGTACTGCATAGATGAGTCACTTGAAGTAGAAATTCTAATCTTGACTTCGCCAGTAGCTGTTTGTAACCCTGAGCTATTCACTTACTTTACTGTGCCTCTGTTTCATTATCTGTAACAAGGGGCTTTGGTCCCTTTTAGCTTTATTAATTTTTTCCTTTTGGGCTTTATCTTTTTAAAACTTTTATTTTGAAGAAAATTCAAATTTGCAGAAAAGTTGCCAGTATTCTGCAGTAAACTAGAGAGTAAATTTATCTAGATTCACCATTTGTTAACATTTTGCCTTATTTACTTTATCACTTTTTATATTCATATTATCGTCATCCCTATTGTTTTTTTATCCTTTTGGGAGTATGTTGCGGACATTAGAACCCTTTATCCCTTCAGCATGTATCTCCTAAAAACAAGGACATTTTCCTATATAATCACAGTACAGTGATCACAGTCAGGAATTTTAACATTGATACAATATTTTTATTTAGATAATATACAATATACATTCCGTTTTTGGCAACTAGCAGTTTTTCTTGTGATCCAGGATCCAGTCCAGTAGCATGTGTTGCAATTAGTTGCCATGTCTGTTTGGTTTCCTTCTTTGTTCCTCAGCCTTTCTTTGTCTTTCATTACACTGACATTTTTGAAGGGTACAGGACAGTTGTGTAGAACGTCCTTCAATTTGGATTCAACTGATGTTTCTTCATACTTAGAATATGGATTTTTGTAAGAATCTTAAATAAATTACCCTCTGTTTTTCTCAGAACATCACATCAGGAGGCACAGGGGGTTGGGACTGTGGTCTTGTTATTGATGGTGCTAATTTTGATCTCTTGGTTAAGGTAGTATCTGCCAGGTTTCTCCACTCTAAACTTAACCATGTTCCTTTTTTGTAACTAGTAAGAAATCTGTATGGGAGATTTTTTTGAGACTGTGTAGACATCCAGTTCCTCAAAAAACTTGTGCCTAAAAGTTTTAGCATCCCTTGATGATTCTTGTCAGGACCAGTTGTTACTGTGATAGTTGCATAGTGGTTATTTTTCTAACCCTTATAGTTTCTTTCACATGGGTTAGTTTTATTAGGTGGCTTTCTATTGTAATAAGGAGATTTCTCCTTCTCCCTTTATTTAGGGATTTACTTAGTAGCAACATTGACTCATAGATTCTTCTTTTATGCAATTCATTATACAATCCATTAGTCTTTTTCTTTTTTTAAAAAAAAATTTTATTTATTTATTTTCGGCTGCGTTGGGTCTTTGTTGCTGCACGCGCGTCCATTAGTCATTTTAATGCTCAAATTATCCCCGGATTTGGCAAGTTTAAGCCAAGCCTATGCAAGCTGGCTCCATTGTCTTTTTGGTATGGCCTTATTATTTTCTGACTACTTCCGTACTTTTTGGCATAACAGAGTATTCTGGGTTTATGTCATACTTTCCTTGCCCCAGCCATGGGATTGGCAACTTCTCCAAGGGGTCCTGATCCTTTCTGGTGGGGGAATGGTTTTTAGAAACCAAGATCTGGGCAGCATTAGGTATGCTTAATTCTACTGAGATGTCATTGCTGCTCTGCTCTTTCAGCAGAGCTAGGAAATGTGTGTGTGTGTTTCAGTTCTAATCTTGCACCACAGCTTCTTTCTTTTCTTCCCCCTTTCTATATTTGTACCTTCCTTCTCTCATAGTGAATACACTGGCTTCTAGCAATTTCAGTATGTTTGCTTATTTACTCTCTGTAGGGTACACACTTTGTTTCAGAGTTATTATCCCTGACCACTGCAAATAACAAACCTACTAAGGAGTTCAAGATTTCTTTGATGTTCTTTTTGTCCTTACTTTGAAGTTATGTGGCCAAAGGACTGTATCGAAAGTAACTTGGATTAGTTTTTTTCCCCCTTTTGAGATTGTGTTATTCCTTTGAAATACAGTTAGAATCTCTGTTTCTGTTTAGTCAGTGTTTGTTTTCACCCCCAATCCTTGTTAATTTAATTTTATTTTTGTGGGTTTTTTTGTTCTTCTTTTGTTTTTTTGCGGTATGTGGGCCTCTCACTGTTGTGGCCTCTCCCGTTGCGGAGCACAGGCTCTGGACATGCAGGCCCAGCGGCCATAGCTCACGGGCCCAGCCGCTCTGCAGCATGTGGGATCTTCCCGGACTGGGGCATGAACCCATGTACCCTGCATTGGCAGGCAGATTCTCAACCACTGCATCACCAGGGAAGCCCCTAATTTTATTTTTGAATATGTAAAACATTAACAAGGTTCTGGAAGTTAAAACTCTCCTCCCCCCTCCGCCAACCACATACACAAGTCTTACTTCCCTCCTCTCCCTTCCACCCCATTCCTGTCCACTCCTGTGGATAACCATCTCCACTAATTTCTGGTTATCCTTTTTGCAAAAATAAGCATATTTACACAAATATTTATTACACAAGTGTTGGTATAATAGGTATGTATTCTTTTGTTTTTTTCACTTAATATATCCTGGAAATACTCCATAGCAGCTCATGGAGACCATCCTTTTTTCTCTCTCTTTTTCCAGCTGCATAGTATTCCATTTTGTGACTGTACTGTGGTTTATTCAGCCAGACTCTGCCTGTTTGGACATTTAGACTTCCCAGTATTTTACGATTAGAAATAATTGCTCAATGAATAACTTTGTGCCTATGTACTTTTGTATTGTTGGAAGTGTATTAGAGTAAATTTCTAGGAATAGGATTGCAGGGTCAAAGGATAAAAGTGTATGTAGTTTTTTTTTTTGTTTTTTGTTTTGTTTTTTAATTTTATTTATTTTTTTAAAAGTGTATGTAGTTTTGTTAGCTGTTGTCCAATTCCCTGCCATTGGATTTGCACCATTTTTCATTCCTACCAACAATCTACAAACCTTTTAGTTTCAACATTTTATGATTGTATGAAAATATTGTTTCTGATTTCTAGGAAACTACATTCGAAGAAGTTAGGCCAGAGATTGGGATGGGATTGGGGGTGGAGTGCTTAGCAATTTTTAACGTTCTTGGCTTAATGAAAACATTATCTATTTATACTTAGTTGTCTTAAATCATTTTCTGAGAAATAGACTATATTTTTGCTTAGTCTCTTGGTAATTTTAATTATACAGACTGACTCGTGTTCATTTTCTTTGTGCACTTAGGGCTTCTTGAATTCCTCTGAGCTCTCTGAACTTCCAGCTGGGCGTGAGAGAGAAGGCTGTCTCAAGGATCAGCTGGCCTTAGCAATTGGTGAGTATTTGTAAGGATCTGGAAACTGGAGATTAATAACTGGATCTCCTGGTATCTTTGGTATTTCTCCAAATCTAGATCAAGAATTACAAGGTCAAGTTCCTTCAAGGGTCTGATAATCTGATTGCGAGAGGTGGGTGGTGTGTTAGATATTAGTGAGCAGTGGACGCCCTGAAAAGCTCACACTCTGCTGAAGAAAACCATTACCAAGCCACCTGTTATTACTTTGAGGGAAATGGGATCCCAGTGTCATCAGAATTTTTAAATTCCTTTAAAAGAATTTGGATTTGTATGAAAAAAAATTTAGTTTCTAGCTGTTTGCAACTAATTAAAATTAGTAGGCATCACTGTGCTGACCAAACAAAGCATGTCTTTAGGCAGAGATGGCCTTTTGACCTCCGGTTGACTACCTCTCTGTACACTATGAAGGAAATAGTCCGTCAGAGGTCATTTCATCTTCTTTATGAAGGGATCCAGGAGTATCTCAGGGCATCATGTTTAGGAATTTGTCCTCTCTTAAAAAAAAAATCTGATCCTGAATTTGTGAAGGTACATTCTTTCAGAACCACTGGCTATAGGAGCCGTATCTGGATCATTGGCAGTGGGAGTAGTAGGGATTTTGCCTTCTTCGTACATGTCCTTGATGGAAGGAGGGAGGTACGGCTGGGGTTGGAGCTTGCTGGGAATTTACTGCTCATCTGATGTTTCCAGTCAGGACATCAATTCTGTTTTTATCAGGTCATCTTGAAGTATGTATGATGTTTCAGTGAGTCATGGTTGAAAAATTAGATAGACAGCCGTGTATGGAACTTATTAAGAAATTCTGGAAGAATTGGGTGTTTCAGCCTTGCCAGTTTCTGGGAATTAACTATTGGGTAGATGCTTTGAGCTGTTTTAAGATTCCTTTTGGTTTCTGGATACTTCCCTTTTATGACTTTTAGTTATAACAATGGCTAATTCAGGGATATTTACCCAGACCCCTTTGTCTATTCTCCTACCCCTACCTACCTTTTGGCTTCTTTGGACTTGTGTTAGAGGGGATAGCATCCTAGAATCTGTTTTTGGTTCTTATAAATAACTCTGAAAATATTATCTTTTAATTTTTGTTGAGGGGAAGCTGAAACCACCATATGACATGGGGCTTTGGATTTTCTGGGGCTTTTAGTTTTGGACTTTTTCCTGATACAGTGGATGATCAGGAGTTGTCTGTGTCAGTTATAGTGGTTTTTGGGAGGGATGGTGATTTGGTGGGAAAAAACAATTGGTTTGGAGTCAGATCTGAGGGGGTTATTTTTGTTTTTTTGTTTTTTTTAAGATTTTGTTTTGATGTGGATCATTTTTAAAGTCTTTATTGAATTTGTTACAGTATTGCTTCTGTTTGACTTTTTGTTTTTGTTTTTGTTTTTTTTGCGGTACGCGGGCCTCTCACTGTTGTGGCCTCTCCTGTTGCAGAGCACAGGCTCCGGACGTGCAGGCTCAGCGGCCATGGCTCACGGGCCCAGCCGCTCTGTGGCATGTGGGATCTTCCCGGACCGGGGCACGAACCCATATCCCCTGCATCAGCAGGCGGACTCTCAACCACTGTGCCACCAGGGAAGCCCTGTTTGACATTTTTGTTTTTTGGCTACGAGGCATGTGGGATCTTAGCTCCCCGACCAGGGATTGAACCTGCACCCCCTGCATTGGAAGGCGAAGTCTTAACCACTGGACCTCCAGGGAAGTCCCTAGATCTGAGTTTTAATTCCAGCTCTGCCATACATTAGCTCTGTAGCCTTAGGCAGCTTCCTTAAGCTCTCTAAGCCTGAGTTTAAGGTAGTGATGATAGCCAGATTGGAGCACTCACTATGTGCAGATACTGTAATAAGTTCCTTTACACATCTTATTTATTTCTCCCAATAACCCTGTTTTCAGGTTATTTTAAGTGGCATCCTCTCCATTTTACAGAAGAGAAAATGAAGGCTTGATGAATTAGTAAATGGGGTTATATCATTACGTTACTTGCCTAAGGTCGAAGCCAGTGAGAGGCAGAACTGAGACCCGCGCCCAGGATATGTGTGACACCAGAGCCTGTGTTTCTAAATACCAGCATGGCACCTAGTTGGTGTTCACTCCATTTCTCCCACCCTCTCCCCCCACACCCCTTTTCCTGTTTACACTGAAAATGGTATCTCTCCCTCTGTGGCACATCCACGGTGTAAATGCGGAGGACTGTCTCCCAAACTTGGCTGCTTCTGTGCATATTTTGGTACTACCACGAGCATCATATTCTGGAAGTGTGTTTTTTGTTTTTGCTCTCTCACAGGGAAGCTGGGAGAAAACATGACTCTTAAACGAGCTGCATGGGTGAAGGTGCCAGCTGGGTTCTATGTTGGCTCTTATGTCCATGGGGCAATGCACAGTCCCTCGCTCCACAACCTGGTTCTGGGGAAATATGGGGCCCTGGTCATCTGCGAGACGTCTGAGCAGAAAGCAAACCTTGAAGACCTTGGCCGCCGCCTTGGGCAGCATGTGGTGGGCATGGCTCCTCTCTCTGTTGGCTCCCTGGACGATGAGCCTGGGGGAGAGGCAGAAACCAAGATGCTGTCCCAGCCGTACTTGCTGGATCCCTCCATCACACTGGGACAGTATGTGCAGCCCCAAGGGGTGTCTGTAGTAGACTTCGTGCGGTTTGAATGTGGAGAAGGCAAAGAGGCAGCAGAGGCTGAATAGGTTCCAGAGACTTTTGGCCCAGGAGAAAATGTTTATTCTTAACTCTGGACATTATTACAAAGAGGAGTTATTTCCTAAGCCTCTTCAAGCCCAGCATTTGTTTTTCATTTGAGTTTATAATGAAATTATATACTTCATGGGTTAAGCTATTAAATAAAATTGGTATATAATAAAGAGAGTAGAATCTTTTCTTTGTTTGTGTAATGCTGGGTCTAGCTTTTTTGTGCCTGACTTGTGACAGGTTTTAGAAAACGACAGGTGGGTCTCACTGAAGTGACTGACAGTGTCTGGGAGAACAGGCATCACCAACTGTGCTGCTGCCCCCTTCAATGCAGATTTATTATGGTGTCCCTAAAATGTCTACCTTGTTCCATCCTACTCCTGTGACATAGAACTCTCTTGTTTGGTTTTGCTTTGTGGCGCTTTGGACTATGCTTCTATCCTGGAACTTCCCCAGTTACATTACTTGTGCCACATGGATTCTTTGGAATTGTTGACTCAAACTTGGAGTTGTCTGGAAAATGTGGTTCATTTGTGGATGTCCATAGCGTGCTTTGAAGGCTCTCTGCAGTGGTATACACACTGATTCTGTCCTCATTACTGAAATTAATAACACATGGCCCTGTTTCTCCTCTGGATAGTGGGGTGGGGATGGGTGGGGACTGAGGTTTCCTGGACAGCTGTAAGGCAGATTTTGGCATTCTTAGGTCAACAGGGATTCCAGTTATCCAGAGAGCTCACTCAGCAGTGCCTCTTTACTTGCCCAGTACTGAGACATTTCTCCCAGTAGAACAAAATAGTTATCATAATGGGCAGACCCAAAATACTGAAAAAAACTCCCTTTTGCTCTTACAAGTATCATCTTTATTGGAAAATTTTAAAATCTCTGGCACATACAATTCTGAGCATTTAGATTTTGACTTCAGGGTGTATATGTGAATAACTTCAGTGATTTGTGGGTTAAATAGGAAATACCGATCTTAAGATTTAAAACAAACTCAGGCCCTTGCCCCAACATTAAACACTTTAAACTTAGTTTTTTTGTTCTCTTACTTTTGACTTCTCCAGATTCCTGCAGTTTTAGTGCTTTGTGCTGAGGCCACAAAAATTAAAAAGTGGGTAGCTAACATTTTAGGTATATAACAACTAAGGAACGCAGGGATGAGAAAAATGGAGAACATGCTGTGATTTGCAGAGCCTACTGTATCAACATTAAGTAGCTGGATGTTAGGCAGAAATTAGTAGAGAAATTCTTTCCTGGTACTGGCACTATCTGCTTTCTCCTGGGGTCTCGCAGTAGGCAGATGCCTTCTTGCCTCAGAAAAGCCCCTTTTCTTTCTTCATCTGGAGCTGTTTCCAGCCAGGCAGAGCAGCAAATTGCCCTCTTGTGATGCCAAACACAGAAACAAAGTCCTGTTCAGAGAGGTAATTCTAAGAGAGAAGACAAAGTTTCTAGTTAGAAGGAAGACCTAGCACCTGTCAGTGCTAACGGGGTCGGGGAAATGGGGCCAAGAGAGAGTCCCAGGTAGTTCCCTGAAAGGGGAAGTAGAACGATTTCTTCAGAAAGTTTTTAATAGACTTAAATTATTCATTGGAGAGTTCTTTGGCTTGTGGAGTCCCACCTTGGCCTCTGAAAGCCCTGGCTGGATTTGCGCACAGTCCCACCTGGCACCAGTGTCTTGCCAGAAGGACAAGAAATGGGTTATATATTATGTACAAATTCTGAACATTAGGCTTTGGCTGAATGGAGAACTAAATTGATGGTTTTCCTTGCTTTCTGCCCTTACCTGCCATTTTTTATCCGGACATTTTCAAATGCAAGATCAGGTGGACCTTAATGAGAGCATAAAATTCTCCTAACATTTATTTATTAATGATTAATGAATATTTACTGTGCAAGTAAAATTATTAAGATATGGTCTCTGTTTTCAAGAAAGTTGCAGCCCAGATACTTAAGAGTTGGTTAGATAAGACACTGGAAAATCCAGAGGCCCTTCCCCTTCAAGGGGGAAATAAATTAGTTCATTCAACATGACTGTTAATTCAATCAGCTGAAACTTAAGGTGTGCCTGTGATCTGCTGGGCACCATTCTAGATGCTGAAAAGCTGAGAACGTGGGCGTGAACAAAACAGACAAGGTCCTTGCTCTTGAGGGTATCACTGGAGTGGGGCAGATAGACGGTGACCCAGTATAAAGGGACTATAGGTGGTGAGGGAGGCCTTCCTGGGGAGGTGGCATTGCAACTGAGACCTGAATAGTGAGGAGGAGCTGGTTGTCTGATGATCTGGGAGAAAAGTGTTTTCAGGCAGGAGCAATAGCAAGCATAAAGGCTCCTGTTCGAGGAATGGAAAAACAGCCCCCAGCTGAAGGGCGGGAAGTGAAGAGGGTAGTGGTCTGTGAGGTGAAATCAGAGGTGGGCAGGGGCCAGATCGTTTGGGGCCTTGGAGGCCATCAGAAGAACTTTGGATTCTAAGTGTAGTGGGAAGCCATTCAGGGTGTTTTAAATAGAAAAGTATCATCTGTTGTAGAAGCCCATTGGTGGTTATGTGGGGAACAGATTGTAGGGCAGGGGTGGAAACCAGTTGGGGGCCTATGGCAGTGGTCCATATGGCTGGACCGTACTGGCAGCAGAGAGATGGAGAGCAGTGAATGGAAGCTAGCTGATGGATTGATGTGGGAGGTGAGAAAAAAGAAGCAAGAAGGAGCCCTGGGTTTTCGGCTTGAGCTCCTGGGTGATTGAGATGTCTATTGAGTGCTTTACAGTGTTCCAGATCTGTCCTAGGCTGTATACTGAGAAGGTGCTTTACTCATGGAGAGCTCCACGTGCGTCAGATGCAGCCACTCACCTCCTTTTTGGCAGGGTTCACATCCTCAGGCAACTCCTGACTCTGATTTTTCAACAGAACTTCTACGGGGTAATATTTTGGCTCAGAATTTAGGGAGAGGGTTGTGCCCCTCATATCCTAGGGAAGATAAGAATGTAGACACTGGATAAGACTCTTCAGGTCTGTGCCGTTGAAGTTCTGTGTTTATAATATTTAAATTTTGGTTTTTACCACTTCATACTTTATAATCATCCTTTAGAACAATGGTCCCCAAAACTGGCTGCATGTCAGAATCATCTGGGAATCTAAAATATTCAGATTTTAGGGTCCTTCTTGGGAAAGTGATTCAGTAAGTCTAAGGTAAGTCCTGTATAGCCAGTTTGGCGTAGATGTTTTGCTTAAACATCATTTAAATACTGTGATCACATTCCTTCTATTGGTACTTTTACTTGGGCTCTACATTTCCAGTCTTCAAATGACTTCAAATTCAAGTCATTCGCTCAGGCCCAGCGGCCATGGCTCACGGGCCCAGCCACTCCTGCAACATGTGGGATCTTCCCGGACCGGGGCACGAACCCGTGTCCCCTGCATCGGCAGGCAGACTCTCAACCACTGCGCCACCAGGGAAGCCCCATACTTCTTTTAAATACTTTTTAAAGATGCTACATTGCCATTAGCTTTGAAATCTTGAGTTTGTACAGCACAAAGGACAAAACTGCTAGATGGTTTGGACAGTGGTGCCATGTACTTGTCCTGATGTTAAAGAGCTGTTGGATTCCTGGCCAGAAGCTCCACTTCTTTTGGCCATTAAAATAGGGGTAAAAGGGCTTCCCTGGTGGCACAGTGGTTGAGGGTCTGCCTGCCGATGCAGGGGACACGGGTTCGTGCCCCGGAGGATCCCACATGCCGAGGAGCGGCTGGGCCCGTGAGCCATGGCCGCTGAGCCTGCGCGTCTGGAGCCTGTGCTCCGCAACCGGAGAGGCCACAACAGTGAGAGGCCCGTGTATCGCAAAAAACAAAAACCAACAACAACAACAAAAAAATAGGGGTAATGGCCTGAGTTTCTGTGGACGCCCCTGTCTGAAACTGATAAACATTATCATGTGGGTTAGAAGCTTATTATTTCTGAAAAATACTAACAGTAAGTTTAATCTGTCCTGAATGACAGAGAGAGTTGAATAATAAAATTTGGTTTTGTTTTCATTGTTTTTTTAAACGGCAAGTCTGTTCTAAATTCTGGAAGGCAGTAAAATAAGGAACTTGGCTCTGAGACCTGCATTTCTACTGATTAAAACAATCTTCATATCAAAATAGACCACCAGAGTCATACTAAGAAGGACATGATAGGATTTTGGCCATGTTGCCTCTGTAGCATTTGCTGTTTCTCTCTGGCTCTGGTTGTCTGTGAATAGCTCCTCCAAGAAACTCACAGCAGTGATTCTCGTGATAGCAGCAGCGTCTCCCAGCTCTTCTTTTAACTGTTCATATGATTTCCCTGCCTGAAAATAAGAAATAGAAAATACAGTATGAGATGCTGCTTATAGGGGAGGGACATGTCAGGCCTGGTCTGTATCCTCGAGAGAAGCAAAAAAGCCAGGGGACAGAAGACATTTCAGGGATAAGCAAAAACGAAAATCCCCCCTTCTGGGTCTATGCAGGGTTGGGAGGTACTTAAACATGGTCTGCATTCTTTGCTGGTGGCCCCTCAATGCTCCATACTAAAAGCAGTTGACTAGGAGTCAGTAAACCTGGCTTCTTTCCGCTGGATAATTGTGACTTCAGACAAATAACTTCTCCTCTGAGATTCCTCATCTGTTAACACAGGAAACTGTTCCCTAGCTATCAGGATGTAGAGCTCAAAAAGTAATGTGTGTGGATATACTTTATAAACTATTACGTTTTCACACACTGCTTGTTCCTGAGGCAAGCTGTGAATTCTCTAACTGGACTTAGTGCCCTGGTGGGCGCGAAAGAGAAGGAAAGTAAAAAGCGGGGAGGGGAGAGGGAGTGGGGGAGATGCGGTCCTGGGTTTACTCAGCCCTTGAGTACCCCGCCATCCCACTGAGCTCTTAGTGCCGAGCGCCCTGGCAGTAAGAACATCTTCCCGATCCTCTCTGTTCTTACGCTCCAAATGTGAGGGTCCCAGGCCAAGAACCAGCCTGTGAATATGGGAGGCTCAAACCCCTGTTTAATGATCAGGATTGGTGTGCCGGTGTCGCGGCCGCTGGGGTGAGTGTGCAGGTACTCCTGGGCGGTAGCAAGAGCGCTCTCCTTCTCTGTGGCGTTGGCCTCAGCCCCAATCCACAAGAACACCTGTTGTGGTAGAGATTGAGTATTTGTTATTGAGCTCATACCAAGGGCTAAGTATCAATACTAGATCATACGTGCTGCCCTGTCTTTCCCTGTCAGTAGTTCACAGCCTCATCAGAGTAAAGCTTTTCTCAGATTCATTTTGATTTATGGATCTTCCCAATCTACATCTCCAGTCCTGAACTCTCTCTCTCTGAACTTTAGCTTCCTGGATCCAGCTTCTTGCAAAACACCTCCTCTTGGCTGACTCCAAGCACGTCAAGTGTAACACCCCCCAAATGTAGCTCTTTTCTAAACTTGTATCTGTGTCTCCATTCTTGGTGAATGGTGTCCATTCAGTCACCCAAGGCAATAACCTGGGAGTCATCCTAAATGCCTTCCATAACACCAGGACTTAGCTAATTTACCTCCTATGCTTTTGTCCAGTCTGTCACCATCCCTCTGTCTCTACTCCACAGCTCCTGTGTGGGCCAGCAGCTGCTCTTACTGGACTAGGACAGTAGTCTGCTGATTGGTCTCCCAACATACAGTCTTTTTCCTCACAAGCCATCCCTCTTCTCCTACACTCGCCAGAGTGATCTATCTAAAGCACAGTCTGACCATGTCACTCGCCTGCTTAAATTTCAGTAGCTTTCCCGGATGAATTTCAAACTTCTTGACGTGGTAGGTGAGGCCCACCCCTACTTCTTTAGCTCCACCTCTAGCGTGCTCTTTAACTCTGTCTTATGCTCTGACGATACTATTTGTAGTTCCCTGTATACTAGACTATTTATGCCTTGGTTTTCCTTTGCCTGAATGCCCTCTTTACCTGATTAATGCCTGTTTATCCTTTGAGTCTGGGAGCCATCTCCTCCAGAAAGTCTTCACTGAGCCCCTAAACTGTGTTGAGTGCCCCTTATTTGTGCTCCCATGGCACCTCATACATACCTCCCTCATACTAAAATGATGTTTCTATGTCCGGTCTCCTCCACCCCCGCTCAGCCTTAAACTCTGAGAGTAGGATGAGGCCCTTGGCCTTGGTGACACCACACCCAGCACAGTGATTAGAACAGACAAGGTGTTGAGTATGTTTGCTGAGCCAAACTGAAGAAAATGGGATGTGGCGAAGGGGTGGCCTTGAAGATACGCTTTCATATCCCTTTGTTCCCTAAAAGGCCCATATCCCTGGGTGTGGAGACTGCTGCCCTTGGTCCTGAGAGAATGGAGTGCATGATGATAGGATGGCGTGATTTTCCTAAAGCAAAGTGGGAAGATTCCCAGGATGGTGAGTTTTAAACAACATTCTAGTCTCTCCAGCCCTGGCAAAAAGCAGGTTCTTCCTTTGGTCACCACTGACAAATGTTTGATTGGCTTGGGGATGGTCCAGGGCTACCCTGGCTTTATGTGGGGGGGTTGGGGAGAGGTGCTACACAAAAAATAGCCTAAAGCTTGAGGATCTTTGTCATTTGTTCCAAGCTCTCTGGCTGTCTTACCTGGTCCCAGGTATCCAGGAGCATCACGTCATCTGGGTTCAGGTCATCCTGGGTGAAGTCTGTGATCTCAGTGACAATGAAACGGCCAGTTTTATTGGAACATTCAAAGAGACGGGACTGGACATCTAGGATTTCCTGCTGTAGTCTGCAATACAGTCCATTTAGTAGAGGAACTGAGCTGCTTAGAAATCATGTGCAGTTCACAAGTCTGTAGGCAGGGGGAGCCAAGAGGAGGGGATGCTGTCGTCCTGTACCTTTTGTCATTGGCATAGGGAGTTTTTCCTCCCAGCAGGTCCCAGAACTCAGCTGGCTCCTGGCCCTCAGCCACTGTGTTCTCGGTGCCATCACAGAGAAGCCCGGCCAGCTCCTTAGCCATTGCCCGCTCATCCCCACTAGACCCCTGAGAGTGGGGTGGGGAGAACACAGATGTTAGCTGCACACAGGCACGTTGATGTGGGAAAAAAGTGTCTGAGACTAATAGCTCAGTGCAGCCAGGATCATCTACCAAGCCACAGTACCTCAGGACGGGGAGATAGATAGGTTTGTTCTGGTGCTGGGAAGGGCAGGGGGCAAGGGGCGGGGGCACAGAGGAAAACAGTGGTGGCAAAGGACAAGACTAAACTCTGAAACCCACAGTGGATATTGACAAGTCACCTTTGTTTTGCTTTCAGTTGGAACTTTAGCACCTACCTTTGACTATTTTTTAAGAGAAAATTTAAGTGTATTTTAAAAATTATATACAGGAAAATTCACTCTTTTTGCCGTAGAGTTCTATGACTCCTGACGAATGCATAGAATCATGCTACCACCACCACAACAAAAACAGAACAGTCATCTCACCACTGCAAAAAATTTCCCTCGGGCTACCTACCCCTTTGTAGTCAAACCCTCCCTGAATCCTTAACCTCTGGCAACCACTGATCTGTTCTCCATCATGATAGTTTTGCCTTCTCCAGCATGTCATAAATGGAATCATACACTATGTAGCCTCTGTGCTAGTGCACTATGCACTTAGCATAATGCATTTGAGATTCATCCTTGCAGTTGTGGGTATCAACAGCTTGTTTCTTTCCATAGCTGAGTAGTATCCCGTTGTGTGGATGCACCACTGTTTGTTTATCCTTCCTCCAGTTGGTTTGCTTCCAGTTTTTGATGATTACAAATAATGGTGCTATAAACATTTGTGTACAGGTTTTTGTGTGAAGATAGTTTTTTATTTCGCATGGGTACATACCCAGGAATGGGGTTGCTGGGTCATACGGTACGTGTATGTTTTATAAGAAACTGTCAAATTGTTCTCCAAAGGCCATATTTGCATTCCCACCAGCAGTGTGTGAGAATTCCTATTGCTTCACATCCCTCACCAGCACTTGATATTATCTTTTTTTTTCAGTCATTCTAATAGGTGTGTAGTGGGGTTTTCATTTGCATTTCTCTAATGACTGATGATGTTGAGCATCTTTTCCTGTTCAATTCTCTTTTGCAAAACAATTTTAGTGCTTTCGAATGCAGATGCAATCTAAATTGACAAAAATCACATTTTTAGTGTTTTTGTTCAGTGTTCATGGCCGTCCTGTTACAGTCCACTAAACTGGTGTGGAAAGATTGACTTATCCAGCCTGCATCCAGCCTCCATGTGTTTAGAGGTTTATGGAGGGTCTCCTGGATGTAAGCAGTGTGTTAGTGAGTTTCTAATTAGAGGCCTAATTGTGGGGAACATTGTCAGTCCCTTTGAAGATCCTTTAGGAAAGGGCTCCTTTTTTTGAGGACTGCTCCAGCCCACTCTTTAGTTCCTTTGCCCTTGCTGACAGGAGGGTTGGTGCAGGGCTGGGCTCTGAGGGGCTGGTATGACCACTGGGCCAGCCATCCTACCTTGCCATACCACAGGTAGTGCTCTGCCTGGGTCCGCAGCAGAAAGACATCATTGGAGTTTAGGGAGGAGGTGAAGGCTGGAACCTCCACCGCTTTGGTGTTAGATTTGTCATTTCCTTGAATCTGGAAGAGCCTTACCGGAGGATCGGGCTGGGCATTTCCCTTCCTGGAAGTCCCACCCTAGAGAGAGAGAAAAGCAGCATCTGGAACTAAGGTGCACCATGTGCGCCGGGCACTGGTCTAGCATAGTGGAGAACATGGATGTGTTTGACACCGTCTTTGCCCTCAAGGAGCGTCTAGGCTAACTGGGAGAGGTTGAGGTGAGCTGGAGTTATGGTACCAATAGTATTAGCTTTCATTATGAGACCCTGATTACATGCCAGGCTCTTTGCTGGTGCCTTATCTACATCATTTTATAGATCCTCATAATAACTTTGTGAAGTAGGTATTATTATCCCACAGTGCAGATGGGGAAACAGGCTTAGAAACTTGGCTAATAAATGACAAGACTAGGACTTGACCACAGACTTGTGTATATCAAACATGTGACATTATACATTCCTGGTAGTGCTTCAGCCAGGGCTTCATGGAAGAAATGGAACTTGAATCTGACGGGGCACGTTCTCTGGGGGAGGTGGACAGGTAATGATATGGCACATGTGAGGTGTAACGAGGACACCCACCTGACTGGCGTGGAGTGTGTAGGCTAGGGAGCTGAGGGTGATGTGCCTGCACAGGTAATATGGGTCAGATTATAAAAGACCTTGAACACGAATTAGGCAGTGGTTTGGACTTGAAGCCCTAGGCAGTTGGGATTCACTTCGGTGTCTTTAGAGAGATTCACCCCCTTCTTGGCTATGTCTTCCCCAAGCCCTGCTCTCTACCCCTCCTCTCCTCTACTGTAGTCTCCTGCTGACCTGCTGGTTCTGAGCATTCTGCTTATGGTAGAATTTTATCTGAGGGCTCTCACCTCAAAGATAACCAGCTTTCCTCTGAAGATGGCCATGAAGTGGCGTGGCTCCTTCCCCATGGTAACCCGAACCTGCACAGGGGCCCCATCAAACTGCCGGTCCACCTCCACCGCCTGGTATGCCGAGGCTGCCAGCTCATCCTGTGAGGCGTGGCGGCCCTGTAGTGGTGAGCGGGTGCGATGGGTCCCTGCCACCCCTGGCCCTAGCTCAGTGGCCAGAGGAGGCGCCAGGATCCAAAGCTGAGAGGCTGCCCCAGGCCTACCTGCCAGATGTACAAGATGTAGTGCGGCTTCCCGTGCATCTCGTACGTATAGAGAACCAGATAGCAGTCTCCCCCATAAAAGAAGCCATACCACTGATGCTCCACGGGGACCAGCTCCAGGTTTTCAATTCTCCAGACCTAGGCATAGAAGGAGACACAGTTCCCCAGAGATGGGAGTCCCGTGAAGAAACAGCTACCTGGAGGGAACTGGGCCATGCTTAGCAGAGAATCCAGGTGGGTGAGGCACTAACGTCCATTCAAAGTACACCTTCCGGGCTTCCCTGGTGGCGCAGTGGTTGGGAATCTGCCTGCCAATGCAGGGGACACGGTAAAAAAAAAAATTAAAAAAAAAAAAAAAAAAAAAAAAAAACAACAAAGTACACCTTCCCCCTTTGGTGCTTCTTTCCAGTGGTGAGGGCTTATCACATTTGCATGATTTGAATCCCAAGAACTGGATCGTCCCTGGTCAGATGCATCCCCATCATGGCTCAGAGATGATTTGAATATGTCTGCCAGGTGAGTTATTGATAGCACACTGGAGTATCTACCTTTCACTTCCGTGAAGAATTGTGGGAAAACCCTGCAGACTCAGACACCTCTTTGAATAGTCCTGAGGTGCCAGAGGTGGAAAGGAAAGCAAAGCAGACACGGAATCACGTGTCCCTTCTGTAGAGCAGTGCAGCCAGGAGGGCCAGTGCTGCCGCCTACCCTGGGATGTGGGTCACTGGGCTTACCTCAACGTTGCCGTTGCCGTCGTCGACCATTCTTTCCTGGGCTGCCACCTCTGGTTTGGTGTGCAGCAGAGTCCCATCAAATTTATCCTGGAAAACGTTAGCTGCACGGAAGGGGTTGGGAGAAGCCAAGTGAGCAAAAAGCACCTGTGCCTGCCTTTCTACAGAGTCCCGGCAGTGAAAACACGATCTGGGGGCAATCTTACCGATTTTACCAACGCTGAACGTTTTCCCCAGACCCACGGTCTGTTCCTTCACTGACCACTTCTGGAACAGCTGCTTGAACATGGCTGACTCGGCACCGTCACTGACGGTCTCCACGTTGGTACTGCTGGGGTAGCCCTTCATCTTGATGAAGTTCTGTGGGTGCCCCCCCCACCCAAAGGACAGGTCAGTCCGGGAGTGCACTGGGCTCTTGACTTGGTTGGTGATTCAACCCTGTGAAGCCAGTTGGTAGGACTGTTCCCTTCTCAGAGTCAGAGTCAAATTCTAACTCACTTCTGTCTAGGGACCAAGTTACCTGCCTCAAGGAAAGGACTGAGTAGAACATTTTGACATCTCTTCATTGGCCTGTCATGATTATTACTGATTTTTTTTTTTTTTTGTAAGATCCTCTATTCTTTGTTCCTTCAGCACTCCTGTACTCTACTGACTTTGTATCACCTTCATTTGCCCCTTTTTTGCTTTGTAAGTGCATCCTGCCTGGTTCATCTGCATGGGTCTGCACAATGTCATAAGCTCCTTGAGGACAGGGCCATTGCCCTTGATATGTGACACCTCCTTCAATAATAACAGCCACCTTTTACTGAGCAGGTGTGTGCGCCAGGTATTGTTCTGAGTGCTTTATAAATGTTACTTAATGCTCACAACAACCCCAGGAGATGGCATTAAAGCTGGATTTGAATCCCAGTTTGTCTGACTTTGAAGTTATGTATGTAACTGCGATGTTCCATACTCTGGGGCCTAGTATGGCCGTCTGAGCACATCTGATGTGTTATGGACAGAATTTTTTGGACAATATTGCACATCCGTAGCTCCTACCAGAGCTTTAGACATGGCCATCTGTTTCTCAACCTTTGTGGCTCCTCTTCCTTTCCACACATAGATCTTGGTTCCACTTTGGTCTAGGATGTAGCAGTCCTGAAGCAGACGGTCAGGGATAAAAGTGGTTACTCCTGCCCAAGACCATGAGGAAGGCCTTTCCCTAGGGTCTGCCTCTGAAGCCAGGTCTGGCTACCCCAA
Source organism: Neophocaena asiaeorientalis asiaeorientalis (assembly GCF_003031525.2). NCBI lineage: Eukaryota > Metazoa > Chordata > Mammalia > Artiodactyla > Phocoenidae > Neophocaena > Neophocaena asiaeorientalis. The sequence continues at coordinate 22,867,676 of NW_020185339.1, read as the reverse complement.
GCCAAGCCCACCCAAGCTCTACTTACATCATGGTTCAGTAAGCCCTGGACCAGAGGCCTCGTTGCTACATCTGTGACTGCCAGCTGCCCAGCTGAGTCTGAGACACTAGAGAAGGGGAGAGGTTAGCCTGTACCTTCTCTTCTACAAAGCATCGTGTAGTCAATCTGATATTGCATGGCTTTGTCTTAGAATGGAGTTTCTGGGTAGAGTTCAACTTCTTGCGACAGGCATGGCTTGAATGCAGACAGGAATGTGATGGACTGTGCTCTGTGGAGGAGACTTTTGTGCATCTCTCTTCCGAACGTTATCCTGTCCACATCCCTAGGCACATATAGATCTGAGCAAAGGAATGGTCTCCCCCAGAGACCAGGAAGAGTTGCTAACAAGAGCAGATGGTAGCTGCTCAGGGAACACCGAGCTCCTTATAGAAGCTGCATTTGAAAAAGACTGAAAGAAAGCCAGTCACCTGCACCCCAAACGAGGAGCGAAGCAGAAGTGCTGGTTTTCTGGGGGGACACCTTCCCCCTACCCCAGCTTCCAGCCAGCAGCCAGGCTTAGCTACTCACTGATACAGCGTGATATTTGATTTCTGCTGCTGATCTGTGATCTCATCGGGGACCGCAGGCTTGATAATGGAGTGCCGGCCGAGGGTGTCCTGAAGGACCTTCATCAGCTCTGGACTGGCCGCCTCCTTGTCTCCCTCGATCACTCCTATTTCAGCACGGCCCCCTCGCTCCCTGTCCCGAATATGCTTTGCCAGGAGCATAGCCTGTAAAGAAGCCCGAGGACCGGAGGAGCAGCCTGGATCCCAGACACAGGAGTTACCCTGATGCTGAGTCGCAGGCTCACACACATGGCCTGTCTCTGAAACAGATGCTGCTCAAAGGCAGGGGTCTGGCTTGAAGGGCAGGAAAGAGCCAGCGAGGAAAGAAGAAGGAAAGGGCAACTGAGGGAGTGCAAGCCCGAGAGGCCCCGTGGGGGGTGGGGGGGGTGGGGGAGGGTAAGGAGGGAGCAACAGAACAGGCCACACCTTCAGACGCTCCCTGCTGCTGCTCTCTGGGCCATTCCACTGGATGATGACCTTCCCAAGGTCCAGCAGGAAGACATCACCTCGGTTAAAACTGTCCCAGCTCATTTCCACCTGCAGGGGAGAGGTAGACATTATGTAGGAGGAGTTCTTAGGTGCTAGGCGGAGAGGCCCTGGGCCCAGGACAGACAAGGGGCAGGACTTACCTCGGTGGCCCTGATGTTTCTCTTCCCCTTCACGTGCAGCAGCCGCTTCACATCGTAGGTATTGGTCTCCACGTGCTTCATCCCGGAGGCCACACCCCCCTTCTTGTATCTGAGGGAACATCCGTTATTTATTGAGCACCTGCTATGTGCTAGGTACTGGGGAGACAGTTGTGGATCACACACATGCAACCTCTGCCCACGTGGGTGACGACAGTAAATGAGCCAGGTAGACATAGATGCTGGTCACCACTGCCACAGAGGTGCACTCAGACAGCGTGTTCAGGGCAGTCTTCTCCGAAGGACTGACATTTGAGCTGGGATATTAAGAGTAGAAACCAAAAAAAAAAAGAGTAGAAACCAACCACCAGAGGACTAGTTCTCCAGACAGAGGGTGCATCACTGATGAAGTCCCCAGAGCACAGAAGAACTTTTGTTTCGTTCTAGAAACTGTGTGAATGTCGCGTGTGATGGGGAGAGGGGCACAAGTCAGGCGGGAGCAGAAACATTAATGACACCGTCGCCTTAAAAACCATCTCACTCCAGGAATCCGCTCTCCCGCCCCTGGCCCTCACCCCAGCCCAGCCTCCCCCAGGGGTCCCATACGTGAAGGGCACGCAGAAAGCCACGGGGAGCAGAGGCTTCCCTGGTGACTCAGTGTGGTGCTCTGTGCCCAGCAGGTCCTCAGTGGGGACTGCTGACCTGCAAGAAGCTGGCCTTGGACCAGCCTCAGAACTGTCAAGCTCATTGGAATTCCTTTTTCTTTTCAATCTCAAGTGCAAAGTTTTGAGGTAATCAAGCTCCTCAGTTTGTGGAAGGTTTTCACCATTGGCCTTTATGAGACCCCTCTCTTGTAGTAAGTTCCCTTTTATCTGTATACCCTACCCCCCTTTCTCTCCCCGCCATAGGCATCCATTCTAACAGTTTAACATCAGTCTTTTTATTTTCATTCTGGTAAAATGTGGCCTGTTGTTTTGAGTTTATGTATTTTTTTTAAAACAGAAATTGGCATTCTGTTCTATATTCCAAGCCTGTTTCTACCTGTGCTCCCTAAGCCCCATGTTTTTAAGGTCTGTCCACATGTCAGATGTGCCTCTAATCTGTTGCTTCCAGCTGTGGCATTGTACTCCGCTGTGTCGCAGAGTTTTTCCTGTCCACATTGCCTGCAGCTTCCCACCACCACTAATGTGAACGTTCTGGTTCATGTGCCCTTGTGGACCTGGGAAGGTGAGTGCTCCTTTGGGTCACACGCCGGGGGTGAGATCTGCCCCAGTGGCATCAGACTACTCTCCGGAATGTTGGGCCAGTTCTCACTTGCACCAGCAGGGCACCTGTCTCCCCAGAGCTTCAACGACACTTGGCGCCTCTCAGCTCTCTGATTTACGCTGCTCTAGTAGGCGGAGATGATGGCTTTGTTTGGATTTGCATTTCTCTGATGACTTTCTTCATACACATTTTGGCCCTTTTGGTTTCCTCTTTGGTAAACTGCGCTTACGTCCTTGCTCTGTGCATAGCTACTCACATGATGCCCTGCTTGAAGTAGCCGCGGAAGGTGTCGGACTCGTGGCACTGGACCTCCCGGTGCTGCACGGGGCTGCCCCCCAGGTAATCATCCAGCTGCGTAGTGTAGATAGCTGCGCAGCTCTTCTCATCCTGCGAGGAGTCCTTCCCAATCCAGAAGTGGATGTCCTGGGAGAGGATGCTGCCCACTCTCCGGGTCTGGGATGTAGTCAGAGAGATCAGGTCAGGGGCCAGCTCGCCTCCCCTTCGCTGCTGTCCCTTCTGGCGTGGGAAGAACATGGCCTACGGTGACTTGTGTCCTGCCCTTGGCAGGCTCGGGGCCTCTCCCTCCCTGCAGTGGCCCGGGTGCAGACCTCCTCTGTGGCTCAAGCCCTGGCAGCGCAAATCCCTCCCCACATTTGGGGAATGTTGACAGCTTATTGTTCTCAAAATAAACAGAGACCAATGGGGATCTTTTCCGGGTTGGACTGCAGGCTTTTCTTGCTGCTCTTTCGCACCCCTGCGCTTGCACATCTGGCACAGCGCTGCTGTCCACCTGCATGGCTCTGTCAGTGCCGTCCATGTGGGAGATTGTTTCCTCCGCTAGATGAGTACTTCGAGGCCAGAGGTGGCCTTGTATCCACCTGGCCTTCCTTCACAGTACTGTGATCTGGGGTCTGGGTCCCAGAGGGAAAAGTGCTGCTGTAGGCGACTCACTGAGGTTCAGACTGAGGGCCACACCCATACCCTCTGATGCAAAGTTTAAAACCCTGGCCTAAGAAACCCTTTGATAGTCAAACTGGAGGCCTGTTCTATATAAAAGCGAGGAAGAATCAAGATGGATACCAGATTAACCTCACGGGCAGATCTCCCAGTGGGGCCCCAGAGCATGGTGCTCACCGAGAGGATGATGTAGCAGTCCCCCTCATAGAAGGTGCCGTGGGCATTCAGGGGCACTAGTGCCAGCTCCATTTTCTGGAAGGACAAGGGGTGTGTATAGGCTGCATTCTTTCCCTCCTCCCCCGACCCCCCCCAGACCTCCCCCGCACGCCGTCATTTGACACAGGCGGCAGGGGAGAGTGGGGAGATGTCCCCACGGGGCGTGGCAGCCAGCCACAGGATTAGCGCGGTCACCCCTCTGGCTTCTGCTGAACTCCACCTGCCCGGCCCTGGGTCTGGATCCGGGTGCCTGTCCTCACCCCATCCTCCTCGCACCGCCTGCCCGGCCTCATCTTGCTACACTGTGAAGAGCCTGTGCGCCGCCTCAGTCCTTTGCAGAGTTGGGTGTAAGCCCTCAAGTAAAAGCCTGTCTCTGAGCCGCTGCACCAGAGTGCCTCCAGGGCTGACTCTGACCACCCAGAGCTGGCCAAGTTCTGACAGAATGGGGAGCCAGGATTCTGTGAGGCTCTGGGGGGGAGTGCCGGCCATGTGCAGGCTCCCTGCCGAGGGCTCTGTATTTGGAGTCTGGGTGGGAGCCCTGATGCACCTGTCACCAGCATGTGTGGCTTGTCCCAAGAGAGCCATTCCCATGGCCTCAGATGTGGACTTTCATCATACCTCCTAGTAGGTAAGCCTGCAGTCATGTTTGAGTGTATTCTGTGTAAAATATGTGTTAAATGTAAAAATGTTAAATATCCCACAGTTTGCGTAACTCTTTTAGTACCTATTAGTTTTTAAATAAACCGGGAGCCTTAAAACAGTGGGAGTGACCTGGGCTCTCACAAGCTCTGAGCTGCTTGCTAGGGGGCTGTGACCCCCCTCGTGGTGGAGGATGGTGAGGTGGGGCATCATCTCTGGGTTTTCTGCAGCAGACCCACTTACTGGGCTCAGAGCAGGGAGGTGGGGTGAGGCTGCCAGGCCAGGGCGGTTCCCAACTATAGACCGTTAGAGCTCGAGGTCAGCCAGAGGGGCTCAAGCCCCGAGTGGGAGAAGGGATGAGCAGGGCACCGATCTGTGCTGTACCCGCCAAATCTTCCTACCACCTTGCAGGAGCCAGAGTGCCCCGTGCAAGACAGGTTCCATTGTCCTGACAGAAAAGGCCAGGTGTCTCAGGGCTCCGTGGGTGGGCCTGGGCCCCACCCATCTCTCCAGGGCATTTACTCTAGAAGTGCCGATGGCTAGATAAAAGGCAAGCCTATTTTTGCTTGGAGCCCTGCTCTCCAAGGCCAAGAACATTTCCTCCACCTGTCACCCGCCTGCTCTGAGCACCCAGGAGGGGTCAAGGATAGGAAAACGTGCCCTTTGGAGCTGCCTTTCACTGTTGATGAACTAGACAGGAGATCAAGGCACGTGGAGGGCCTTCAGCAGACCAGAGTCTTCTGCCCCCATCCAGCCCAGCTCACCTCTATTCTCCAGGTGATGATCCCAGGGTCGTTGCCCACAGCCTGAAAGGCACTGCTCAGAGACATGGCGCTTTGTCTTCCTGGGACTGAAACATCACAGAGCAAGCACGGAGATGACGCCTCTCACAGCAGTCATCCAGCCAGTTTTCCTCCTAACTCACTTCCCAATCTCTTGTCAGCCATCCTGCTGTGTCCTTGTGGTGCATCTCTGCACTATCTCACAGTGATGCGGAAAGTGACTTGTCCAAGTTCATGTCGTAAGGCTGGCTGGCCCAGGGATCCCCACCGGAAATTCTGCTTCCCACTTGCCACTTTCCTTGTTAAGAGCTCTGATGACACAGCCATGATTATTTACTGAAGGGGTGACAAATATGCTAAGCCCCGTGTTGGTTCACTTTATGTTCTCTCATTTAATTCTCATAAGCTGAGTATATTTTCTTTGTCTTACATTGTGGGAAAATTGAGGTTCAGAGAGGTTAAATAATTTACTCAGTATCACTAGAATGAAATCCATACCTGATCTTAAAATCTGTGCTCTTTTCTAGTTTCTGTGATGTACTGCAGCCCTTCCTAACTTACCTAAATTTAGTGGCACATGGGATTGAAAAGCTTAAGTCGGAATAAGTATTTCCAAACTGGGTTTCCTTCTTTCATTCCCAGTCCCTCTAACTCTCCCAGACTCCCTGCTTGTCAGGTCCTCTCCACAGTCAACAATTTGAGCTTTTACTTCCCAGACATTTTCAAGTAAAGTATCCTAAAACTCAGACAACCCATTCTGCTTCTGTCACATGACTAATATATTCCCTGTGCCTCACAGAAGAGGGAAAGTAAAATGGCAGGGCTGGGCCTGGGACAAAGAGTTCAGGGTGCCAGCAGGGGTAGGTGGGCGTGGCCTGTGGGCAGATCCTCCCCCCGGCCCCTCCCACACAGACACAGACAGGGTGGGGAGAGGGAGGAAGAGGTAAAGAGAAGTATGGATTGTGTACCATCTCTGTTCGAAGTGTGTCTAGGGTTATTAAGCACCTACACATGTCCATGGCCACACAGGCTTTAAATAATGAAAATTCCTGCCTGGTTCTTTTTTTTTTTTTTGCGGTACGCGGGCCTCTCACTGTTGCGGCCTCGCCCGTTGCGGAGCACTGGCTCCGAACACGCAGGCTCCGCGGCATGTGGGATCTTCCCGGACCGGGGCACGAACCCGCATCCCCTGCATCGGCAGGCGGACTCTCAGCCACTGCGCCACCAGGGAAGCCCCTCGTGCCTGGTTCTTGCTCTCAAGGGGCTTGCAATCTGATTGATACACATCACTGATGAATGCTTCCAAGAGGCAAAGGAAAATTAGAAGGGCTTGACGAAGTTACATAGGATAAAGAAAAAGAAAAACAAAGAAAAAACAACCCCACCCAGAAAGGACTATCTGGGGTTTTGCTATTTGGAGGCATATTGTGCTTGTTAAGAGGAGCATGTCTGGCCATTCTTTTCTTAAGCCTTGGTGGATGAACCCAGGTTTGGAGAGTATGTGCCATTATCCAGTATGGACGTTGGCAAAAAAAACAAAAGACAAGACAAACAAAAAACTCTCTTTGTCTACTGCTACAGCAGGACTAAAGCAGAGCAGTGATGCGGAGCTGCCAGTGTTTAAGGATTTAATTTGATAATTGGCACTGCCCCACCCTGTGCTGCTTAGAATTGCCAGGAAATATTTGTTCAGGTTTTCTTCAGACCCTAGATTTGTCATTAAAGGCAAATGCTGAAAAAAAAATAAATAAATAAAGGCAAATGCTGTGACCCAACTAGGGGAAGGGGACAAGGAATTCATTCCTTGGAGAGAGGTAAGAGTAAACCTGGTAAAAGTCAAACCAGCTGGCACTAATTAGAACTGTGAGTCCAGAGGCCAAAAGCAGTCCCATTTTCCAGCAGGGGCTTGGCAATCAAAATGCTCACTGGGCCAGGGTCCCTGAAATGCAGGAGAGGACATGCTCAAAGCAGGGACTTTGCCATACTGGAACACCCAGGAAATGTGATTGGGGGACTGAGCAAAGTCCCCCAAAGCTCAGTCTCTCCCTCCCTCCTCCTCAAGTCCCAATTTATCAACTCAGTACCCTTTGAGACCACTGCACAAACCGCTGGGCGGGGTGCAGTTCTGAAATCCCAGCCTAAAAGCTGGTGGCCCTTAATTCTTACCAATACTCCTAGGAATGGACCCCAAGCAGAGGAAGCTGGTTTAAATTTCTGCCTTGCCCCATACCATCTCTTTGAGATGGGTGAATCTTTCCAAGCTTTTGAAAGTGTGTCCTGTGTTTAGTGGTCTCTAAAAAGCACCTTGACTTCTCAGCAGGATGTTTGCAAAACTGGTCACAAACTCCTGGTTCAACCCTTTAAAAGCCTCATCCGAGAACACAAAGCCAAGGAAATTTTAATCTCCTCTCTTTTGTTTCTTTCTAGTTCAAGTAAAATTGCTCTATTGACGTGCATCCATAAACCAAATAGAACTTACCTTGCCTTCTCTCTCAGCAGTCTTCCCAGTTTTCTGGCGGGTAAGCACTGTTGAGGAACCACCCAATGCTGGAGGTTCCGGGTCCTGCTGCCTTACCTTAGTAATGACTGCGCATACACTGGGTTATATTTGCTTGCGTTTGCATCCTAACCGCATTTTCCTAGTCCTGGCCAATCACAGCCAACCTAGCCCTGAGCTTGACTTATTCAAACCAGAGAAAAAGCTGTATCTGTTCCTATTCAAAACAGCAAAAACAAGAGCAGACTTTTAAAGGCTTCTTTTAACTCCAGCTCCACACCCTGATCTAATTGATTTTTTAAAAGTGCACAGCCCATCAATAATGCAGGAAAGAGGGTGGGAGGATATGAAATTTGCCATATTGTAGATATGAATGCATTACACTGATGACAGGAAGCAGGGGCTGGGGTTGCCCCCCGCCCTCTGAGTGCATGGGATGTCCAGGCTGGCAAGTGCCTCCCGAGAAGCTCCTGGGCATTTCTCAGAGGGGAAGTCTGGGAGAAGGGCCTGGAGTGAGTTATTAGGTCATTCTGTTTTGCCCCTTGGGGTCTCCCTTGGGGTCATAGATCAGCCCAGTCAATATCTGAGTGCCTACTATGTGCCAAGAACCATGCCGGGCTCTGAGTTTCAAGGCTCCTAGTGTGGGGAAATCAGTAAGGGGCACAGAAGGAAGACTGTAAATCCCTTGGGGCTTCTGGTTCCTCCCCAGAAGTCAACAGGACACCAAGCATATGCTTATTAAGCACCTGGATGGCAATGCGGTTGATTCCACATGGGGGCCAGGGAAGAGCTAATGTAGCCCGACTTCTGTAACCTTGAGCAAAATCCCTGTGCTGAGTGCGCGGCTGGTCCCCCAGCTTGGGCGCTCCAGCCTCGTCATGACAGAGGCGTTTTAAGGGAAGAAGGGGGGGTAAGTGCCCGAATGAACAACAGGAGGGTCAGGAGGCAGTGCCCATTCACGGATGGGTTTTTTAAACCCACTTTTATTCATTAATTGTAAGTAGTACAAATATTCCAAAAATATAAACAGACTCTTAATGGCGTCCTACATTTCAAGTTTTTGAATACAAGTTTATCAAACCATGAACCTGTGAGCAAGGTAGTCAGAACCCCACAGCCCAGTCACATTGGGAAGCAGATCTCCCCCACCCTCCAAACGGTATCTTGAAGGGGGTTACGTGGCACAACGTGGAACATGTAAAATCTGAGATACTACAAAGAAGCTCATTATGTGACACCAAAGGGAAAGACAAAGCCTCACAACCTTGGGACAAGGAGGGGAGGTGGCATCACAATGCTAGAGAAGGATGCTAGGCGCTCAGAACGCCAAGCTGCTGCTCCACCACCTGGTCCCGGCTAGCTCCTCACACTGCCCTAGTGTGTGGCCAGTCTGAAAAGGATAATGGGGGTAAGTCCTGAGTGGGCGGTGTTCTTGCACCTGAAGCAACTTACAAATGCTTTGTGACATCTGCCTCCAGGGAAAACAGAGAGGGGGATAGGAACCCCCTCCCACCCAAGGGAGGGAGGGGAGGCCGTGGCTAAGGCAGTGATGCTGAAGTGGGGCTCCCTCTAGGGGCTCCCTTGTGCTCCCAATTACAGCAGCACTTCCCCTTTTGTTCTCCATCCTGGGGAAACTTCCTTTGTGTGACTTATTTGTTAAAGCATTCACTATTAAGAAACTTTGAAAGCAAAGAGACACGCAAAGCGCAGGTGTGTGAAGAGCTCACTCACACCTGTTACCATTGGCAGGAGGCACGTGCGTTACGTTGGCAAACTAAACGGTGAGAACACCCAGCCCCTCAGCCCAGGAAACGCAGGAGTGCCTGAGACCCTGGAGAGAAAAAGCATCAGCCAGGAAGGACGAAGACACCTGGCCCTGGGGGAAGACACGAGAGAAAAGAGCCCTGCCCAAGAAACAGGTGGGTGGGACCCAGAGCGCCCTTCCCAGGCTTGGGGACAAAGTCCCTGCGGCAGCACCAGCACAGAATGCCTGAAGAGCAGACTTCGGGACGCATCTCGAGCCCAGCTGACCTACAAGCCAAAGGGACACACACACTCATGCCCTTGGGATTCTCCTCTTCCCTGCACCGCCAGGGCCTCCCACGTTCACCTCAGGCCCAGGACTGCAGCTCTGTCAGAAACAAAACAGCCCAACACTCCATATTTCGAAAGAGAATTTTAAAACAGAGTCAAAAGAACGGAAATCAGTTATCTGTCCTCTTCCAGGGCAGGGAGAAGACCTCCTTCCCCACAGGTTCAAGACTATGGCTAGGTGGTGAGGAAGGCAGGCCCGGCACCCAAGCCTTGGGGAGACACAGAAAGGGCCCGAGCCAGGCACTCGGCCAGAGGCTAGTGCAGCCCTTGGGCCACAGGACCTGATGGCCACTGGGGCTACCAGTTCTGGATACAAGCTTTCATCTCCCCAGAAGTGTCGTCTTTCTGTCTGCAGCAGTCGGCTAGAGAAAGGCTTCAGGAAGATGTGTGCCTGGGGCACCCGAAGGCAGCCTCTGACCCTACCTTTCTCCGTGGCATAAGCCTTACAATGCTGAGGAAAGGCCATAGGTTTGGTGACGGAGCCTTCAATGGTCTTCATCCCTATAGAGCTCTGTGGCTCTCAGGGTGACAGGAGAGGAGACAAACTAACTTGGGGAGAGTCTTGATCATTCACTTTCTCCCCCAACCTGAAACACTTATATCCCGGGACCACAGTTCAAGGCAAGAAACACTCATACACATACACATACACACACACACACACACACACACACACACACATATCTCGGGAACCCAACTCAGGGAGCAGGCAGCTCTGGGTATCGCTGGTCTGACATCTGCCCACTCAGCATCTAACCTGTCCTAAAGCTCTTTCCAATCACTTCTATTTCCAGGTCTCATTTGGTGAGATGCTCCAGATTCCGCTCTGTCAGGCTGATCATAAAGGCACAGTGTAGGAAAGTCCCCTACTGGGATGGCCATTGCTTGGCGGCAGGGAAGGCTAAGGGGCCCGCAGCTGCCCAAGGCTGGTGTAGACATCCTCTGCTGCGCTCAGCTCCTCAAAGACTGGGATCAGGTTCAGCAGCTCAGTGTCTGCCATGTCATCAAACCAAGACTGCACAGGCACCTAGAGAGGGAGAAGGCAGCGTTAAGCCTCCCGACCGCCACTGCTTCCCTCCCTTGCCCCAGACCCCAGAGGCTGGCTGGTCCACCTGGGATGGTGCCCTCCTCTGGTAAAGCCCATGGTTCCACCACCATCCCCTTCTCCCTCCTCCTTCCAGGGCAGGAACTCTCCCAATCCCTGCAATGTGGGTGTATCTGGACCACTCACTGCATTCTCTGGGTGGAAGATGTAAGAAGCAGGCGAGTTGTCCAGAATGAGGGTTTTCCTCAGGTCCCTTCCCAGGCGGCTGAGGTCCTTGACATAGCAGCCCTGGTGAAACACACAGGACTCACGGAACAGGCGGGCCCGGAATACCCCACACCTGTCCAGCAGATCCGTCACAGGGTCAGCATACTGAGAAGAGAGAAGAAGCTTTTTGTTTGGATGCAGTCCTGGTTTCCCCGTGGTATCCTGTGGACCTGCATACCTGCTGGTATGCCACACCTGCTCCCAGTTCTTTACTCCCCTCCTGCCCCCAGGTACCTTGGCTAGGCTGGCAGTGAAGAGAACACATTCAAAGAGTTCCCCCATTCGTCTCAGGAACTCATCCACGTAAGGCCTCTTAAGCACGTACACCTGAGGAAAAGCAGAAAGGCTTGTTGGAGGCATCCCTATGAGGGTGAAGCCTCACGGCATCGGTCACCGTCACCACCTACACAAAGAGCAATAAGTAGGTTCAGACCTTACTCTGTCTGGACTCCCACACCCCAGCCTCTGGGACCACCTGGCTGGAAGCCTTCTGCCCCGCAGACCAGGGCACGAGCGTCACCTCCTCACCAGGCTTCTGCCGGCTCAGTGGTCCCAACCTTGACCCAGCTCGGGAAGAAACAAAAACACCTAATGTCCCAGGAGCCATCTGTTTCCGGCGGCGAACCATCAGCTGCCTCCAGAAACAAGTAATCAAGAATAGGCCTCACAGATGGAAACAGCCTATCCTGGATTACTTGAATCCAGCCACAGCCTCTGTGGGAGTTTCCTGTCCTTGGCTCTGACAGGACAGTTAGTCCAGGACCCCATCAGGCAGGGTCGCAGATACTTCCTGAAACCTCATGCCCTCGCAGAGCTTCTCTGAAATGCACCAGGGGAAAGTGACTTTTTCCCCTCAGTGACCGCAGATCTGACACCCTGCAGCATCTTGCTCTAGTGACGCCCCCATTTTGTGCTTGCCCCTGACAGCCACCCCTAACCCTGGTGTCCACCTTTCATAACCTTGCACATTATGGCCTAAAAGCTTCACTGGCCGCATGTCCCTCATGGGCCTGCTGTCTATTGCTTCCCTGTCTCCATCCAGGTGTTCTCCTCTCATCCAGCCTACACAGGTGCTACTGGAACCACTCCTTCAAAGTTCTTTTCGTCCAGCTCACTCCCTGCTCAACAGCATGTGCCTGCCATGCTTCTCTCTCCTGGAGACAGCCTGGACTGGCCATCGACTCACCAGACCCCTCCCAGCTCTGCTGCAGGAACCCTCTGCTCCAGGTAGCCACAACTGGGCCTCCTTTCATTTACCATTTCTTTTTTTTTGGCGGTACACAGGCCTCTCACTGTTGTGGCCTCTCCCGTTGCGGAGCACAGGCTCCGGACGCGCAGGCTCAGCGGCCATGGCTCACGGGCCCAGCCGCTCCGCGGCATGTGGGATCTTCCCGGACAGGGGCACGAACCCGGGTCCCCTGCATCGGCAGGCGGACTCTCAACCACTGCGCCACCAGGGAAGCCCTCATTTACCATTTCTTTAACCTTCAACAAGTCCCTCCCTCCTCCTGGCTATTCATCAAGCTTGGCATCCTCTCAACACTCTTTGCTGAAAACGCACCTTCTGCAGGTAGACACCTCACCCCCACCCCCCGCTCATGTAAATGTCATCCCTTTTCCATTATTCACACCTCTCCTTGTTAGCCAGGAGTTCACAGTGTTTGAAGATACGCCTTTTTTTAAAAATCTGTGGGTTCTGTATGTTTCTCTATACCCTCAACTAGACTGTAAAGAGCTGCTGTGCAGAGTCCAGCACTGGGACTGGGAGAGCACCTCAGCTGGGAGGAGGGTGGTGGGGTGAAGAAAGCTTCTAATGGACACAGGATAGTGCTGACCACCCATGGAAGCCTCAAACCCCATTTCCCTACAAGTAACTCTTCTATCTGACTATCAACACCACAGGATCCTTAACCCTGGACTGAGCAGGTTGTGTAGGGCCAGAGCCTCACCTTATTTAGATTCAAGCGCTTTTTGATAGATGTGTACTGAGTATGTATTGTGGCAGAATCCAGTGTAGGGACCCCAAGGGAAGGGGAATTGGAGAAAGCTTTACAGAGGAGGAGATGCCTTTTCTGGGGAGAAAGAAATTCACCAGCTAGATGGAATGGGTGGGCAGGGGAGGAGAGAAAACAGCTAGTAGTGACTTCGTTGTCTGTAACAGGCAGATACACCAACTCTTCAGCTTTAGAGAAAATGTATTAAGCCATATCACAGTGCTGGTCACATTCATTAGGGGCAGGGGAGATAAGTAAATGATAGCTATTACTACTATTAAATAATTTAATTTTAAACAGCTTGGCTGCAAAGAGAAAAAAGGTGACAGCTAGAGGGGGATGAGGGGCTGCATTTTTTAAGATGCGAAAGCCTCGAATGTGAAAGTCTACCAATAAAAGCAGAGAGGCTGAAGTTATAGGAAGGGATCAACTGATGGAACACAAGCCCCGAGGAGCAGAAGACCCTGAGTTCCTGGGCTGGGCGTGGCCTGGCAGCAGCTCACCTGGTGAGTGGTCCCTTCGATCTCTACAGGCACTATGAAGTCAGCGTTGTTGATTGGCTGGAAGGCAGAAGAGTTAATGAGTCAGCTCGTGGGAAGGGACAAGAGCCCAGCCACACCCCAGTCCCTGCCACAGCCAGTGCTCCGCCCCCTGGGCGGGGTGGGGAAGGACAGATATCAGAGGCCCTAGGAAGCCCCTGCTGTCCCAACTAAGTGGCTCTCACCCAAGTACAGGCTGCGACACCCCTTCTGGTTTTCCCCACTTACCACCACCTGCAAATTCTACCTGAGCTCAGACAGTCTCTGGGCTTTCTTAACAAACATCCTGATAAAATGGATAGGGGCATGGCCCAAGGCTGACTTAACCCCTCTTTTGTACCCCTGTACAGAGCCCTGGTGGCTGTGCTGCGACGAGGGGGGCGGGGCAGCTGTAGCCTGTTGTCAGCAACTGCGGAGAGCAGGGGCTCCCACTCAACATCATTCTCTGGTGGGGCCTCCAGGTATCTGTGATGCAACTGTGGCCAAATGCCAGAGGCCGGCCCTCCTACTTATGATCACTCTTCCATCATCAACTTTAGGCCACTTCACTGGCACCTGCAGTCAGGCTTCCAGGACAGCCCAGGATGAGTGTAAGAAGAGCTCCAGATGTCCAGTTACCTTAAAGGAGCTATGCACAAGGGTTTCATCCAAGTCAATGACCACGCAGATTCTTCCTTGATCTTCCTCTGTCACCTCCGGGAGCAGACAGGTCCCTGGAATCTAAAACCAGAGCCAGGCTACTGAATCTGCCACCAAGAAAGACTAATTTTCCCCAATAGAACTCTGGGAAGAGCTGGGCCCACTGAGGAGATGGAAGCCCCCTACTTCAACCCAAGAGAGGCGACACTTAAAGGCCAAGAGGTAGAGAAAGAAGAGACTGAGCTGGCTCCTTCCTTCAGCCTGGGACTGTGAAGTGATCCGGATACTGGAGATGGAGGCCAGAGCTGGTGATGGATACCGGCTGTCCCCCGCACAATCTAATGCCTTGCACGTGGTGGGCCCTCAGCAAATATCTGGGACAAACAGCTTCCAAGGGCAGGGAGTTAGCCAGCCAGACACAGAGGAATGAGGGCTTCACCGCATGGGGCATGGGGTTAGCAGGTATCACTGGGTGTTGGGGCTTCTGAGGCCATACCCTGTGAGATTCACATACCTGATAAAACTGGTACTGGAGACACTGGAGCAGATCCGACTACGGGAGAAAAGAAGGTGGTCAGTGCCAGCCCACTAATGCCTTTCCTGGTTGTCTAAAGCCCACTCAGGCCTGGAGGCGAATTTTCTCCCCAAGACCCCAGCCCCCTGGAAAGCTCTGACACAACAAAAGTGACCTTCCTTAAGAGCTGGGCAGGAAAGGGGCCAAAATCTTCTTTCCACACTCGGCCTGATGAAGGATGGAGAAGGAAGTGTCCCTGTTCTCAGCTGCTATTGCCTCTCCAAGGAACAGGGGACTCAAGCAGCTGATGCAGGGACACAGAGTCAGAGGCAGAATCAAAATCGTAACTCCTCACTGTGGAGGTCTGGCCTCTTGCTTAGTCCTGAAACCCAGGCTTCTCTTTGAGAACATGTGTTTTCTCCATCCTCCTTGGGGGCCTAGATTAGGGGGAGGTGCACTGAGCCCCTACAAAACACAAGTAAGCCAATGTGAGCCCACACTGTGGGTCCTGAAATGTGAGGGGAGGTAGAGTGCAGAGAGCTCAGAAAGCCTCTTCCCGCCTTTGGCTAATAAGTAAAACATTATGATGTAACAAGTAAGTGATCTTAATGGAAACCCTGAAGAAAAATTAAAATCCTAGCACTTAGAAAAACTTAATGTTGGCATTTTAGTGCATTTCCTTCAAGCTTGCTTTGGCAAGCAGTCTTTTTTCTTCATGACATATAATTTTGCATTCTGCTTTTTTTTTTTTGGGGGGGTACGCGGGCCTCTCACTGTTGTGGCCTCTCCCGTTGTGGAGCGCAGGCTCAGTGGCCACGGCTCACGGGCCCAGCCGCTCCGCGGCATGTGGGATCTTCCCGGACCGGGGCACGAACCCGTGTCCCCTGCATCGGCAGGCGGACTCCCAACCACTGCGCCACCAGGGAAGCTCTGCATTCTGCTTTTTGACTTAATGTTGCAACTCAATATTCTTCCACATTGTTGTGAACTCTTAGTAAAAATTAATAGTTCAGTTAATACCGTCATGTTGTACTTCATTTAACCATTGTCCCCTTTTGCATAATGAGGTGATTTTTCACTGATGTACGTATCTTTAGCCTGGTTTTGAAAGAGAGGAAGGACAGCTAAACCTTGGTGTTTCAGAAAGAAGTACAAATGGCACCGCGGAAAGGAGGATTTCTGTCCCCCGCCTCTGAAATGCCAGACATAGCTTCTGGTAATTATAAGAATCAGAGACACCCACACATTTCCAAATGTCTCTCACAGGTACAGGTGATAGTGCTGGAAGGGGTTATCAAGAATGTGATCGAATTTCAATTCCTTGGTTCCCTGAAAGGTATACCCTTGGAAGGTATTTTTGCTTAGTTAAAAATAAAAAACAACAATCACAGGACTTACAACCAGAGAGATCTGAATTCAAACCCTGATACTACCATTTATTAACCATTAACTATTCAGCGGCTACATACACCCTCTGAGTCTCAGCTTCCATCTGTGAGTGGGAATCCTGTGGCTCTCCTTGCAGGGCTGCTATGGGTCACGTGAGACAAGCTACGCAAAACACCTTGCACGGTTCCTGGGACCTGGAAGGATCTGGACCGCGGGGCCCCTCAGAAACCACAGGGACATCCAGATGGCCCACACCACAAATGGGAATCAACAGGAAGAAGATGGACCACTATGGGAAGGACAGAGGAAGGGCCTCCTCCAGGCCAGAGATCTTCCAACTCAGGCAAGGCTGCCCTGTCTCCCTGCCGTGGTTGCAGGGACCCCCACTCGCTCACAGCAGTCCCGTCCTTGCTGGTATCACACCACCCTGGATCCAGCTACCTTAGCAATGGTGTTGGCTTCCTCCTTGTATGCGGAGAGCTCAGTGGAGGAGCTTGACTGGCCAACATGCTGGGCGCGAAAACAGCAGAAAAGGGCCTTGAAGATGTTACGTCCACGAGGCTTCTTAGGAGAGGACTTGGAGACCAGGCCTAGAGTGGAGGGAACGACAGAGGCGTTAGCTACAGGGCGTCTGTCCACAAATACCCACCCCCGTGCTCTATCTCCTCTAGTTTATAAGCTCCACTGGGGCACAAGGCACGTGCTTGGCGAACAACCAAATACAGTCAGTGGTGAAATGTACATGTTTATTCCAACATCTTCTCTGTAAACTAGAAAGAGCAGGAATCCCCAGTCCCTGGTTTGGGAAGTGAACTGCAGAAAACTTGCTCTTCATTCCGTGGGGGTGAAGGGGCACTGAGAGATGGGGCCAGCTATAGAATCTACTTTGGTAGCAGCACACTGAGGGAACACTCCAAGGTAATTCACAAAAATCCTCCCTAACACCAGTTCCCAGAATACTACCCATTCTAGAGAAGGGAGTGAGCTAGACCTCTTCAAGTCGGTGCAGCTACAGCCCTGTTCTAGGTCAGCTTCCTTCAATCAGTTAGTAGGCAGCACTGAGCCCAGGCTAGAACAACAGACTAGAAAATAGAACAGCTTCAGCCCCAAGAAACTACAAGTTTCATTCACACCCTTGTGTCCATACCACACTCCGGTCACTTTCCTTAACACTCCCTCCCCTCAAAGACCACAGGCACATCACTCTCTTGGGACACATACATCCAGCGCTGGGTTCTGCGTTGACGTCCCTGCTTCTCAGCTACAGCTGCTAAGTCCTGCCTTGACAGTTTGGGCTTTGGAAATACAAAGCCATTTTAATAGAAGGCTTGGCAAGGCAGCCCCAGAAAGGCCAAGCTGATAGAAAAAGCTACAAGCATTTACAGGATCAACCAGAAATGGACTTCGGAAAGTCTTTTTCAGGTTCCTTTTATTATTTTTTAAATTGGAGTATAACTGCTTTACAATGTTGTGTTAGTTTCTGCTGTACAGTGAAGTGAGTCAGCTATATGTGTATATACATCCCCTCCCTCTTGGACCGCCTTCCTCCCCTCCCCCCACCAAGCTCTTTTTATTTTAGAGGAACTGTGCCGGCAACTGTTGAGGATGAACAGGGAGCCAGGATGGGTACTGTGGCCAGGAGGTGGCGCCACACAACCACTGCCAGAATGGTCCTCAGCCACAGGTCTCTCCGGGGGCCAGGGCGGGGGCCAGGCCTTGGGATGAAATCCATCCCACTCGGCTTTAAAGCACAGGGCAAACTCCTGTGCAGGGAAGTAAGTGCCAGAAATGTCTGCCTTTATGTGTGTGTGTGTGTGTGGGGGGGGGTGGCAAACAGAACGTGGCACTGAGGATAACCTTCCCCGTGCTGCTGGGTTTAAGAAGGGAAGGGGGGGCAATGTGGTGAGCCCCCCACCCCAGCAAGGCCAAGCTCCCTGGCTCAGTCCTCAGAGTACATGCTGCACCTGCACGGAGGCGGCTCTGGCAGAAGAGGTGATGGGAGAGCCATTAAACACCCAGTTACTGGGCTGCCTGAGCCCCTGGCGAGGAGAGAAAACCAAACTCTGTTCCCTGGACCAAAGGTGAGGCCGCTGACCCTCAGTCAAAGGGCAGTCAGCACCGCCCCAGGACAACCAACTCAGCTGTGGCTCAGCAGGAAGGCTGAGGGCTTCCTGCAGGTGCAGGCTGGGCACCCCAGTCCATCTGGTCCAGTGCTCTCTCTCCTTCCCCTCCCTGGGTCAGGCAGATCCCTTGACACTGGTATGACCATTAGACACCTTTTAGAAAATGTTCAGGCTTCCCCAGCAATTAGCCTAAAAACCTGGATATCACTCTCAAGCTCCTGGCCCTGCTGGAAGAGTCAAGATTTCCAGGGACTGAGGATTTTGCCCCGAAGGAAAAAGTTGCGTTGGAGGCCTCGCCCAAGGCCCCTGAGTCCAGGAGACAAACTTGAGAGCAGAGCCCAGTACTTAAAGACAGCAAGATGAGAGGTTCCTCGGACTCTCTCCTACTCTGAATAATCTATCCAGAAATCGGAAGGAAAGGACAGCTTCTCCACCTCGCTGTACGGCCCACCTTCAATTCCGAGCCCAGGGACGCGAGCAGACGCTGACACAAAGCTCTAAGACCAAAGCTGAACCATCCCTTTTCCTTTGGTTTATGGTTTCTTCACGCAGAACCACAATCAGAGGCTTAACCCGGGCACTGAGCCTTTCTTAAAAGGCCACACAGCCCAAGCCTTTCCTGAAGAGAGGCCATCAAGAACGCACTCAGCATCTTAGTGACAGACGCTGTGAAGGCTGAGTAATCCTGAGAGGCAGGGGTTGAAAGGGGCAGCTGGCTGGGGCCGTGGAGAGGCCTCGCCGGTGCCCCCTGCGGGAGGCCCAACAGGCAGGAGCACTCCAGCCTCAGACAGGGAGCTTGGGAGGGGGCAGGGGCGCTCCTCAGCTGGTTCGGACTCTGCAGGGGATGAGGTCTTCTTAAAACACAATGCGGCCAGGCAGCCCCTGGGCCTCAGAGACCACAGATGCCTTGACCCCGGGGGCAGGCGCTCGGAGCAAAGAGCTGTGGCGCCTGGGGAAGGGACCCCAGACCCACAACAGCAAGGTCAGCACCCCAGATGTTCCTCACTACCCCCTCCCCCACTGGGGCCCCACTTCCCTCAGTCCTTCTCCAGGCTGTGTGTCCTCCTCACCTTTACAAACACTGCCACTGACAATCAGTGGCCATCAGGGCCTCTTCAGCCTCCCCCTAACATGGCTGCCTCCTGACGGGGCCTGCAGTGGCCTCAGCCGGGTACATTCACTGGCCTCTGGCTTCTGAGCAGCAGGTGCTCGTGACTCTGGCTGAGTGAATAACTCTGGGGCCTCCAGGGCCTTTGTTGCTTCTACAGAGCCAGGACCTGTGGAAGCCTTCGCTGGTCTACAACCGCCCAGAAGAGTTAGAAACAGAAAGACTCCCTCCCTTACGAGGACAGGGAAGTGGGCTATGACGAGCTGGGCACCTGAGGCAAGCCACTCCGTCTTTCTGGGCCTTGATCATGTTTACTGAGCACCAGTGATGGGCCAGGCCTGTGTCAAGACACTTGACATCATTACTTCATTTAATCCTCACTACAAACCCATTTCTAAGCACTAATCCCCCATTTCACAGAAGGGAAACTGAAGCACAGAGAGCTTAAGTAACCTGCTTGAGGTTACACACGTAGTAGGACAGCAGAGCCAGGATCTGAACCCAGATCTGCCTGAACCCAGAGCCAGGGCTCTTAACAACTACTCTGTAGGGTCCCCTACAGCTCAGGCATCGTGTACGATTACTCCTGCAACAGGTGGGAAGTGGCAGTGCACTCTTAAGATCTCTCAAGAGTGTGTGCCCTACTCCTCTCTAGGCTGGGCTGGTGAAGGATCAGTTTGGGGACCAGCCCCCCTCCTTTGTGTCCTCTTGGGCAGTCCATGAAAGGTGTAAGGGGTGAAATAGTACAAGGCTCCCTTCACCACCACCCCGGCCCTGCACCTGCTCCGACTGGCAGATACCTCTGGGAGATCAAGAGGACAATGCGGGGGCGGGGGGAGGAACGTGAACCAGGAGCTTTGGTCCAAGAGCCACTTTGTTGAGGGGGTTTAAGGATGAGGGGATACACCCAGAGAGGGATCTGAGACTCGTATCAAAGAGCCTTTCGAAGGACTCCTTTCAACCAGCGCTCAGCACTGTGTCCCTGACAGCCAGGTGCAGGTCACCCCCACCCCTCTGTGTGTGACAGGAAGGGGCAGTGGCCCCCTCCCGGGAGACGAACACTGGCACAAGAGGGTTTACAGGCCGGTGAGCATTTCATTGCACAGGTCTCCCCAGTGAGGGAGGGCAGGATTCCAGTGGGTACCACAAAGCTCCATTACTGATGTGCATCTGTTCTCCTGCCTCCAAACATCTGGTTTGGGGCTGAATGCCGGAAAGGACCAGCACAGACCTAACGGGGGGGAGCTCTGGCTCAAGAAGAAAGTGCGCAGGTGGCTGAGAACAGGGAAGCCAAGCCACCCCTTCAACTCACTGCTGTGAGGCTTCCTACGGAGGCAGGATGTGAAGAGAAGTGGGGATGTGGGAGGTATTCCCCCTCCCCCTCCCCACAGGATCACCTGGGCTGGGGTCCAGGCTCTGCCAGTTACTACTCAGCCACACAGCCTCTTTGTGCCTTCGTTTCCTCATCCGTTAACTGGGATAACAGCACGACCACTCTGACTGAACACGGTAAGGCACTGTGCAGACTATACTTAGAAGCCGCGCTCCTTTTCACATCACCTAAGGGGAGATGGCCACTCCTCGGCAACACTGTGACCACCCACCCAGCGTGTGGCTGAAGCTCAAGGACAGAAGATGAGACAGGTGCCAGAGGAACTCGGATCGTGAGCAGGTTTCAGAAAGTCAAAACCACCCCTATACCTTCTCCCAAATTCACTACAAAACTTGTTTTCCAGTTGCAAACTCCTTGGCTGGTCTCTGCAAGTAACAGGAAAGCAGGTGAGGTTGTTCCACTTGAGACAAAGAATGCCCTCTCCCCTTGTGTCCACCATCACTGGCCCCCAAGAGGCACCAGGTGGGGATACTACTTGCCTCTGACTCTCAAGAAGCCTGTGCGCATACATGTATGCGTGTACACACACATGCGCGCACACACAGATGAAGACTGGCTTTGCCTGGACAACACTATTTTTAACCTTCTTCAGAAGGTCAGGTTGAGATATCACTGTTGCCAACAGCACAGCTTTGTGTCCCAGCAAAGGAACTCCTCACACATCCGCCTGGGATTCGGCAGAAGGCAAGCTCTCAGGCTGTCGGATTTTAACAAGCCCATTCATGTAGAAGGATGCTTTCTTGGTTCATCTCTCAGAGTACTTCTTTCTCCACCATCTCTCATTCCCCCCACAGTAAAGGATTTAGTCTGGCTATCACTATAAAATGGCCTCCCGGAGGGGCCTCCCTCCCCTTAGCTTTTGGAGGAAGGAGAGTATTTGGAGCATTTCTGGCCTTTCTTGGCCAGCTGCCTGGGCCTTGCAGCCAAGATGCATGTGACTGGGGCTCCCCGTGGAGAGGAGTCCTCCCAGGTCCTCAGCAAGGGGCATCTGTGCCTTGGCTAAGGACAGGCCCTAAAGCGCCAGGTGGACAGAAGGACTCTTGGACCATCAGGTGAGTCAGCAGGGGAACAAGAAGGTGAGAGATGCCTAGACATCCCCCACACAGGAAAGACTGGAAGCCAGAGGCAGGGTGTACCAGTTTCCACAGTGCGCAACTGCTGACACTGCTCTCTTCAGGTGACAACGCAGGGGGGCCTCACCCAGCTCGGCACCAGTTCCCGAAGTTCCAGAAAGCAGCTGTGAAGTTGACAGCATGGACTTTTTTTTTTTTTTTTTTGCAGTACGCGGGCCTCTCACTGTTGTGGCCTCTCCCGTTGCGGGGCACAGGCTCTGGACCCGCAGGCTCAGTGTCCATGGCTCACGGGCCCAGCCGCTCCGCGGCATGTGGGATCTTCCCGGACCGGGGCACGAACCCGTGTCCCCCGCATCGGCAGGTGGACTCTCAACCACTGCGCCACCAGGGAAGCCCAGCGTGGACTTTTAAATTTATTTATTTATTTATTTTGGCTGTGTTGGGTCTTCGTTTCTGCGCGAGGGCTTTCTCTAGTTGCGGCGAGCGGGGGCCACTCTTCATCGCGGTGCGCGGGCCTCTCACTATCGTGGCCTCTCTTGCTGCGGAGCACAGGCTCCAGACGCGCAGGCTCAGTAGTTGTGGCTCACGGGCCCAGTTGGTCCGTGGCATGTGGGATCCTCCCAGACCAGGGCTCGAACCCGTGTCCCCTGCATTGGCAGGCAGACCCTCAACCACTGCGCCACCGGGGAAGCCCCCCAGCGTGGACTTTTAAAAAGTAGTTTTAGCCACGTTGTTTGGCTCACACCAGCATGTTCTACACTAGCACCCTCCCTGCGACCAGCAGCCAGGCTGTCCTACCTACGCAGACGTCTCCATTAGTTCCCCTTCCCTGGACAGGACAGCTCCCTGCCTCTACCTGTCTTCTAAGAGAGGAGGGCTTCTTTCAGTCCTGGGTCCTTAATGCCACTTGTGGGGTGAGGGTGGGGGACCCGGTCACTCACTGCCTAGCCTGCCTTTTCCCTGCCCCTCCAGCAGTCGTCACTGATCTCAACATAGGGCCTCAACTTCAGGACCTTCCCTCAAGAAGCACTAAGTTTTGGAAGCAGGGGATCCCTAGCAACTTCTAAAACAGGATCAAGATACTCTGTCAATTTCCAAATCAGCCTTTAAAAGAGTTATTGGCAGAACACCCGCCTGGGCAGCTGTAACATATTTTAGAAACATGCTGGGGCTGGGGGTGGGTTCCCAGAAGCAGTAACAGGCCCTGGACCAGAGCAGTTTCCTCACAGATACGTCAGCAGCAGGCTCAGCCCCCAGCTCCACACCAGAGTGCTCTTGGTGGATGTCAGGAAGTGATCTGATGGCTCACAGCAGCAGCAGGGATAGACCTGAGATGCCATCCAGGAAAACCCAAAGGGCTGCACCCTGCCCTTGTTTTACTGTATGCAATGCCTGCTAGAGCAGAGATGTCATTGTGGGGGACTGGAAGCCATACTTGCCCGCCTTGAGCCTCCCGCTCCCCCTAAGGAGGTGCGGAGCAAGGCCCTGTGGGAGGCCGGGAGGCTAAAAGAAACCTGCCAGCAGGACACAAACACCCTCTTAGTGGCTGTTTCAGCCCCTGACTTGGCTCTCTGCCCGATTCCTGAAATGCTTGGGTCTGGTGGAAGACCTGAAGAATCTAGTGCCTCTTTCCTCTCCAGCTAAGAAGCCTGCTTTAGGTGACATATGCATGAGAGTGAGATGGAGAAAGAAGAACGAAAGCTCAGGACAAAGCAAAGGACCCTCAACCGTCTCTCCTCTGACCAGTGAACAACAGAGTGGTTACATAGGTGCCATGGACTTAGGCTTAAATCCTGGCTCTGCCACATATAAGGTGTGTGGCCTTGGGCCTCAGTTTCTTCATCTGTAAAATGGAAAGACTAACATTACCTATTACATAGAGCTGTGAGAATTACAATGCGGTCTGGGTGTGTCCTGACCCTAGTAAAACGCTCAGTAAATCTCAGCTGCTAGTCATTCAGTACAAAGCACTTTCATACCTTTATCTCACTCAGTCTCAATCTCAAAATGTTCACAGTGAAAGAGAGCACAGAGATTTCTCATTCGAGAGGTCACAGAGGAGTAGTGGCAGGGTCAATCCTGGGAAATGGCCTTTTCCAGGACTCCACAAAAACCAATCCCAGTCACACACACTCACACACACACACACACACACACACACACACACACACGCTCATTGAGGGTGGCCAACCGGTTCCTTCCGTCCTTCCTCTCATGGCTGGCCCCTGCAGAAGGAATGGAAGGAGCCTGCCAGGGAGTCTGTCCCACCTACAGGGTCACTCACCTACTCCTCCCACACCCCAGCTGCATCTGGGACCAGCCCACCAGTATAGGTGTGTCCACTGAGAGAGCACTGAGCTGGAGTCAGGAAGCCTGGCTCTTGCCCCACTTCAGCCTCTCAAGCAGCCTTGTGGTCTCACCTAAGGCACCACCACCCTGGGTTGTTTCCTCGCAGGCCGATCAGGAAAGGTCTACACTGCATGGTGTCTTACAAGGTGGCTTCAGATCCCCTGAAAGCTTGAACAGGCACTCTAAAAAGTGGAATGCACAACGCGAATGAGAGGCAGTGCAGGTCAGCGTTAGGTTTGACTCTGAGCCAGTCCTAGCTGACACGAACCAGCCACGTTCCTGGGGACAAGGTGCTTGGGGTTTCTCAGCGGAGGTTTTCCTCACTTGTCAAGTGGGGATCATTCCTATCTCACAAGGTCATTGTGAGGCTCAAGTGAGACACTATCAATAGATATAAAAGGCTAGGGCAGTGCCTGCCCCACAGTGAGTGCTCTATAAATATCACGTGATCATTACTGGTAAGTGGGGATCACGACTCTGTCCATTCACACTCAGAAAACTTTTGGACTCCCCTTTAGGAGCCGCAGGATCTTTAACAAACAGGAAAACTGGATCCCTCCAGGGACTCTTCCTGCTCAGGGCTAAACAGGCAGCTGGGGCCGCTGCTGCGCTCACCTGGCTCTTCTCCAGGGACACCTGTCAGAACCACAGGGAGCATTTGGAACACGCGGATGCCCGGCCCACCTGCTCCTGCTCTGATTCAGGTAAGACCCAGGTGGGGTCTGTATTTTTAGTAAGTGTCACAGGAGTTTCTGATGTGTGTCCCTGGCTGGGAGCCAATGTCTAAAGGTTGCCAGTGGTCCCTGACTAACCCCTGCAGGACTGGAGGGTGATTCAGTCAGAGTCCCTGTGGCCCCTTTCCCCACCACATCTCACTGGCTCAATGTCTCTGCAGGTCTCAGGGGACTTGCACCCCAGAGCCTGATTTTCCTTTCTAGGGGCACTCGCTCTAATCCGTCACAAGGCAAAACACCCAAGCCTCCTGTCCCTTCCTGCAGGTCCCTGTTCCTGGGAAGGAGGAGCCCTAGCCCCATTCTGCCATGGAGGCAGAAGAGCTAGGACCCACGTCCTGGGAAGGGGCTTCCACACACTGGCGGTATGCGCTCTGAGCCTTCCCATGAATCTGCTTGGTTCTCATTGGGGTTGGGGCCACATTTGTTCCCTGAGAACTGTGTGGGTGGGAAAGAGCAAATTCTATAGGATGCAAAAACTATTCATATGTCAAGACAGAAAAAGAAGGTAGTGAATAAAAAGAGAATAAGAGCAAAGCCTGATTTGGGGTGGGGGGCAGGGTGGGAGGGGAGGACGGCGCACCTGGGAAAAGAAAGGAAATGCCAGCAGGTCCACTGAGAGATCGGGTTTAAGGCTATAACCCTTAGAATAGCTGACGAATATAAAACAGGACATCCTTGCACCTCCTGCCCAGAAGGCCGTGTGCTCGCTGGAGTACCCATTCTGTAATAACAGACCTGGTGCAGGCACACTCAGACCTGAAGGGCTGGGCACTCTGCCAGACAAAGAAACTCTGTTCTATTTGGCCTCTGGTCCAGAGAGGCTTCAAGTTCTAAGTCAACTTCTCCACTTTGATTTCTACTAGTTCCTTCATAAGATTTGCACGTTAATAAGCTCATCTGCATCCCAGTTGGGAACTATTCCTCCATTTCAGAAGAGGGAGGGAATCATGACAGCCACACCCAACCCGGTGTCAGCAGGACAAGTGAGTTAATTCTGTGCTTCCCGAGCTGGCTGGCCTGAGACAGGGTGAAAAGCAATTTAATGCTGAGTTTGTGCTTTCTCAAGGTTGTACCCCAAAACCACAGCAGCAAAGACATAGCTTAAGAACATCTATTTCTCTTCAAAATCCCAGCTTCTTTTTCTTTCCTTGTTACTAGCATTCCTTAAAGAAATCTGAATCTTACTGGGTTCTTTAACTCTCAAAACAAACGCAGACGGTAAGAGAACGCAGCACACAGTTGCCTCAAGTCTTCATTACATCCACTTCTGAGGGGCTGAGCAACTGCTCACAAGGTTTAGACTTCAGAGACTCTTCATAGGAGGTGCGTGGCTCCCCGGCCTCCTCCCATCCCAGATGCCCAGGCGCCAGGCAGGACGGCAAAAGCCCCAAGGCACGTGCTACTCACATAAAATCCCATCCTATGTAACAGGGGCACAAAGAAGGGGTCTGCGCAGCAAGGCTGTTTGTCAGTCTCAGAGGGTGATTCTTCCAGAAGGCCTAAGCCCTCACATTAGTGTCCCCTCTGACCCCCGGCCACCTGTCTTTAACAATAAAACCCACATGACCGTGTGCTGTTTGCACCGTGTCCTTGGGGGAATGGAGGAGAACCGGAGTGGTGGTCTAGCTGTCTAAAAAGGAAGGACATTAACATCCATCAATTATCTGCTAAGTACAAGGCATTGGAGAAGGGTAGAGACCGGTACTCCTATTTTATAGATAAGTCACCCAGCATAGTAAAGTGATTTGTCAAGTCTCACTGCAAATAGGGATTTGCATCCAGGCCTGAGGCAACCAATTTTGCTCCTGGAGCATTTCTTCTGAACACTTCTAACTGCTGCCCCTGCCCCCCAATCCCCTCTTCACCCTGAGAGACAAACTTCCCAAGATGGTAATAAAAGACAATAACCCAACTTACCCAAAAGCTAGGAGGAAGAAAGCTGAAGGAGAAGGGGAAGAGATATATACTTACATATAAATACGTATTGTCTTTCTCTTGCTTAGTTATGAGCATATGTATTAATTTTCCACAGAAAGGCTGAGAGCATCAACTCACCTTGGCTAGAAATGTGACTTCTATCGTATTTACCGTTTTAACAAAGTCCATGTTCATGAGGGATTTGGAAGGTCCCACCGAGAGCATGAAACGGGACCGCTCTTCCACCCAGTTTCTTTAAGACCCCTATAGTTGAGAAGGAGGAGACAGGATTCAGGAACACTACCACCCCTTGCCGTCTCTCAAGGGGTTTTCACAGCACTTCCTGAGTCCTGGTCCATTGCAAGCTCTGCAAGTTAAACTCATCAGCAGAACTGCAAACTCCCAGTCCCGGGATGGTGGGCATTTACAAACGTTGTTGCTGAGTTAGCAGGGCTCCCTTGGGTTGCTTCGGGAGAGAGCAAACACAAGCTTAAGTCACCACACAAGCCCCTACCTCACTCCAAGATGGGGGAACAAGACAGAGGAGCGAGACTCAGCAGCCACAGAGGCCAAGGCTGAGACTGCGCAAGGAGGGGAGAGGCACCAGTGGGGCGTAGGAGCCAGCTGCGAACACACACCCTGGATGCTCACAGAACAAGCTAAGGAAGAAAGCCCCAGGGAGACTGAGTCTTGGTCTAAACTTTTCAAGTTAAGGGCCTAGCTACAACCACAGTGAAAGGTGTTTAAGCTTTTACATGAGACAGTAAGGCAGAATTTCTCCCTTATGGGGAGAAAGCAAGAGTTAGAAAAACCTGCCACCTGCCTAATTCTTAGGGGTGGTCAGTTACCAGAACCTGTTGTTCAGTTCTACATGTGAAAAGACAACTCAAGGCATCATCATCCACTCCCTGAAAGGAAGGGGCTCAGGCCTCACAGAACAAAACAAAAAAGGTCCCAACTCCCCCAGAGGGGCTGTGGGTCACTCAAACTCTGGAGGAGCTTGCCTCCGCCCTCTCATTTCACACTGGGAGGTTATAAGGTGGGCCCATTTCCCTGGCTTCTCCCCATCTAACCTCGAAGCCCGAGGCACAATCTCCCAGCGATGGGGCGACACCCTCGTATGGGGCTGCAATAAATGGCATTTTCTGGCCAAACTGATGTTAACTTTTCTCTTTTACTTTGGTATCGTACACACCCCTATCCTTGCTGTACCAGGAAGCCATTTCACCCTTCTGTCTGGGAAGATGATCCAATTTTGGTCCTTTTATCATCAATGCTTTCAGCAACTTTGTTTGTTCTACTTTCCCTACTGTAATTACTTTTGAATCATCAACACACCCAGCCAGCCTTAAAGCTCCCAGAACAAAATGCTAAAAAAGAAGAAAAAAAAAACCTGCAATGGCAAACAACTTCACTAAAAAACTGCCCATGCTAGGAGCAATTTGTATTTTTCTAGAAATTTACTGATTAATAAACTGCCTCAGTACTCCTTCCCCTTTTTCCAAAGGGAGGCAGAGCCTAGAAATGGGACACTGTGAGAAGGGGAGAGGGCACGGAACTCCAAAGGAGCTAAATAAAACATCTGCTCCCCACCCCTACTTTTATTTTATTTCATTATTTTTTTTTTAAAGATGCAGGATTTGTTTGTAAGTGATGAGGGATTCAAAAAGTTGGTTTGCTGGTTGCTGGGTGCCCAAGCAGCCTAGGAAGAAAGTATGTCTTCTCTGGAATGCAGTCAAATTACACGGGGGTGGTGGGGGGGAGAGACCCCCAAGCTGTCCGCTTGAGAATTCAGATTCCTCCAGGGATAAGTCTGAAGGACAAACCACACAAAAAACGAAAAACGTAACTCTAAGAAAAATCCAACCAACATCAGCAGCTGAACACTGTCAAGAAGCCAGCTGCTTGCCTTCTACTGTCATCTGTTCTGTTCCCTACCACTTGCCCTGGGTGGATGAAACTTCCAACTCTGATTTGTAAGCTGTCCCTTCAGAAGTCCAGCTTTCCCTCATTCCTGGTGTGGTCCCCTCACTGGGAAGGCACCCTCCTGAGCCCCACCAGGAGGAGAGGACCAGAGTAGGGAAGCTCAGGACTCTTCTTTCCCTTCTCATCAACACTGCCCCCTCTGGAATCCTTCCACATCCACATTTCTTCATTTCTGGCTAGCACTTGGAGTCCCTTCCTGAGATGAGGTTAGGAAGAGAGCGGGAAGAGTCCAAAGTTAAGTTAACACAGAAAGCCTCCCCTCTTCAGCCCTCAGCACAGATGAGCAGGCAGTAGAGGGGTGAAGTTGTAGCCTGGTTAGTGATGCAGTCAGGAGAGCATCGGGTCAGGGTCTTTTGCGGGGGTTGGGATCTGAGCAGGCAAGGCTTATTGAAAGTAGGGCCAGCGATGCAGGAAACACACACTACACCCCGCCGCCCCCCGCCCCCATTGCACCGGGGAATTAGGGAATGGCTGAAACCACCAGGCCAGCCCGTTTGCCCCTAGGCAAGTTGGGGGAGCTCCTTGGGACCGGGAACCCCTGAAATAAATGGTCTGCTGACTAATGTTGCCAAATACGAGGATGTGGGGCTATACCCAGGCTCCACAGCTGGGCCCCCCCGCAGGCTCTAGGCCTCAACATGTTCAAGTGCAGCACTGGCCCTTCTTGCCCTCTTCTGGGGGCATTGAGGGGAAGGGCAGGGACGCTCCGAATTTGGGCCCAAGAGCGTGATCTCCCCAGCCTCAGGCCAGGTGGCCCCAGTCTGGGAAGTTCTCCAGAAAAAAAACGCTAGTCCTTACTCCCCGCGGAAATTCTGTCCACTATTTTAGACACATTCCTCAAGACCCCGAAGAAGAACGTGGGGGAGGGGAAAAGAGTTTCGGGGCCTCCACCGTGACCAAACTCAGATTCCACCCTCAGGCCTCAACCTTTCCCCCGCCCCCAGGAGAGGCCTCGGCCTCATCACCCTCCGGTCCCCAATCCGCCCCCGAGAGGGCCCGCGACCCCCCATGTGTCTCCACCCGACCCGCAGGAAGGCGGGGGCCGCGAGCCGCTGCCCACGAAGAACTCGCACTTTTTCGCGGCGCGATTCAGAAACACGCCGGGTCTGATGCCATCCGGCGAATTATATAACCAGGGACACCAATCTCGGGCTAAACAAACGCGGCTCTGTGTGTGCGGCGGCGGCCCCGGGGAAGCGCACCGGGGCAGGGAGGGGCTCCGGCCGGGCCTCGGGGTCGCGCTTGTTTGCTCAGCGAAAGAGGCAGGAGGCGGCCGGGCCAGAGTCCCGCGCGCCGAGGTCCCAGGCCGAGCGCAGGGCCGCGCGCGGACCAAGTCCGGTCAGCCAGAGCTCGGCCCCTCCCCCACCGCGGCCGCCCCCGCCTCCGGGCGGTGAACTTGGTCCCAAGTCCCGCCGGACGCCGTCACCGACCACTGCCTGAGCAACCTCGGGCTTGGGGGCGGGAGGGGTGGGGGCTGGGAATTGCCGGACTCCAGTCCCGGCTCCATTCTAGCTCGGGATCGTCCGGGACCCCCTCGTTCCCCTCCCCTCCCCACCTCTCTCCCCGCGGTCCTGGGGCAGCCGCGCACTCTGGTGCGGGAAAGTGACGACCCCACCCCCCAACTCTGGAGAGGATGGGCGCGAGTGGACTCGCGCTACGAGCGCTTACCCCTCTGTCTCTCTGTCCGGGGGGAGGGAGTGCAGGACAGAGTGACAGCTGCGCGGATGACGCCCCTCCCCCTCGGGCGCTGGGAGCCCGGGGCCCCGCGCAACCCTCCCCGGGGCCTGGGTGCGCACCAGGTCGCAGAGGCGGATGGAGTAGGGGGTCGGGTGGGAATCCCCCACTCTGAGCCCCGGGAGATCTGGGGCCGAGACTCGGGTTCTGGGCTGTGCTAGCCCCCTCCCCGCCCGGGGGCGACGCAAAGTTTTGGGAAGTTGCTGCCCCTACCTTGCTTGGTGAGCACCAGGGCGTCTTCCCTCCGCGCCTGGGTGATGATGGAGCCGTGTTCCATCTAACAATCCCGCGGGCCCGGGCTGGCTGGGCGGGAGGACGCGCGGGCGCACAGGCTGGGCTGGGCTGGGCTGGGGGGCCTGGGCGGGGGCCCGCTCCGGCTCCGGCTCCGGCTCCCGAGACTCCGACTCCCACTGCTGTTCACATCCCTGCTCTTGTTCCTCCCCTGGGCCGGGAAGGGAGGCGGCCTGTACGGAGAGCGGGAGGCCCGGGCAACGGCTCCCCCGGTTGCCCCCGGCCCCGATCCCCCGGCGGCAGCTCCGGGCTCCTCAGTTTGGGTCCAACATGGAGAATCCGGAGCGAAAACAAGAGGAGGAAATGGGACACGGGGCGGTTTCCAGGCTCCCCCCTCCCCTCCGTACTCCAGATAAACAACCCGCGGCTGCAGCGCCCACCCCCGCGCGCCTCCAGGATCTCAACCCGGCCTCTCTACAGCCCGCTGGCGCCTCCCGCTCCGAAGCACCGTCATAGGCCCCGGGATCCTCCACCTGTGAACGGCCCGGGTTGCGGAACATCCGGAGCTTTGCAATTTTGTTACGGAAAAAGCGAATCCCCGAGGGGGGTGGGGTAGCGGGCGGGCAGGCTGGCAGGGGAGACTTGAAACCGCTCCGGCGTTCCGATTGGCCCTCTCCGAGAAAAGGGGCGTGACCCCTCCTTACTATGCGGTGCGAGGACCCAACAACATTCCAGACGCTACGGCCACGCCCCCGGGCCACTCCCCCCCTCGCCGGGCTGCGGCCTCCCAGCCTCCTCGGCCACACCCCCTTCCCAACTACTTAAAAGGACACTCCAAAGCTCACGTTTCCCTACTCTGTGCTGGGGTGTTCCCGTCTGTGCAGTTCTACGTGGGTAAGGTAGAATGGTTCCGCCCTTCCGGTAACCGAGCAAGCCACGAAGCCTACTCACGTCGGGCCAGGATGAGAGAGAGGGTTCGGACAGTTGTTTTACTTCCTATTTGGCGCTCGAATTGTGGACCCACTGTTTCACATAAGAGTACAACCATCGAACCCTGAAAGGGATATGTGTGTGTGTAGGCGGACTCAGGACCTCAGAGAATGAGAGCTGTAACTGACCTCGGGATGGTCTGACCCCCCGCTCCCCCCACTTCAAATGAGACCTAAGGAGCCAAGCTTTGCTCAAAGCCACTCACTTATTCCCATTCAAGTCTTCCCCCGCTTTCTTCCCCTCCTCCCAATGCAGCCCTGCCCGCTTTGCTCCCCCTCCCTCACAATCCCAGCCTCAGTTTAGATGGATAGAGGTCTTTAAGGGTAGAGCTTCAGCTCTGTGGACTCTTGCTGCCCTCCCTCCTTGCTTTTAGGCCCCAGGCACCCTTCGCTGGCTAAGGCTCCTGGGCTCTCGTGAGCCTCCGGCTCAAGATACTAGGTGAGGGATATACATTTGTTCCCAAGAAGTGGGAGCTCCAGAAGGGCAGGTTTCAGCTCAATATCAGGTCTTTTCCAGTGAGCTACAGCTGTCCACAGGTGACACGGGCTGCCTTGGGAGAAAGGGAGCTGTTCACATCAAGGCTGGTGAGAGTAATGTCCAGTGAGATTGCACTGGGTGACTTCTGAGCTACTTCCAACCCCCGTAGTTTATGATTTAATGGAGCTTACCCTGCCAAGGAAGGAACTTTCAGGAAGGTCAGGATTTTTCTGGTCCCTGGGGGGGTGGGGGCAGCTGATGGCCTTCCTGCTGCAGTTCCCATTGCCCAACACGCACCAGGTCTCACTGGGGGTTGGAGGACAAGCAAGCGGGTCACATCTTAACTCACCAGGAACTATCAAACACCTGCTCCCCATAAGGACAGGTGAGGTGGTGATGTGTATGTGCCTGTGTGCCTTCACAGTGCTCACGTGTACCTGTTCCTTCTGTTCCTACACATACATACATAAAACCTTTTTATATAACACCATTTTAATGGAAATGCAGTTTTTCCAAAATGAAAGTAGCTGGTACAGATCTGAATGATGCTTATGTAACTTTAAACACTGAGTTTGGGTAGATCCTAATTCATTAACAGAAGGGGAAAGGGAGGAGTTCTCACATATTTACCTCCCATCTTTGTCAGAAGGTCAAAAGGTCATGAATAGAAAAGGATTTTTGAGGTAAATCTTTAATAGGTTGCTAGGGGGCCTTTTGGGGCCCTCCCCCCACCCTCTAGTGGGGTAGTTAAGCTGCTGCGGTGGGAGGAGGGGGGAGTGCAGGCAGGAGCTGAGGACTGAGGATTGAGGGGTACCTGCTCCGCCCCACCCCTCCCATCCCACTCTGTAGTGTTGGGCGGGACACTTCACCTCTCTACACTGTAATTTCCTCCTCCATAGAGACAATCCCTCCCCCTTTTATAGTTTACAAAGTACTTTCACATACATTTTCTGTCACATTTGATCTCTTATTGCTTCGAGGTTGACAGAGCAGATATGCCCATTTTGTAGATGAGGAAACAGGGTTTGGAAAGGTTAACTGACTCACCTAAGGTCTCACAGCTTGTTAAGAAGAGGAGGCAGGACTAGAAGTTGTCTTTTTATTTATCTATTTATTTATTTTTGGCCACGCCACGCAGCTTGCGGGATCCTGGTTTCCGGACCAGGGACTGAAACTGGGCCCACGGCAGTGAAAGCGCTGAGTCCCACTGGACTGCCAGGGAACTCCCTAGAAGTTCTCTTTTGACTTTAAGACTTGAATCTTGACACTTTACCTAGTTCCTTTCCTATCTATAAGATGGAGGAGATACCAGAACCTAGCCACTGTCCTGTCTTTTTTATTTTTGGTCACTGTCTTTTCTTGCTAAGAACTCTGACTGCATCACCTCCTCTGGGAAGCCCTCCCAGATACCCACTCTCAAGCCAGAGCTATATAGCCTCCTATGTACTCTCTCAGAGCACTTAGCATCATTTCTTGCAGATAGTTTGCTTACAGACTTCCCCACCAGAAGATGGATTAAGACTGTATTATTCATTTTGGATCTAGCATAGTGCCTGACACAGAGCAGGCAGACTTTCTTTATGTATTTGTGAGTCTATGTCTTAACCAGTGCTCTGAACCAGGGGTTCAGTAAGACACACAGCAAGAAATACATTTTGTGTTGTGAGATGACTGAAACAAAAGTTTCATGGGACAATACTTATCCTTGCTATGTGCATGCACTCTGCTACTTTCTATTTATTGTATTCTGTTTTTTTAAGATGCTGGGCATGACTCTCTAAATGGATCTCATGACCCACCACCAGGTTGTGACCCGTAGTTGGAACCGCACTGCTTTCATCTCTGTGTGCTGTGGACGCCTTCCGTGTGTAGGGCTCTAGCTGTCCCTGAAAGAGACAGAGGCGGTGGCCCTCAAGAACCTCTTGCTCTGAGGTCAAAGAAAGGTTCATTTTTAAGAAAACACACAGAACCCTTCTAAGACCAGAGGCACTGGGGTGCTAATAGAACCAAGGGCAGAGGGGTGAGACGATGGAAGGTCCCTGTGAAGCCTGGTGAGCACCTCTGTGCCCCCAGAAACTACAAAAGCAATGGCAGCTTTACTGGAGCCTGGAACACAGACAGGCAGGGCTTGCACTCTTGATGCCATGGGCTTCTCACTGCTCTGTCCCCAGATTACAGGTCTTTAGCCCAGAAAGCTGTCTGGGGTCATGATGGGCATCTTTCCTACAGTTAAGGGGGTTGGGGAAGTGGGAGGCCTAACTTCTGCCTCAAACAGCCTCATAAATACCCTCCTCCCTCCAGGCCCTGGGCCAGTTGCTGGTTGTGTGACTTTGGGTGGGCCCCGTTTAATTAGGTTCAAGGGTGACAGCTGAGGCCAGGGCTCTCGGGGCCTAACACCTCCCAAGAGAAAGCTTACAAACTATCTCTGGTCACCTACCTGTTTCTTCCCCATATCTTACCTTTACCTCTACCGGAAGGCTGCTGAGAGGCAATCCAGAAGCAACAGCCCCTTCCTGCCCCTACCGCCACCTGAATGCAGGCAGTGGGGTAGTGAGGGTGTGGCTCAAAGGAGTGCCATTCCTGTCTCCCATGGCTCCTCCGGTTGGACTGGCTGTTCCTGAGCCAAGGTTTGGGAAAGGGAAATAGCTGAAGGAGCTTCCTCCATGGGAGGTGCACGCTTGCTCCAGAACCCTGCCCCTTTCCCCACAGAAAATAAACACAGGGTTGGGCGGAGACAGACCTTTCTTGACCCTCTGATGTCATTGAAATGTTCCATTAAAATGTTTTAAGAAAATTTTTATTACAAACAGAACACATCCATGTTCTTGCTTTCTCTGATTGTTCTTGCAGAGTCTTAGTTCCGTTTTGTATTGTAACTGGGAAGGTGGGGTCTCAGCACCAGGGTTCCGGACCCCTGTGCCCTCCTGTCACAAGGCTTTTGCCTGGCTGTTTCAGGCAGGGTCCTGGGGGTGAGGTGGGGTGGGATGAAAAGACAGATCTGGTGACAGTGACTGAACAGTTGTGGGGGGTGCCAGATGTGGAGGCTGGGGAGGGAGGGAGGAGCCAGTGGTGGTGAGTATAGCTTCTACGTAGAGTCGCCCGGGGAACCTCACTGGGGCTTCAGATTTGGGATGATGCATTCTGCAAGGTGCAGGCATGTTCATCACCCCAACCTTACCACTTAGTTATTGAGCCTCTTGATTTAGTTTCCTCATCTTAAAATGGGGATAATGTTAGTACCTACTTCATAGAGCACTGTGACGATTAAATGAGATAATATGCAAAGCGATGAGCGCCTGAAACACCGGAGGTGCTCAATAGATATTACTCTCATCATCATCAACCTTGCCTTCTGCATCCATCATCTGCCCAGTTCCCCACACCAGAAACCTGAGGTCACCCAAGACTCCTCCTCCCCACTCATACCCACCCCCACAATCCATCCTGAGGCCAAGTGGCTCTTCCCCTCGCAAGTATTTGTCGGGCCTTTTCATTCTCCCCATTCCCACTACCACTCTCTCAGGGGACGCTGGCATCAAGCTCTCTCCTCCTCTAGGGCCCAAATCCAAACCCATCCCCAGCTCTCCTAGAAGATGATGCAAATCTGATCCTGGCTATATGGAATGATTCAGCAGTTCCCCACGACTTTCAGAACAAGCACAGATGCCTGGCTCTGGCTCCTGGTGGCTTACCCCACCCATCTCGCACACCTTCCCCACACTCACCCGTGATTCTGTCCGGAGGAAAGAGGCACCTGTGATCCTTTGGCACCGTGTGCTTCCACGCTTTTGCGAAGGCCGGTCTTTCTGCCTGCGTGCCCTTCCCCCTCCGGTGTGTGATGACTCCTCAACCTTTAAAATACAATTCAAGTGCCACCTCTTCCTCAAATCCTCCCAGGTCCCCAGCGGGACTTAGATGCTTCCCTGTGCTCCTGTATTTTCATTCTGGTTTACTTGACTGTTGCCCCCACTCCCGAGTAAGCTCCTTTGAGGGCAGGCACTGTCTTTTTTCCTCCACTCCCCTCATGCCCTCACAGAGTGGCAAACAGTAGGCTCTGTTGGAAGCTAGTCCCGCTGGGCACTTTCCTCCCCGGGCACTGCCGGTCTCCCGGGCCAGTGAGCCAGGGAAGCTCGGAGGCAGAACGCCAGCCTCCTAGACACTTTCTCCACCACCCAGGACAGGGAGTCCCAGACCCGGAGCGGAGCCTCGGAGCCTGACGGCCACCACAGGCACAAGAGTCTGGAACTCGGAAGTCTGGTCACATCTAACCCGGGCTTTGCAAACGAGGCCGGAGCCGACCGAGGCTTGGTGAAACCGACAGACACACCTCGCCCAGCACTCAGAAAGGGCGCGTGCCGTGGACGAACCCGCAGCAGGGTAGACCCTCGACCCTCCCACCCCACAGACAGTATGTGAGCGTGTAAGATAAGGACAAATGAAACTATTTGGGACAGGAGCCGCCGGGCCTGGCCGGGATTTCGGCCTCCCTAGATCCCGGTTCCTCGGGAGCACTGCCTCCCCTCCCCCCACCTAGTCCTGGGAGGCCACGTGACCTGCGCCCCCAGGAGCCACTAATCGCCTGGCTCCGTTCCCTTCTCCTAAATAGGGAAGCGACAGGAGTAGATCGAGTTTCTCGGCCCGTATTTACAGGTTTCCTGGACGAAGCCAAACCACCTCCTTCCCTCGCTCCCCCAGCGCGCGCACTGGGGAAAGGAGAGAAGGGCCCCCTCCTGCGCCCCACCCCCACCCCTCCAGTCCTCCGAGCCGCGGGTGCGGCCACTTCTTTCTGTCCCTCCCTCTTCCCTCCCTCCCTCTCTCCGCAGCCGCTCCGCCGGCCCCTCTGGGGGCAAAGCAGAGGTTGCCGCATTCCAAACCCCGGACGGCCCTTTGAGGTCACGTGGCGCGATGGGGGTGGGGCGGCAGGACGCCCCTGACCTAGGCTGGCGACCTAGAGGCTTTGCAGTGAAGCGGATCCTGGTGCCTTCTCCCCAGGCCTCTTGGAGGCCAGCTTCGTTTGGGGAGTGATGCAAGGCGGATTTTTACCCTCCAGCGCCTACTGTGTGCCTGGCCCATGCTGAGTACTCACGCTTCTTACCTCCAGGCCTCCCTGCACCCAGGCAGGGGGCTCACGCCTTTCCCACTGGAAACACTGGCCGGGAGTCACCAAGGCAAAATGGATAGGGAGGTGAGAGACTGGCTTAGTTTATGCCAAGACGGGTCTTTGTTAGGCCCAAGTCCAGAGCTAACCGTGTCCCCTCTTTGTAGCCTGGGACCCAGCCTGACCTCTGAGAGCTGTACTTTGGGCCCCGGGGACAAGAGAACTAAGAGGGGTGTGCTTTCCTTCTGGGCTGTGCAGACAGTCTCTAAAGTGCTCCGTCAATTTTAGTGTGAACTCAGTTGGAAATCCCTTTACTGGAGCTGAACCTGGTCCCGTGAAGGGGCCTTGGCTGCTTTATGAGGTCAAGGCGGGAGTGGGTAGACTGGAAGTTGCACAGGCCACAGCCAACTTGCCTGAGAAGTTTGACCTTGTAGGAGAGGGAGAGTACGGAGGGTAGAATGGAGATGTCAGGAGGGAGGCATATTTTGGATGGAGGGGGAGGTCTGCATCTGAATATTTATTACTCTTTCAAATCTTTATTGAGCCCTTACTAAATGTGAATCACGTGTTTAGCCATTGGCATGATCATCGGCTATTTTACTAGTCACAGGCCCTGACCTGGAGCTAGAGTGATTAAGAATGAATTCCTGTCCTCATCGAGCTTACAGTCTAGTGGGAAAGCTAAACAAGTGAGGGACATTTACAGAGCGGTGTGCTAAGAGCGACAGTGGGGACGCAGAGTTGTAGGAAAACACAGAGGAAGAGCGTTTAGCCCAGACTAGGTTGGGAAGGAGGATGGCTATGGAGTAAGTGTTATCTCTGCCGAGGGCTGAAGTTTAAACTATCCTATATAGGTTGGGGTGAGAGTGGAATAGGAAAGAGTAACCTTCCAGGTAGAGGGCACGCGCTGTGCATGCGAAGTCCCGGAAGCTCGTTCTGGACTGTGGAGTACAGCCACCCTGTGAATGGCTGACAGAACAGGAGGAGATGGAGAGAGTGCATTTGGGAGAAGAGGGCTGAGCTGATGAGTAATGCCCATCTGGGAGGGGATGAGGTTGGGGAGACCCTTGCTCCTCTGAGTCTACAGAGTTCCTCAGGCATTCTGTAGTGGAGGATGTGACACCTCCTTTTATAGTTGCTTTATAAAATTAATATTTTTTTAATCGAGCTAATACAAACACATTGCTTACAAATCAAGTCATTCTAAAGGGCTTGGAATAAACACAGAAGTCCCACTGGCCTTTCTCCCAATTTTAATCCTACTCCCCAGGGGCAACCGCTTTCAACTCGTTTAGCTGTGTCTTCTGGTATTTCCTTCCTTATTTCTAAATAATATATGTACTGCCATTCTGGGTTCATTTATCTAATTTGTTGACTCCCTGTCTTGGTAGATGAGGATTTTGATTCTCTTCCTTGCCTCTTCCCCTCTTCCCACTCCCATTATGTCTATATCACAATTTAGGGTTAAATCCATGTTCAGTGATCTCATTATTGACTTTGAAAATATTGTTTACTTTTGAGGCAAGTATGCTGGTTCCATTTCCTTTTCTAATATAACTTTCTGTTGTGTGCTCTGTTTACATTTCCTTTCTTGTACTACTTTTTTGTTTTTCCTGGAGTTAATTGCCTCATTTTTTATTTGCTTGGATTTCTTTGAATCTCTGACTCCATCTTCCCACACCCTTCAACAGCTCTGTAAAACGCCTTCTCAGTACAGTTTTGCATATGGCCAAACCTGTCATATAATCTTATTGGTTCTGTTTTGTTTCTCCTTGGAGACATTTGTCCTGCGGTGCTCCATCCTTCTGCTTTTCTCTGGATGCGTGCGTTGCTCTTGAGGCCTGTAGCACACCTGTCACCCTGGGACTTCTCATGGCCAGTAATTAAGAATTCACTTTGCCCTTTTCCTCTTTCAGGGACCCAGTGTCTTCCTCTTCCTCGGTTTACTTCATTGTTTGGATGAAGCACATCCTCCAGTAGCTTCCTGAGAAAGAATGCCTGGGAGGTAACAGTTTAGAGACTTTTGCCTACCTA
Organism: Neophocaena asiaeorientalis asiaeorientalis; assembly: GCF_003031525.2. NCBI lineage: Eukaryota > Metazoa > Chordata > Mammalia > Artiodactyla > Phocoenidae > Neophocaena > Neophocaena asiaeorientalis. The sequence continues at coordinate 22,828,361 of NW_020185339.1, read as the reverse complement.
AAATGATTTTATCCCACCCTCACTCTTTCTTTCTTTTCCTTTCCTTTCCCTTCCTTCCTTCCTTCTTTTCTTTCTTTCTTTTTTAATATTTATTTATTTGGCTGCGCCGGGTCTTAGATGCAGCACGCAGGATCTTTGTTGCATCATGTGGGATCTTTAGTTGGGGCATGTGGGATCTTTAGTTGCAGCATGCAGGATCTAGTTCCCTAACCAGGGATTGAACTTAGACCCCCTGCTTTGGGAGTGCGCAGTCTCAGCTGCTGGACCATCAGGGATCTGCGTCGGTAGGCGGACTCTCAACCACTGCGCCACCAGGGAAGCCCCCTCCCTCAGCTTTTGATCCCACTCCTTCTTCTCCCCCTGACCCCCCGCAAAGTCCAGAATCTCTCTGTTTCAATTCTGTATCTCCAGAATCGATCTTCCTGTCTCCTGCATGAGTGGGGAAGGGGACACAATAAATCACTTCATTGTGCTGGGTACCACTGAGTTTCCTGACGATCAAATTGCACTTTAAGTAGGTCTTTGAACAAGCCCCCAGCTTTTAGACCCCGGCCTTCTAGTTTACTCACTCCTTCCAATTCCTAACCTCTCTGAGGGGAGTGTCCACTTGCTCCTCGTGGGCACATGCCTGTGGATGTTCTGGGCCTGCCTTTCTTGCCACTCTCCCATACACTTTCTGTTTTCATACGATGTAGTTCAGGATTCTTTTTTTAAAAAAAATTTATTTATTTATGGCTGCATTGGGTCTTCGTTGCTGCGCGCGGTCTTTCTCTAGTTGCGGCGAGCAACTATTCTTCATTGCAGTGCGCAGGCTTCTCGTTGCGGTGGCTTCTCTTGTTGCGGAGCACGGGCTGTAGGCGCACAGGCTTCAGTAGCTGTGGCACGTGGCCTCAGCAGTTGTGGCTCGCGGGCTCTAAAGCGCAGGCTCAGTAGTTGTGGCTCACTGGCCTAGTCGCTCCGCGGTATGTGGGATCTTCCCAGACCAGGGCTTGAACCTGCGTCCCCTGCATTGGCAGGCAGATTCTTAACCACTACACCACCAGGGAAGCCTGGTTCAGGATTCTTAATGTCTCTTAGTTTAGTTGAAGGTGAAGTTTGGGTTTCTGTTTCTGATTCTCCTTGTTTTGAGGGTGATGTTTTGAGAGAAAAAGGGGACAGAAAGGGCTGTACTCCACCATCTTGTGACCACAAGTCTGAGATGTCTCCCTGAGGTGTACGGTAGAGCCAGTCTGTGCCTGACACTCCTGCTGACAGAGAGGGAGGGGCTTATCTGTAGGAGGAGGTGAGCAGGGGAGAAGAGGAGCTTCAGAGCTTAGAAGAGCTGCTGTGGGAACCTGATTGGGAGGGCCCCAGAGATAACAAGGATTACTGGGCCCCAGTGAGGCCTGGGTGAGGTGAGACTGAGAATCAGCAGAGAAGGCAGCAAGGAACAGGGATGGAGGTAGTGAGAGGCAGGGAGTAACCCCTAGCTGGGAGGGAGAGAGTGAGGGGCTGGGGGCCGTTCTAGAATGGGGGGGGTAGGGGGGAGGGGAAAGGCAACAAAGTGACTGGCTTTGAGGCAGGCCGTTGGCCAGGAGGCAGAAGAGGATGAGATACTCTTGATAACCACTAATCAGATGTTGATTATGTGCCAGGGGCTGAACCAAGTTCTTCAAAGCAGGCTCAGAGGAGTGGGCAGCCGAGAGGAGGAGGGGAAAGAAAGGAGTTTAAGGTCAGAGAGGGCAGGTCTGAGGCTCAGGTTTGAAGGTGAGGCAGGTCGGAGTGACAGTGGAGTCTTGGGTCCAGAGGTAGGAGAGCCCCTCAGGGCAGAACCACCAAGCGGAAACGCGGTGGGTGGGAAAGGCCAGTCATTTCAGTCATCTACATGGATGGCCTCTTGGACACCGAGGAAGGATAGAGTTTTTAAAAGGGAGGGTGGTCACTTCAGTCCACTTCAATATTTACTGAACTTCCATGTGACCCACCTTCCCCAGGTTACATAGCCTGGGGGTACAATCAGAGTAAAGTCACCTGAAGTATACAGCCTCTGGCTCTAAGCCCTAATCTTGCAGCTCTCAAAACCCCACAGGCTGTTTCCGGCGTCTTAGAGCTCTTTCCCGCCTGCTCCTTGTGTGGCCGTTCTATTCCACCTCTCGGCTGTGTGCTGACATCACTCCTCCTGGCCCTGAATGCCACTTCTGTCACTCCTCACTGTGCAGCCCCAGAGCTGCATCAGCCAGGATTCTGTGGTTACAGGCCACAGAAACCAACTCTGGCTAACTTAAGCAGAAAAGCAGTTGATTGGAAGGTTATTGGCAGCTCACAGATTCAATAGCCACTCTCTATCTTTTTTTCTGGGCTGGTAAGCCTTGATTTTGTTCTGGAATTAACCTGCCCTGTACTCAGGGAAGGGGACCCCCCTCAGCCACAGGAGTTGAATGTTGATAAATCTAAGCAGCCAATCAGGGTGCTTCTGCCTCCTTGCCAGTGATTGGTTTAGGCCTAGGCATGTGATACAACCCTGGTCAATGAGACATGAGGTGGGAAGCCCACTAGGCCAGGGGTCTCCACAGAATCACAGAGAAGCTGACTGGAACCTTGACCTTATTGAAGGTGGAATCAACCCTGTGTGCCTCTGAAAAAGGATATACTTTTTTTATTTTCTTCGGTACGCGGGCCTCTCACTGTTGTGGCCTCTCCCGCTGCGGAGCACAGGCTCCAGACGCGCAGGCTCAGTGGCCATGGCTCACAGGCCCAGCCGCTCCGCGGCATGTGGGATCCTCCCAGACCAGGGCACGAACGCGCATCCCCTGCATCGGCAGGCGGACTCTCAACCACTGCGCCACCAGGGAAGCCCGAAAAATGATATACTTGTTCATTGTTTAAGCCACCTTTAGTTGGTCTTCTGTTGCTTTCCACCAAAAGGTCCTAACCGACACATAAGACACTGCCAAGTATCTTTCCCTGGTAGCCTGGGGTGAAGGAGGAAAAAATAAGCTGATGGCTAAGGAGTAGGATTGATAAATTTTCAAAATAAAGGAGACTGATGCATCTTTTGAAGATACAAGAATTACCTCATAAATAAGAATTGACTAAAAATGCTAGAGAGAAGGGGAGTAACTCTGAGAGGGGACCACCAATTATTAAGTAGACACTTACTATATACCAGGCATTGTGAAAGCGGCTAAGGTGTGGTGATGAGCAGAAGACAAGATCCCTGCTCTTAGGGAACTTTCAGTCTGAGTGGAGCAGAGAGACAATAAGCATGTAAATAACACAATCAACAGGATAAGGTAATGGGAGGTAATCTTAGGGGGGTAGTTAATTTTGATAGATGGAGGTCCAGAAAGTCTGCTCTGAAGAGGAGACCCAAAGGGTGGGAATGAGCCAGCTAGCTATGTGAAGAACCATATGGAGATTCCAGAAAATGTCTCAGGGAGCAGCAGTTGGCTCTGTCCTGGCTGGGAATTCCAGAAAGGGAAAGACATGGCGGCAAAGCTTGCCTTGGAGGCTCACTCAGGCCAGGAGTGACAGAATAGCTGAAGACATGTGTTTTCCCGGCTCTGCCTTGGACATTAGCTCCCCTGTGACAGGACAGGCTGGGAACCGAGGTGTCGTTGACTTTCTAGAGGCTGAAAAAGTTTGAATGCAGTATTTTGAGAGAGAGCCTGTGGGTTGCAAGAAAGACACTTGGGGCCAGCAGGTGACCCTGGTGCTACCACGTGTCTCCCCTTGTCCCTCCAGTCTAGAGTCCCAACCTGTTCCTCTGTTTTAACATGTCTTAGTTCAGACTGCTATAACATGATACCATAGACTAGGAGGCTTTATAAACAAGAGAAATTTATTTTTCACATTCCCATTTCCAGATCAAGGTGCAGGAAGGGTCAGCGTCTGGTGAGGGCCCGCTTCCTGGTTCCTAGATGGCTGGCTTCTAGTTGTGTGCTCACATGGCAGAAGGGGCAAGAGAGCTCTATGCGATCTCTTTTAAGAGGGCACTAATTCCATTCATCAGGGCTTATGATCTAATCACCACCCAAATGGGGGGGGGGAAGGGAGTGGGGGTGGAGATGGATGGACACACACACACACACACACACACACGCCCCTTTAGTCCATAACAAACAGCTCAACCAAACCAATAAGCACTTCCAGAGTGTTTACTTTTTGTGTAGCTTCTGGGAGTTTCTGTGGGGTGGATACCACAACAGAAAGATAAAACCTAACCTCAAGGAGCTTGCTGGTAAAGGATTCAAGAACTCTGCATCTGAAACAACTAGAAAACAATTTATCAGCAGAAAATCAAGGATACCTCATAGGGTTATATACCACGGTGACCATCACAATCCCCTCACTGTCTACTGCAGTGGTGACACCCTCCCAGCCTAGCACCAATGGTCCCGTCTCCTCACCTACTGTTCCCTTCCTCCCCCAGGGTTAAGGGTGACCTGTTTCTGACTGAGCTCCCCCCACCCCATCCCTTTAAGGTGATTCATCAAGTTGGAGCCTGATGCATGATTTCTGTTCGTCCTGTGTTGCCTTCCTCCAGTCTCCTGGGGATGTGAAGGAGGAGATGGGAGGGACCAGTTAGCTGGATTAGTTGCCCAGAGGTGACAGTGCCACAGTGGGGCTCTTCAAGGGCCTATCCAGCAAGAGGTCCTAGTTTGGGGGATCCTGAAGCTGAACAAATAAGAAAAACATTGAACACGTTCCTTGTTGATCTGTTGAAGAGGCAGACCGCTACCAATTTTCTTGTGCTATCTCATTAAATCTACACAACAATCCTTCAAGGGCGGCGGAGGGGGGCGGGGGGCGGTTTATTCCATTTTACAGTGGAAGAAACTAAGGCACAGAGAAGCAAAGTCACTGTCCTAGTCAAACAACTAGTGGGTCATGCAGCCAAGATTTGAACCCAAGCCGTGTGACTGCAGGTGTCCATCCCCGTTTGACACCACAGTCCACACTGCCAAACTGGCTCATTCTAGGAATTTCCCTTCTCCTTGCCACAATATTAAGAACTGAGCTAGAGGCCATTCTGAGCAAGGACCAGTTCCCCTCCTCCCTGTGTGAGGAGAAGGAGCTGGGATCCAAGAGAGGAATTCCGGAAGAGACACTGCCATTTGGGCTCTTCTTCCTCAATGTTCCCCAGGCGGGGAACGCTAGCTTTTGATTTGCCAGGTGTCTCTCTGTTCTTCTAATTAACGCCAGGGTCAGCTTGTAGCCGGATCCCTGCCTGTAGCTGGAATCCGTGCCCCTGTGGCTCAGGGGCCAGTCCCCTGTGAGAGCAGGAGAGGACAAAGCAAGCCCTCACTCGGGGTGGAGCTTCCTGTGATGATGTTCCCTTCGCCTCATCTATAAAAAGCTCCAATCTGATCTACCCCATTTCTGGTGGAGGCCAGGGTGGCAGAGTGTGCGGGAGGAGGAAGAATCAGGCTGAAACAGCTCCTCTTTGCCTCCCTGGATTCTCTTCCAAAATGCTGGCAGCACTGCCAGTTGGAAAATATTTTTTTCCCTCCCTTTGTCTTCTTTCTTATTTAAAAAAAAAAAAAAAGCCATCTGGTGTCAAATTCACTCCTGGCACATCATAAAGGGTAGCACTAAAAATGTCCCTGAAAAACTAAAAGCAAAACCACAGCAGTACACATGGGATTTAATCTCAGCATCCTAGAATTTCAGAGTTGCTAGGGGCCTCAGAGATCAAACCGTTTGTTGCACCGAGAAGGAAACTGAGGCCAGGAGGGATTAGATCACACTTTCAAAACTGTTTATTGAGCGCCTACTCTGTTC
>NW_020185339.1:22772951-22822564 GCF_003031525.2 Neophocaena asiaeorientalis asiaeorientalis | reverse complement strand
GGGGGGGGACTAATCGAGATCATAAAAGACAAAAACCTCTGCCTTCCTAGAGTTCTCAGTGGGAGGTTCTTGCCTCTGTCCTCGAGCCTGCCTCTGCCACCGCCCTTCCCAAACGGCCCGGCCATTCTAGCCCCGCGCTGCACCACCGGGCCGCGTGGTTGTCACCTCCAGGCCGTGGGCCGGCTGGGGCCTGGGGCGGCCCAGCTTGGCGCGCCGCACCCGGGGTTTTCATGGGGCCAAGTTTGTAGCGCGCCGCCCCAGTGCGGTCCCCGGCCGGCCGTCCGTCGCTGTGATCTCCCGCCGCTTCCGCCCGCCGCCGCCGCTGCGGCTACGCATTCCTCAGGGTTGAGCAACAACTTTCCCTCCGAAGGCGGCTGGGCCGGGGCCAGGCGCCCCGGGCCGCTTGCGCTGGGCCCTTCGCGGGGCACGGCGCGGGTCGCCAGTGTGGGCCTCCTAAGGGGTGCGGTCCGCTCTCCAGTACCTGTCGCGGCGCTCTCGGCGCGGATCCCCGTCCAGGGCGCGGCGCCACAGCCGCCAGCCCTTCCTTCCCCTGGGAGCCGAGGCGGGCGCAGGCCGGGGACGCTCCGCGCTTTCCTGACCGCTGCACCAGGACTGTCTAAGGACCAAGCGGCTGCGTGGGCCTGACCCAGGCTGAGCGCGCAATGTTTGCCTCGATTTTTTACTCCAGTTGCGAAGGTTCTTTGACGACGGAAGGAGGAGGGTTTGTAGTAACTACAGAAGAGAGGTCCTAACCCACTTCTTAGTCTGAATCTAAATATTTACAACAATCGTGTTAATGCAAGCACTTTTATCCTTTGAATACACATTATGCCCACTGAACTTCAGCATATCTCTGGGAGAAAGTTGGTTTCTTACTGCTTTACTCATGTTACAAATGAGAAAGGCCAGGCATGTAGTTCCATCTCTAGTCAGAAGCCAAGAAGCAGCCCAACTCGGCGCACAATCCGGGGCTGCCTCAGGCCTCCTGACTCTCGCTGGTCAAAGCAAGCCCTTCCTGGACCCTGATGTGACCCTGAGAGGAACTGGCCCAGCTTTTCAGTCCTGGGGGCTGAGTGTTGGAGCCTGTAGGGTGGAGTGGGGTTAGACAAACAGATTCAGCTCTAGAGTGTAGACTAGTGAGTCTAGACTCACTAAAATGTAAGCCCCAGGATGGCAGGGATTGGCTCTGTTTTGTTCACTGCTGTAACCCCGACTCTGAAAACAACGCTTGGCACATAGTAGATGCTCAATAAATATTTGTTGAGTGGATAAATGCATACAGCAAAGGTCTTCAGATTTCTAACTAAGAATTAAACATATATCCCACTTTCTGCACCTTTACCTTCCCTTTGAACTTTTGCTTTCTCTCTTTTTCTGCCTCTTAAATCTTGAACTTATGTTTTAAAGGTTTTGGGGGTTTTGTTTTATTTTAATATATTTGGAATAAGTTTAGACTTACAGAAAAGTTGCAAGATAGTGTAGAGTGTTCCCAAATACTTTTCATTTTACCTAGCTTCCCCTAAAGTTAACAACTTCCCTAACCGTGGTACATTTGTCAAAATGAAGACATTAACATTGGCGCAATACTATTAACCAAACTATTGACTTCTTGCAGATTTCATGTTTTCCACTTATGTCCTTTTTCTGTTCCAAAATCCAAATCCAATCAGGGATGTCACATTGCATTTAGGGTGTGAAGCTTTTTTTTTTTTTTTTCAGAGTTTAAAAAATTTTTAATGTGGACCATGTTTAAAGTCCCTGTTGAAAGTACCACAACATTGCCCCCGTTTTATGTTTTGGTTCTTTGGCCCCGAGGCACATGGGGTCTTAGCTCCCGATCAGGGATCGAACCCACACCCCCTGCATTGGAAGGCAAAGTCTTAACCACTGGACCGCCAGGGAAGTCCCTAGGGTGTGAAGCTTTTTAATATGTGAGCCAGGTCTCATTGTGTAGGGTCTCTTTCCTTGGCAGTGAGGTAGGAGAGTGTCCCTTGTCACTGGACTGAGCTCCCTGTCCTGGGGGCCAAGGAAATACCTTGAGCCCTGGATTTCCTGAGACTGCTGCTAAGGGATTCCTTCTGGGCCTGCCTGCTGGATCTGGTAGCATCTGGTTCAAATCCAGACCCCACTGGGTCTCCCCTCCCTGCCCCCTTCCCTCCACCATGCACATACCTGCCAGGGAATAGCCATGCTGCTCCAGGTCTGCATTTCCTTTGGGACCTGACTCTTCTCTATGCCCCTCACTATCTGGCTGCCATTCCTTGGTCTTCATGAGGGGTCAACCCCCTATACACCCCTCCCTGGCTTCACTGTTCCTCTTTCTCCATTCTGGAGTCGTCTTCCAGCCTGAAACCCTCAGGGCGACCTCTCTCTTGAGCTGTGTTACTTGGTCACAGCTCACCATCCAGTGAGCCTTGGGATTAGAGATGAATGAAGTGAGACAATCCATTTATTTGGTCAGCCAGGATTTTTGGAGCATGGCTGGGTCACAAAGATGAACAATTCTGGTGTCTGCTCTCCAGGATCTTACCATCTGGAGGAGGAGACAATGTGAACAAATAATTGCGTACATGGGGACATGCCCTAATGGAGATAATGTGTGTGAACAGTTGTGTGGCAGGAAAGGGGGCAGAGCCCAGCTGCTGGGGTTGTGCAGGACCATAGGGACAGCTTCTCAAATGAGGTCATGCTTGAGATGGGTCTTGAAAGATGGATAGGAAGTGGTAGGTGCCCAGAAAGTGGGCAGGGAGAGGAGTGAAGAAGGGCATTCCCAGAAGGATTGAGAGCAGGTATGAAAGCGCAGGGGTGTTTGAGAGCAGGGCATTTTCGGGGAACTGCAGGGTAGCCCAGCGTGGCTTACCCTCAGGTGGTTTAGGAGAGGGTGGTTAGAGAGACCAGTGGGACAGGTGGAACAGCCAGGGCTTAGGTGCCATGCTAAGACGTTTGAACCTTGTTCAGCAGGGGGTGAGGGCTAGGAGTCAGTTTACTTCTTGGAATGGTCACTTGGGCACTCTGTGGAGCCTGGACTGGAGTTCAGGGGCACCTGGTAGGTGGCTGCTACGAGAAACCAGACAAGAAGCAATGGGGTGTGAACCAGGGCGGTGGGTTTGGGGCAGAGAGAACAGACGCCAGAGAAGCTTAGGAGGCAGGACTTAGTGACTGGATGGCAGGGGCCGTGGTGAGAGGTGAGAGGGGTTAAGGGTGACTTCAGAGCCCTGGCTTGCAGGAGGAAGGGAAGGGAGGCTCAGGGGGCTGCTCATCAGACAGATGAGCATCGTTTTTTCTTTTCTTTTTCTTTTTTGTGATACGCGGGCCTCTCACTATTGTGGCCACTCCCGTTGCGGAGCACAGGCTCCGGACGCGCAGGCGCAGCGGCCATGGCTTACGGGCCCAGCCGCTCCGCGGCACGTGGGATCCTCCCGGACCGGGGCACGAACCCGTGTCCCCTGCATCGGCAGGCGGACTCTCAACCACTGCGCCACCAGGGAAGCCTTCTTTTATGTTTTATGTTATTTATTTATTTATTTTTGGCTGCGTGGGTCTTCGTTGCTGCCCGTGGGCTTTCTCTAGCTGCGGTGAGTGGGGACTACTTTTCGTTGCAGTGCGCGGGCTTCTCATTGCGGTGCTTTCTCTTGCTGCGGCGCACGGGCTCTAGAGCGCAGGTTCAGTAGTTGTGGCGAACGGGCTTAGTTTAGTTGTTCCGTGGCACGTGGGATCTTCCCGGAGCAGGGTTCGAACCCGTTTTCCTGCATCGGCAGGCGGATTCTTAACCACTGCGCCACCAGGGAAACCCCAGATGAGCGTCTTGAGTGGGGGCCGGGGATGGGGTGTTGCACAGATGGGCTCGCTGGACCCCCAGCTTCACTGCCTAGAGGAGAACTGTCTTAGGGATGGGAGGCAGCTGCAGAACAGGCCAGCTGAGGGTTGTAGCTCCCTCAGATGGGTCAGGGGGCCCTGACCTGGGAGACATTGGTGGGAGGGTGGGGGAGTGGAGAGGAGGGGCACTGAAAGAAATGGCGTGAGGGATGGAGGAGGGCAGTTTGGTTCAGGGAACTGAGGGAAGGTCACCATGTCATTCCAGACACAGAGCCAGAGCAGGATTCGACATCCTCCCGGAATCTGAGAATGGACCACCTGGGGACAAGGAGGTCCATGGGGCCCTGAGAGAATGCTCAGAGGCAAGGAGGCGAGCAACTGTTTTAACCCCACCCCCCAGCTTTGGACGTGTCAGCACCTGCTGGAGTTCCGGAAGTGGCTGGAGTTTAATCTGAAGGCTGAAGCTTCTGTTTGCTTGTGGGAGCGGCAGAGGTACCTGAAAACACCTGTGTGGACAGTTTATGCAGCTGGAAGGGACCTGTGGCAGGTTTCTAGTAACCGCCCCACAGAAACCCTGATTCTCAGCTGAACACTGTTGAGAATTGTGAAGGTCTGAGATTTTATTCTATTTACAAGCTAGCGAATGAGCCCCTGTGATAGCTGCTGGGTAGCTGAGACTCCTGGTCAGAGATGAAGGGCAGTTTATTACAGCAATAGCAGTAGAAGAGTATCAACCTCAGTTCCCCTAGGGCTTCACAAGGATGGCCAAGTGATGATGTCAGGACACACAGTCAGTTGCATTTCAGGAGAGGAACCCCGAACTTGGGGAACCCAAATCTTTTATAATGGGAAGTATGCTTGCCCTTCACTCTAGAGGAAGGCACTATATACCTTCTATGGATGTTCACTGTATCCTGGAAATGATAATCTAAAATGGAGGACAGTCAGTGCTTCACTTGCAAGAGACGCAGAAATGGAATAGAACCATGGAGAATTCTCTGCCAGGAAACACATGGCCAGAGAAAACAAACAACACATTTCCCAGCCTCTCTTTTTCTTTTTTATTTTTAAATGAGAAGTGTTGGATACAGAAGCCCATAGGTAAAACAGCCCTAATCTTTTTTTTTAATTAATTAATTTTATTTATTTATTTTAGGCTGCGTTGGGTCTTCATTGCTGCACGCGGGCTTTCTCTAGCTGCGGTGAGTGGGGACTACTATTCGTTGCAGTGTGCGGGTTTCTTATTGCGGTGGCTTCTCTTGTTGTGGAGAACAGGCTCTAGGGTGCGTGGGCTTCAATAGTTGGCATGCGGGTTCAGTAGTTGTGGCTCATAGGCTCTGTAGTTGTGGTGCACGGGCTTAGTTGCTCCACAGCATGTGGGATCTTCCTGGACCAGGGCTCGAACCTGTGTCCCCTGCATTGGCAGGTGGGTTCTTAACCACTGCGCAATCAGGGAAGCCCCCAGCCTCTCTTGCAGCTAGGTGTAACCATCTAATTAAGTTGTGGTCTATTAAGTGTAAGCTTTTGTGTGGCAGCTTCTGGGGAATTGCAAAAAAAAAAAAAGGGGGGGGGCTGGCATATGCCCTGCACTTCTGATGGCTGGAATATGGATATGATGTTGGAGTGTGAGCAACCATGTTAGGCCAGGAGTGGCATGTAAGGACTAAGGATGCCAGACTAGCAGATGCAAGGGGCCTAGGTCTCTGATTATGTTTGGACTTCTTTACATGGGAGAAAAAGAAACTTCCATCTTAACTTTTTTTTTTTTTTCTATATGCAACTGAACTTGATTCCAACTGATATAGGGCTAGCACAGAGAAAGACCAATGGAGGATTAGACTTGTCAGCAGAGAGAAGGGTTAGGGTACTTCTCCCCCTTCCTTCTGCCTCAGCCTCATCAGGGACAGGGGGAGGGGATGGGGAGTCACCTCTGGCTTGTTCACCACCCACCGGTGATGCCCCATTCACAAGGGGGCCCAGGCTGGCCACGCGACCCAGCAGCATCCTTTCGAAGGCAGCAAGCAACAAGCTGGCTCCATTCACAAACCCTGTCCTCCTTTGAAAACCAATCATCGTGCGAAGCGTGACTGGGTGGTGGCCAGCGCTGGCCCATCTGTCATGCCCTTTCAGAGAGCCAGGCATCAGCCGCCGGCCTGGGCCGATCCAGCCCCTCTCCCTTTGTACCCCAGGGACACTCACTGTAACGAGATCACAGTGCCTACTGAATTATTCAGAGCCGCCCTGAGTGTCAGCGTTATTATAAACATGCAGATTTCTCCGGGCTCCAAACTTCCAAATCTCCAGCAGCCATCTCCCTCCAGGAATTTTCATTGGCTGCTTTGTGCCTGTGATTTCAGATTCCCCAGGCCTTGATGGCCTAATCTGCCTTTGACTAGCTCCTACCTGCCGCCAGGCATGAAGGCCTCCGTGCTCTTTACGCACCACTTCAGGCCCCATTCTTTGCTCAGCAGCCAGTCCTCACTGGCACCCCAGCAGCCTGCCTCTTCCCTGTCTCCTCCCGGCTTCACCGCCCAGGTTGGTGACATCAGACTCTCCCAAGTGCCTGCCTGATGGGGACACGTTAATAACAGTATCCTCCACTTCCGTGGGTCTCCGTCTCATCTGTGTTCTTGTGAGGCTTTAAGCCTCTGGGTCTCCCCTCCCATCCCCATGTTCTAGCTCCAGCACAATCTTCCCCTTCCCCACAAGTCCCAGATTCCCAGTTCTCTCTGGAGTTGGTCTGGAGAATACCCCCCAGCTGGTAATGAGGCAGAGATGGTAATGCACATTTAAGAGTAATGAAATGCAGTGATATTTCAGGCCTGACAGACCTATTTCTGGCAGCCTTAGAATTAAAGTGTGAGGCTTTGTACTGCAGCTGCTACTAGGAGCCTTCAGAGTTTTTCTAAAGATGTGAATAAAGCTTGCAGGGTTTCAGCTCAGATCTCTGTGGCTATTTATCCTGCTGATGCTTTCATTGTACCTTTTTATTTGAAATTTTAGAGCTTTTAGATGAAGGAAACGCAGCAGCAAGTGTAAAGCATACAAAATACCCTGGTGGGGGAGAACGTCCCGGTTTTTCTCTCAATTGTCCGTGACAGCTCTGGGGAGGAAGAGGGCTCGCAGGGCTTCCCCGGCGTGGCCTCCATCTCCCCTTTGAGTGGGCTCCACCTGGATCCTTGCTCTGCCAAACCAGGGAGCAGGGCCTCGTGAGAAAGCTCTAGGAGGGAGTCCATGCCACAGAGATGGATGGGGCCGCGCAGCCAGCCCTCCCTCACTGCCTCACTGCTGTGTGAGCTGAGCCTATGCTGTCCCTGGTTGGGGCATGTGGCAGAAGGGAGTAGATCCACTCTGGGCCAATAGTGAGACCTCACTCTCCAGACTCCAGACAGGAAAGGCGGCCTGCTGACCCCTGCCTCGGCACGCAGCTCCATCCTGCCAGGCCACCAGGGAGGCTGGAACCATTCATGAGGAGAGCTACAGAGGGCAGTGGTGCGAATCGCGGGCTGTGCCATCAGACCAACCTGGGGGTGAACCCTGGCTCTGCTCACCAACTGCAGTGCCGGGGACAAGCCACCGACCCTTCTGGGCGTCAGTTTCCCCACCTGTAAAGTGGGGATAATAATGCGTGTATCATTTAGGTCCTTGTGATGTATTAAGGTACCTGGCACATCTGAAGTCACAGTATCTCTTACTAATACGAAAGTTACCTCAGGAGTCAGGATAGCTAGGTTTCCTTCCCGACTGCCACTTGTGGGTCAAGTCCCTTCCCCACCCTGGGGCAGCGGAAAGAGAAGGGGCTCTGGAGTCAGATAGAACCAGGTTCCAACCTGGCTCCTTCCTTTTCTGGCTTTGTGAGTTGGGCGGGTTGCTTAACATCTCTGAGCTCCAGTTTCTTCATCTGTCAAAGCAGTGATAATGAGTACTCACCTCAGAGGGTTGAGGTGGGGATTAAACGAGATCATCTTCCTAAAGAGCCCACCCACTGCCTGCCATATAGTAGGTGTTGTATAAATAATGGCCCCCTTCCCTCTTCCCTTCTCTTCCCTCTGCTTCTGTTCAAAGGGGAGAAATTTTAGATCCAGAATTTCAGAAATTCTATAGGAAAAATGACCCAGAATCCTCAACTGGTAAATGATGAGAGAGAGAGAGAAAGAGGGAGAAGCAAATGGAATGTGTGGACCTTATTTGGATCTTGATTCAGACAAACCGACCGGGAGAAGAAAAAGAGACCATCAGGGAAGTTTTGCTATTGGCTGGATATTCAATAATGTTAAGTAATTGTCACTAATTTTTTAGGTGTGATAATGGTATTGTAGTTACTCTTAAAAAGAGTCTTTATCTTTTAGGGTATATACGGAAGAAATTACAGATGAAATAATACGGTAGTTGGGATTTGCTTTAAAATAATTGAGTGGACTGAAGTGGGTGCTGGGGCGTAGATGAGGCAGAATGGGCAGTCCACCATGTGTCGATGACAGTTAAAGCTGGGTGATGGGACTTCCCTGGCGGCCCAGTGGTTAAGACTTTGGGCTTCCAATGCAGGGGGTGCGGGTTTGATCCCCGGTTGGGGAACTAAGATCCCACGTGCCATGCAGCGTGGCCAAAAAAAAAAAAGCCGGGTGGGCTTCCCTGGTGGCGCAGTGGTTGAGAGTCCGCCTGCCGATGCAGGGGACACGGGTTCGTGCCCCGGTCTGGGAAGATCCCACATGCCGCGGAGCGGCTGGGCGTGAGCCATGGTCGCTAAGCTTGCGCGCCCGAGAGCCTGTGCTCTGCAATGGGAGAGGCCACAACAGTGAGAGGCCCGCGTACCAAAAAAAAAAAAAAAAAAAAAAAAAAAGCTGGGTGATGGTCTCTGGGGGGTTGGTCAACTATTTTCTATGCTCTTGTATAAAAAAGGCAGTGATCCTTTCTAGATGGGAAGTGTCTCTTCCATCTGTCTCTTCCTGTGCATCCTTCCAGCTCTTCCCTTGCTTCAAGTCCACCTTGTTGCTCTCCTGGACTATTATGACAGCCTCCTCCTATAGTCTCCCAGCCTTTGGTCTCTCTCCCTTCCAGTCTCCTTCCCATTTTGCTGCCGAAGTTATCCTCCCAGAACACAGATCAGATCATATTACTTACCTGCTTAAAAATCTTTCGGTAACTCCCTACTGCCAATAACCTATAGGAGTATAAAACCCTTAGTACGATACACAAAGCCCTTCACAGTCTAAACTCAGCCTTTCTGCCCAGTCCCAATCCCAGCCTGATCTTCACCCCTCGTGAAGCCAGGCTTTGGTCACACTGGCCAGGCCCTTTCAGACCCCCGTGTCTTCTCCTGTGCAGCTCTCTGTTTGGCAGGTCCTCCCACCTCTCCCCTAACTTCATCTATTAAAGACTAAATTATTTTTCAAAGCGCGGTTCGAGCGTCATTCTTCCTTCATGCTTTCTGGAAGTCTTTGCACCGTTCACCGAATATCTGTCTCTCTGTCTTCTGGCATATGGCGGGCTCTCACTTCCTTGGCTCTCTAAGGTTGGATGGGGCCATGTGACCAGTTTTAGCCAATGGGTTGTAAGTGGAAGTCACACATTTCACTTCTGAGCCAAGAATTCAATTGCTAATTCAAAATCCTCCCAAGCTCTCTTTCCCTCTGGCTCAGCAATATCCAGATATCTGCTGCTCTGCCAGGCTGGGTTCTGGCGTGAGCGTGATGCTGTGGAGCAGAACCTCCTGTCCAGCGTGAGGGCTAAATAAGTGTGGGAGAAATAAATTGGAGGGGGTGCTTGTTTCTTCAGCATAACCGGGTCTATTCTGACTGGTAATGCTTCTCTCTGTGATGTAGAATCAACTGTGCTGTTCTCCTTATGTTTGCGCCATAATCCTGTGTGTGTAATGTGTCTAGATGATACAGCCCTTCAGGTCAGGAATTCTATTTTGCGCTGCTTGTATTCTGGCCCCCAGCGCTTAGCATGGTGACCTGCAGAGCGGAGGTGTGAACCGAACATCCAGCAGTGCAGAGCTGTGGTTGGTGCAGCTTGTGGGGCGGGTCGTGCAGGGGTTAAGATGTGCCGTCCTTGTGAGGGGCCCCCACACTCATTTGTCATGGGAGTCGTGATGGTTTGGAGATGGAGCTGGGATGTAGCTTGATGTTCTCAATGGATGCTGTGCCCAGCCCCAGGGAATGGGTCATGACTGGTCTAAGCCAATCATAATCATCCCCTTCCCTTGTGCTTATGAGTAGTTTACACATGGGCAATTACATGGTCCAGTTCTGGACAATGAGATGTAAGGGAAAGTCTTGTTCTCTCCTTGAAAAACAGAAAGAGATGAGAAACACAACTGGTCTGTTTGGAGTTTGGATTTCACTGAAAGCAGAATCTGAGAAAGGACTCAAATGCTAATGTTTCCATGAGAGGTTTCCGTGAGAGGGGATCCCAGGGAGCAGAGGAGAGGGAGAAGAGAGGGTAGAGTTGGGAGAATGAAACAGGAAAGGAAGACAAGCCAATAAAGGGTGTACTTTTGAGCTTGTTGCACTGGGGCTTAGTCCTGCTGGGGACCCTCTGAGGGACATCCAAATTGTCCCTCCATAGGCGGGAGGCTGGGGCATTTACCCAACGATGTTCATTTGTTGCTGGTCACTCCTCCTTTTCCTGGAACTGGATGTTCACTGGTAACTTCCTGGTGACCAGAATCCAGTGGGCATCTTGCTATTCAGTTGCTTCTTTGCTGTGTTTGTCCCCCACTTCCTGCTCCTGAGCTCTCTTCTGCCCTGGTTTCTAGGCCAAGTCTTCCTCCATTGCTTCTCTGCAGCCTCTCTGGCCACCTCTTGGTTTCCTTCCCAGGCTCCTTTCCCTTTTTCCACTCTGTAGACATCTCCTAGATTCTATTCTGGTCTTCCCCACTTCTTCTACCTACTCTCACTGGGCAAACTGATTCATGAAATGGTTTCAGCTGTTACTGTTGTGATGCCAGCTCCCGAATCTACACCCCCAGCTCCCTGTCCTGAGTTCCGCAGGCATGTATCTATTCAGCCAACCAACAGATATTTATTGAGCAGTTTTTTTCTTTTTTGTCCTTTGGCCACGCCGGGCGGCTTGCGGGGTCTTAGTTCCCCGACCAGGGATCGAACCTGGGCCCCTGGCAGTGAGTGCACCTAGTCCTAACCACTGGACCGCCAGGGAATTTCCTTTATCCAGCAGTTTGAATCTGCCAGGAGTTGGGATAAAGCAGTAGACAGGAACTTACCTTCTAGGAGGACTAGACAATATGGAGCAGTAGACAAAATCCAAATAAACCAGATAATTTTAGCTGATGGTAAGTGCTACGCAGACAATAATCCAGGCCCGTGTGATAGAGCGTGTGCGTGTGTGTGCACTATTTCCGACTGACTGCTTTGAGGAGGTGGCATTTGAGCAGGGATCCTGTTGTTTGTGGTTGTGCAAGTGCAAAGGTCAGAGTGAACTTACCAGTGTATCTGAGGACGGATAGGAAGGCCGGAATGGCTGGAATGACGTCAGCACAAGGCAGTGTGGTGACAGATAGTCAGGAAAATAGCAGGGCCAGGTGAGCAAAGTTTTAACAAGATCTGCAGGTGATGGTTACATGCGCTTTTGCACACATTCGAGAGCAGCTGGGGGAGGTGGAGAAGGGAAGAGATGAGAAGAGAAACTTCATTTAAGTTATTCTCCCAGGGAATTCCTTGGTTGGTCCAGTGGTTAGGACTCAGGGCTTTCACTGCCGGATACCTGGTCGGGGAACTAAGATCTCTGCCAACCTCGCGGTTCGGCCAAAAAAAAAAAAAAAAAAAGAAAACAAAACAAAAAAAAAATATTCTTCAAAAGTATCTTGGGAAGTGTAGAACACAGAGAAGTATAAAATACTACCACGCCCTCCTATGAGTCCATAGCCAGCTTCAACACCATTAACTTAATTTAACAAAGGAAACTGAAAGTAGCAGCCCGGAATGTAGGAGGAAAACCAGGGAAGTACTATGTCCATGAAGCCTGTCAAAGAGAGAGGTCATTGGTGGCAAATAAAGCCAACATGGTCTTGTAGGTTTCTTTTAGTTTTAATCTTTTTACTCAAGTATAGCTGATTTTTTTTTTTTTTTTTTTTTTTTTTTTGCGGTACGCGGGCCACTGACTGTTGTGGCCTCTCCCGTTGCGGAGCACAGGCTCCGGATGCGCAGGCGCAGCGGCCATGGCTCACGGGCCCAGCCGCTCCGCGGCATGTGGGATCTTCCCGGACCGGGGCACGAACCCGTGTCCCCTGCATCGGCAGGCGGACTCTCAACCGCTGCGCCACCAGGGAAGCCCCTGATTTTCTTTTTTAAAAAAAAAAAAATTATTTATTTGGCTGCATTAGGTCTTCGCTGCTGCGCGCAGGCTTTCTCTACTTGCGGCGAGCAGGGGCTACTCTTCGTTGCGGTGTGCGGGCTTCTCATTGCAGTGGCTTCTCTTGTTGTAGAGCGTGGGCTCTAGGCTCACAGGCTTCAGTAGCTGTGGCACATGGGCTTCAGTAGTTGTGACTCACGGGCTCTAGAGGGCAGGCTCAGTAGTTGTGGCACACGGGCTTAGTTGCTCCGTGGCATGTGGGATCTTCCCAGACCAGGGCTCGAACCCGTGTCCCCTGCATTGGCAGGCGGATTCTTAACCACTGGGCCCCCAGGGAAGTCCACAGCTGATTTTCAATATTGTGTTAGTTTCAGGTGTGCACCACAGGGATTCAGTATTTCTGCAGATTATACGCCATTATTGGTTATTACAAGATAATGGGTATAATTCCCTGTGCTATACAGTATATCCTTGTTGCTAATCTATTTTATATATAATAGTTTGTATCTGTTAATCCCATACTCCTAATTTATACTCCTTCTTCCCTCTCTGCTTTGTAACCGTAAGTTTATTTCTATGCCTGTGAGTCTATTTTTGTTTTGCATATACATTCATTTGTGTTATTTTTTAGATTCCACATACAAGTGATATCCTACAGTTTTGTCTTTCCCTGTCTGACATTTCACTAAGCGTAATATTCTCTAGGTCCATCCCTGTTGCTGCAAATGGCAATATTTGGTTCTTTTTATGGCTGAGTAATACTCCATTTATATAACCATACCACGTCTTCTTAATCCAGTCGCCTGTTGATGGGCATTTGGGTTGCTTCCATGTCTTGGCTATTGTAAATAGTGCTGCTGTGAACATTGGGGTGCATGTATCTTTTCGGATTAGTGTTTTCATTTTTGTCCGGATATGTGCCCAGGAGTGGAACTGCTCAGTCATACGGTAGTTCTATTTTTAGGGAACCTCCATACTGTTTTCCATAGTGGCTACACCAACTTACACTCCCACCACCCGTGTAGGAGGGTTCCCTTTTCTCCACATCCTCACCAACGTTTGAGAAGCCTTTCTAAATTTCTCAAGGCAGACTTAGGTGCACCTTCTTTTATCCCCCTGGTTAATGTTACAGTCCTAACCTCATTTTGGTAACACCATTTAGGTGTCTGCTCCCCTCTACATTTGGCTATAAACTCCTTGTTGGTTGCCTACCCAGCAGCCATTCCCTCCCTACTGCCACAGTGCATGGTTCCCCTTAGAGGATTTCGCCCATTCCCAGCACTGGGATTTGGGTGGGATGGACTCTTATCTCCAATTATCCCTTAGCCACTCAGCACACTGGCCACAAGGGCTGGTTCAGGGGTGGGTACTTGACCCATTTCGAGTGAATGAGAGAATATGAGTCTCAGGACTTGTAAAGCAGATACTAGTATGAGGATATGAGTCGGGAATTGCTGTGGCCACTTTATGACCAGATGAACCTGGAGCTGATGGAAGGCCTGAAGCTGCATGAAGCATGGTGATGAAGCCACCATGAAAAGCTGAGTGGGAGACGGGGAACAGAGTTCTTGGTGACACTGTATGCGCTCTTGCATCAGGCCTTGCTCAGAGCCAGCTCTTCCTCTGGACTTTAGTGTAATGTGATCCAATAAATTTTCTTTATTGTTTAAGCCGATTGAGTTGGATTTTTGTTTATTTCAACCTAAAAAGTCCTAACTAGCACAGAAGTTAGTACCATGAGCCAGGGGTTTCAAGAGGCAGCTCCCGCCTTAAATGATTCAACCCTAAAATGATTCAACCCAAGGAAGTAAGATGATGGGCAGTAATAACCCCTATATCTTGGCTTGAGAAACTGGCAGTCTGATACAGCTAGTTATACAGTTTCCTATTGTATCTTGGGATGCAGCCCATGTGCCTACTGTGGTTATAGCAGCACATTACTTAGTAGAGAAATTTAGAGCGTTGGATAGGGTTAGTTCCTTCTTGTTGCTCTTAGTAAGGTGCTATAAAAAGGTAAACTTATGTTCAAACTAGCCTACCCAAAAACAGAAAAGGAAGAAAATAGAGTTTTGCTAAGAGAAGCTCTTTCTGCCTATGGTCAAAAGTGGCAAAGGGGGCTTCCCTGGTGGCGCAGTGGTTGAGAGTCCGCCTGCCGATGCAGGTGACACGGGTTCATGCCCCGATCCGGGAAGATCCCACGTGCCGCGGAGCAGCTGGGCCTGTGAGCCATGGCCGCTGAGCCTGCGCATCCGGAGCCTGTGCTCCGCAACGGGAGAGGCCACAGCAGTGAGAGGCCCGCGTACCGCAAAAAAAAAAAAAAAAAAGTGGCTACGATTCTGGAAACTGGAAAGACAGGGACTTCCCTGGTGGTCCAGTGGGTAAGACTTCACGCTCCCAATGCAGGAAACCGGGGTTCAATCCCTGGTTGGGGAACTAGATCCCGCATGCATGCCGCAACTTAAGAGTCCGCATGCAGCGATTAAAAAAAACGATCCCGCATGCTGCATCTAAGACCCGGCGCAGCCAAAATAAATAAATAAATAAATATTAAGTTAAAAAAAAGACTGGGACACACATGAAGTCTGATCCCTAGCTCTTTCCTAAGTACCTCCTGGTTTTCATTACCTCCAAGACAAAGGGAACCATCAATTCCATTAGATATGTAAGTGAGATATAGCCTACAGGCAAGGACCAGACTTGGGGTGCCTCTCCAGTTGTCCTAAGGTATATCTCAAGATTAAATATAAGGCTGAGTGTCTGGGAAAGCACTAAGGCCTGTTACTTAGAGAAAGGTATACCCATGCCAGACTCCAGACCCAAAGACTAGTCTCAACAAGATTTGTGGGGGTTTTTTGTTTGTTTTTTTGCGGTACGCGGGCCTCTCACTGCTGAGGCCTCTCCCGTTGCGGAGCACAGGCTCCGGACACGCAGGCTCAGCGGCCATGGCTCATGGGCCCAGCCGCTCCACGGCATGTGGGATCCTCCCAGACCAGGGCACAAACCCGTGTCCCCTGCATCAGCAGGTGGACTCTCAACCACTGCGCCACCAGGGAAGCCCAAGATTTCTGGTTTTATAGACTAGCTCACAGAATCCACCAGAAGCAAACAGACTGGAAGCCTATCAAGGGAGTTATAGTGCCAAAGAAACTCTAAGCCCAGATGCCAATGGCCAGAGACTTTTCAACTCCTAACAAATTTCTTAGGTTTCCAGACCCAGTGAATCAACCTTCATAGGGATAAAACATTAAAGCAGTATTTCTTACACTTTTATGTATATAAGAAGCTTATTAAAAATATCAGTTCTTGGGAATTCCCTGGTGGTCCAGTGGTTAGAACTCCATGATTCCATTGCAGGGGACCCGGGTTCGATCCCTGGGATCTCTGGTCAGGGAACTAAGTTCTCACAAGCCGTGAGGTTCGGCCAAGAAAGAAAAGAAAGTATCAATTCTTGGGCTTCATTCCTAAAGAATGTGATTCCTTCTGTCTGGGAGTGAGCTCTGGCATCTGCATTATTAATAAACTTCCCTGGCGGTTCACTTGCAGGGGACTGGGAACCCGCACTTTGGGAAGCATTGCATTTAGGGAAATTATTAAATTCCTTAAGGGCAGCAGGACTTCTTTTGTCCTTGTAGCATCTAGCACTGTGTAGGGCACAGAATGGGAGCTTGGCAGGGCCTTGCCCACTAGACCTGAAAAGCATGGGTATCCAAGGTTGATTTGGGAAGTGTGCAGACTGTGATTCCAGAGACTGATCTGCCCTGGGTCCCCCCTCCCCGGCTCCTTGATTCTGCTTGTTCCTGCTTTGCACCTATTGGGGTGGCCTTATCCAGACACTGAGCTGGCAGTGAATATGTCTGGGATCCTCTGTCAGTGCCCCTTGTACAGGCAGAGAGTTCTGGATACATCTGTGGGCGTGAGGAGAGTGTTTACTGGGTTTCGCCATGTTTATTGTCTTCCTTCTACTGCACCTCAGACAGGGAGTGTTCTGAGAGCCTGAGTGAAGCAGCTACACTTTTCTAGTACCTTAGGTGACTCATGTGTCTCAACTCCACACGCCTTCCATCGAAGGCCTTGGAATTGTCAAGGTCAGGATATTTAAAGCCACATTCTTGGGAGTGCCCTGGACACTGCCAGCTCAGCTCAGGAAGAGGGAAGTGCTCAGAGGACAGCTGTCAGAGTTAGTGCCCACTGTTTATGGCAAGTCTGAAGCATATACCAGTCATGAGTATGGCCGTATGGTTCTGATTGGTCATGGCCAAGTGATCATAGATTTCTCTTTATTCATTCTCCTACATATTTAATTCAGCACCTACTGTATGCCAAACACCAGGGAGGATACAAAGCTATGTAGACACAACCCCACCCCAAATGAGCTCACAGACGAAGAAGTGACATAGTGGCCCTGCAGAGAGACTCATGAACAATGGTCATAGTCACAGGCAGGGTATTATAAGCTCACTAAGGAAGGGCATACAATTTGGAGAGATGGAGATGATGGTGGGGTGTAGCGAAATCTTCTGGGAGCAGGCTCCCGGCTGAATACATAAACTTAAGTATAAGTAACCCAGGTCAACTTCAGCTTCTGGCCAAGATGGACTAACAGGGATGGGATTTACCCTCCCACCTGAGGAAATGAAAAGGTTGTACAAAATATATGAAGCAATCGTTATGGACATCAGACAGCACAGTGATCCTTGAGAGAGGGAGAAAAAACGAAATGAGCCCTGTGAGCGCTTCAGCCTAGTTCCTTGAGAGAGTTTCCAGGATGCAGCACAAAGAAGAGGAACACAGGTGGAGTCCAATAGTCTTTCTGAGTTGGGGAGATGGACCAGGGAGTCCAGGGAGGCCAAGGCAGCTAGACTTTTCAGGGCAGAGTACCAGAGAGTGAGATGTGGAGAGAGGAAGGAGGATAGAGAAGAGAGAGAGACAGAGACAGAGATATCCAGAAATCTGCAGAGGGTTCCTTGAAGTTTTCAGCTGAGCACCGGTCAGAGCGTGTGTATGAGGAAACTACCTGAGTCTAGAGAAGCAACCAAATAAAAGCAGCAGAGGAAACAATCCCTGGAGGTCACACAAGACAAATAATAGTTTTTGTTCCCACTATAGCCAGAATGGCAAACCTCATACATCACGAGGCATCAGATAGAGTGCTCAGAAGGGGATCACCTCAGTAGTGGGGAAAAATTAGCTCTAGACTAACAGATATTCTGGTCCCAACTAACAAAACTGAAAAGCAAGCCTCAAAAGGATTAAACTATTTCCAAGTAACTTAACTGTATCTCAGAACAAAGCTCAAGAATATTTATAGGAATACAAAAATATCCAGCACCTAGCAAGGTAAAATTCACAATGTCTGCCATTCAGTTCAAAATCACCAGACATGCAAATAATTAGGAAAATATGACCCATAACAAGGAAAATCAATCAATCAATGAAAGCAGACCCAGAATTGACACAGATGTTAGAACAAAGATATTAGTAGACAAAGACATTAAAACAGTTATTATATGCTCAAGAAAGTAAAAGAAATATTAAGCATGTTACGTAAAGGCATGGAAGGTATAAGAAAGATCCAAGTCAATCTTCTAGAAATGAAAATTATAATGTGAAATAAAAAATACCCTGATGGGATTAACATCAGATTAGACACTGAGGAAGAAAACACTAGTGACCTTGAAGATATAATTGTAGAGACTATTCAAAATGAAACACAGAGAAAATAGACTGAGGAAAGAAAAAACGAACAGGGTATCAGTGGATCTGTGAGAAGACTTCTGGGAGTCTAATATATGTGTAATTGGAGTTTCAGGAAAAGGGGGAGGGCAGAAAATATATTTGAAGAAATAATGGCCAAATATATTCCAAATGTGATGAAAACTATAAACCCACATTTCCAAAAAGTTCAGTGAAACCCTAGCACAAGAAACTGAATTTCAACAAGGGACATCATAATGAAATTGCTTAAAATCAGTGCTAAATAGAACATCTTAAGAGTGGGCAGTGTGGGGGGAGGGAGAGACATTTTATGACAAAGGAACAAAGATAAACAATTTCAGCAGACTTTTTTAAAAAATAAATTTATTTATTTTTGGCTGCATTGGGTCTTCTTTGCTGCACGTGGGCTTTCTCTAGTTGCAGTGAGCAGGGGCTACTCCTCGTTGCAGTGCGCGGGCTTCTCATTGCGGTGGCTTCTCTTGTTGCGGAGCACGGGCTCTAGGCGCATGGGCTTCAGTAGTTGTGGCACGCAGGCTCTAGAGCGCAGGGTCAGTAGTTGTGGCGCACAGGCTTAGTTGCTCCACGGCATGTGGGATCTTCCCGGACCAGGGCTCGAACCCGTGTCCCCTGCATTGGCAGGCAGATTCTTAACCACTGCGCCACCAGGGAAGCCCCAGACTTCTTTTTAAAAACAATGAAACCAGAAGTCAATGGAGCAACGTAGTTAAAGTACTGAAAGAAGAAACTGTCACCCTTGAATTCTATACCCAACAAAAAATACCTTTCAGAAATTATGGTGAAATGAAAACTTTTTTAGACAAAATGTGAAAAAATTCATCATCAGCAGACCTGCACTATGAGAAATGTTGACATCAGTCCTTCAAGCAGAAGGAAACTTATACTGTTGGGTTGGCCAAAAAGTTCATTTGGGTTTTTCTGTAAGATGGTATGGAAAAACCTGAACGAACTTTTTGGTCAATGCAATATATAGAAGTCTGGATCTACATAAGACAGTTAAGAGCAGTAGAAATGAGATGTTCCAACTAATAAATGAAGAGGGAATGATATAACTAGAATATCACAATTTTAAAATTATTTATTTTTGGCTGCATCAGGTCTTAGTTGTGGGTGGGCTCTTCGTTGTGGCAGGCGGGCTCCAGAGCGAGTGGACTCTGTAGTTGCGGCACTTGGGCTCTCTAGTTGTGGCTCAAGGGCTTAGTTGCCCCGTGGCATGTGGGATCTTAGCTCCCCAACCAGGGATTGAACCCGCATCCCCTGCATTAGAAGGCGGTTTCTTAACCACAGGACCACCAGGGAAGGCCCAAGAACATCACAGTTTTGAAACCCCTACTGAATTAATGGATCTAGGCAATGAAGAACAATGGCTGATAGTATGACAAAGAGAGACAACCAGGTATTATACACATTGTTAGAGGCACACTTCACCACCTATGTGCTATCAAAAAACAAAAACAAAAAGATAATAATAAACCTGAATCTAGCCTCGAGATCTAACTACCAATTTACAAGATATCTAAGGGGAAGAGAAACATGTTAAATGATGCCACTGTGTTTTAATTTAAAAAAAAAATCTAGGCTTGGGAAATTCTGTAGGATAAACAATCAGATTGTTTTCATCAACAGAGAGATTGACATTTACACGGATGGGGAGCTACAAACTACAAGAGACTTAAGAGCCATGTAAGAGTCATGTCAATCAATCACAAGGTATGGATCTTTAGATTCCTAATTCAAACTAACTAAAAAGGGACAAAAAAAAAAAAAGACAAGACATTTAGGGAAATGCGAACACTGACAGATATATTAAGGAATTACTGGAGGAAAAAAAAAAGTTATCCAGGCCAAAGAGAGGAGGAAGATCCCTTCAGTGGGTGGGGACAGCACTGGCAGGGGCATGACCTCTTAGGGAGAGGGGCAGAGTTGGCATTTACAGGAGAAAAGACTCCTGCTGCATATGCGTAGTGTCCTCTGACCTTTCCCCCCGGGCTAGGGCTGGCTGGGGTGCTCTGGTTTCTGAAAAAGGAAAATGCAGAATATTGACATGGAGACTATTTCTGTTGACTTCTTCTGGCCTCCCTGGGTGTAGGGACCGCCTGGGGGAAGAAATCTTGTTGAGGGCTTTCAAGGCCACCCTTAGCAACAGGGGACAAGCACCCAGCAGCCTGAGGGAGACAGAGGCTTTGAGTACTTCAGCCTCCTCCCACCTTCTCAGCTCTGCCTGGGGGTAGAAGACCAGGAGAGAGGAGAGAACTGGCATGAAGGAGAGGAAAGAAGAGAGGGAAGGAGAAGAGGGAAGAGAACAAGGAGAAGAGAGCTCAGCGTGCACTCAGATGCTTCCGAGTACCAACTGACTTCAGCCTCTAGACATTAGGTGGAACGCTACCCTCCTCCCCTTGTGCTGCCTGCAGTTCAGTCCAGAGACAAAGCTGCTCGTAAGGAGGGATAAAGGGGATGCTCCGGCCACAGAGATGAAGGAGTTTGCTCAGGTCGATGGGCAAGTTGAGATGACGAAACGGCTGAAGGGCAAGCCCGGGGCCCTGACTCTGTTTTATCCACCATCACTCAGGATTGATCTTGTACTCTGTGCTGCCCCGTCCTGTGGTCCCTTTTGCTGCACCAAGTGCCCAGTGACAAGCAACAACCAGACTCTTATTAGCCAACATTACTGAGTGCTCACTTTGCCAGGCCCTATTCTAACTGTTTTACATATTAATTCATTTCATCTTCTCAACAACCCTTTGAGGAAGATACTGTTATTAAACCCACCTAATAGATGAAGTAACTGAGCTCAGAGAGCGTAAGTTGCTTACTTAAGATCACACAGAGAGTAAGTGGCCCCCCCCGTAACTGAACCTAGGAGAGGTCTGGTTGCAGAGCTCGTGCTCTTCACAGCCACCCCAACAGCAGTGGTGACTTCGACACACTCCCCCAGGGGCCCGTCCACGCACCTCCTCTCCCCGCTGGGCAGCTGAGGCCCAGGGCTGGAATCAAGGCTTCCCGGGGCTCTGAAGGAGGCCTTGGGGCCACACTGGAAAAGCCACCCTGCGCATAAAAGGCTGGGGGCCCCCAAAGCTGGGGAAGATCTTGCCCAAAACGAACTGCGTGCCTGCCCTAAACTGTTCTCAGCTGAACAGCCTGGATGTAGGGCTGCTCAGCCCGTGATCCTCATCAGCCGTCCAAGAGAGAAATCTGCATCGTGACATTCTGATCCCGGGATACGAAGGGGACCTGGGGAAGCGGGTGTGAGGCAGCGCCGTGTCAGGAGGGCTCGGGCCTGGAGGGCCGCCCAGCCTAGCTCTCGGTGGGCAGCTGGGTCTCCTCCCCAGGTTCTGGCAGAACACCCTTGAACGATTTAGCCTGAAATAGCATAAGAACTTCTTTCCCATTTTTTCCAGGCTTTTGGATGAAATTATATTTTACAAATGACTCATTATTATATTTATAGCTTCTCTCCAAATGATTCAAATTGTGGTTTGTCGCCTCCCTGTCTCTCAACTCCCCCCAGCTCGACAGGAAGAAGTGCTGTTTACTGTACGGCCAGGTGTGGCCCCAAAGGCTGCTGGGCCCCCTATAATTACGTGCCCTGAGCCCTGACAGGCACTCGGGCACATGGAGTCATGTGCAGCCTTTGTTCCAGCATGTCGTGGTGGTGGTGGTGGTGGTGGGGGTGGTGGGGAGCTTGGGCTCGGAATCCGCCGCTGTAGGAAGTGCCTGTGTGTGCCGGTGGTGGTGGTGGGGGGGAGTGGGAAGGCTGTTCCCTGGAGGCTGTGACAGAGGGTGCCTTTGTGAGGGCAGAGGCTGGAGGAGCCAGAGCTGCACTTCCTCAGAGCACCCTGTGAAAAGGCTGGGGAGGGGGTGGGATCTGGGCCAAGGACCCCCCCATGCCGGGCGCTATACTCCTTCCCCTCCCCCAGCCTCCACTGAGGAGCTGAGAGGGTGGCCGATGGAGGAGGTGGCGGCTCAGACATTTCAGGCTGTGCTAGTGTCTGCTTATTGACACTTGACGCTTTCTTGTGAGGAACCACTCTGGCTCTGTGTCAGGAAGGATGGGGGGTGTGCGTCTGGTGCTTGAGTTCCCTCCCCCTTCCAGGCTCCGCTCCCCCATCCCTACCCTCCTACCCTGGCTCCCCCCAGCTCCCAGGAAACTGTGGTCAGGTTAGTGTGAGAGCAGCTTGCTCTTAAACAGGCCACCTTTGAAAGGAAGAGTGGCGAGAAGGCCCCATTTGCACTGACAGTTTATTCCACCAGGTGCCTGTGGGATCAACGTCCCCTTGGTCTGCTCTCCTGCGTACTTAGAAAAGTGGAAAGCCCACAGAACGGGACAGAAAGACATTCTGGAACTCACAGTGTTAGTCTCAGAGCCCTCACGACAACCCCCTGTCCCTGGGGTCCTTGGACCTCAGGCGTGGTGACCCACAGACGCCTGTGGCTGGCTGTGGGGTGGGGGCCCTGGGGCTGCAGCAACGACAGGCCACCCGGGCGCCCGGAAGGCCCAGAGTTGAGAAGGGAAACAGGCCACCCTAGAGGGAGCTGGCTTCTTGGGACACGTCTGCAGACCCCTCCCTGTGCCTCAAGGGAAGAATTGGCTCCTTGATGTTACCGATTCTGCAGCTGAGGGGCAGCGCGGGGCAGGAGGCTGGGCCCCGACCAGGTCGGAGCCTGGAGTTGCACGCAGTCCAAGCCTCGGGCTCTGGTTGTGTCCCCAGCTCGTCCACCAGGGTTCCTTCGGGACTGCTTCCATTTTCACATCTTGGCACCGCCTGAGGGAGTGGGAAGGTGGCTCCGGAGGACATGCTGTGGGAATGGGTGTGGACGGGCATAACGTAATTATTGGTGAAATCAGTGTGGAGCCTTAACCGGATGACTTCCATCTGGGCTGAGCCCGGTCCCTGTGAGGTGTGTGAGGCTGTCCTGAGGAGCAGCCAGGGCCCTAGACGTGGAGGCCTGGGAACCCCTGCCTCTGGGGTGTTCCATGCAGTGGGGAGGGGCCTTGACAAGCCCCTCCTCAGAGGGAAGGGAAGGCTGGGAGAAGGACCAGAAGGGGTCCTGGTGAGGTAGGGGTGGCAGCAGGAGGAAAGGGAAGGGCCAGGTGTGGACTCACCTGGGCTGTGGGTGACCTGAACGTCCTCCTTGGGCCTGAGGGACAGAGGGACTCTTGTTGGAGAGAAGTGCTGCCTCCTGCGTCCCGTGTAGAGCCGGGGCTGGCGGGCTTCCGACAGCAGCAAACCCAGCTGGTGGTCAGACTGAGGGGCAGCCAACTCAGCTAACTGAAGCCACCTTTGGACCACCTTCTTTGTGGGGTTTGTGGTCCTGTAGCCGCCCTACTTGTGCTGGCACCTTTTCACCAGTCAAATCTTGACAGTCATGTCAACGAATTAGAGTACCTTGAAGATCGTTAGAAGATGCCGTTTTTAAATATGTGCTCGAGGGGTTCGACTCTCCCTGGCCTTTCGCGTACCCCTCCCCCAACTCTGCCCCTGCTTGGAACCCCACTGCACGCCTGGTGGAGGTGATGCGATGGGCAGTCTGTGGGCAAAGCTGGATCCCAGCTCTGCGTTAAGAGTGAATCGTGGAGAAGATGTGTCTTGACAAAATGGGCTTTCATGGCGGAGATCAGACTGGGAAGGACTCGGCCTTATTCCACCTCTAATGAGGATGATGGTTGAGGGTGTTGGTGGAAGATCAAAGTCATTATCTTTAGGTCGTATTTACGGAGTGATTTACTGTCTGCCTCCCTATTTTCAGGCAGCAACTTCCTTCTAATATTTGAGATGTTTCTAGTTTGACAAAGTGAAATTAGAGATGATGAGACCAGCTTGCATGCACTCCTCAAACTGTGTTCACATCCATTATCTCATGCGGGGTGGCCTGTTCCCTTCTCCATTTCCTTTATAAGGATATTGAGATACAGAGACTAGATAATTTGCCCAAGAGCACACAGCTAGTTACTGACTAGGTTTAGAGCCAAGGTCTGAATACTCCTTTTCCAGTG
Source organism: Neophocaena asiaeorientalis asiaeorientalis (assembly GCF_003031525.2). NCBI lineage: Eukaryota > Metazoa > Chordata > Mammalia > Artiodactyla > Phocoenidae > Neophocaena > Neophocaena asiaeorientalis. Next base: position 22,798,707 of record NW_020185339.1, on the reverse strand, counting down.
ATGTCTCTCTGTGGTCCTTCTGCTTTCCATCAATTTGAAAAGGAGGCAGAAGCCTACAGCCATGTAGGTGGGGTCAGCAGAGAGATGACTGAGAGCAGGTGAGGGTGCCCTCCTTAGCCTGGAACTCTGTGACAGGTGTTCACAGAGCTGCTGAGATCCAAGGTGGCAGAGGGAAAAGCCCCCATTTGTTGAATTAACTGCAGGTCTCTCTTAGGGTCAGAGTGAATGTTGCTGACATTACGTTTTTACTGTGGTAAAGTATGCATCGTATAAAATTTACTACTTTTACCACTCTTAAGTGTATAGTTCAGTGACATTAAGTATATTTACACTGTCGTGCAACCATCACCACCATCCGTCTTCAAAAACGTTTCCATCTTCCCAGACTGAAACTCATACCCACTGAACAGTAGCTCCCCATTCTCCCCTCTCCCCAGACCCTGGCAGCCACTATTCTACTTTCTGTCTCTAGGAATTTGAGTACTCTAGGGGCCTCGTGTAAGTGGAATCATACAGTATTTGTCCTTTTGTGTCTGTCTTACGTTGACTTATTTTTTATTGGATCACCATTTTTAACTACAACTGGGATACTGGTTAGCAGTGCTCCATGCCCATAAAGGGGTAAAAAAAAAAAAAAAAAAGAGAGAGAGAGAGAGAGAGAACAAAAGTGACTTGGGGTGAATTTCTCAACTGGGAGGGGTACCAGATGTAAGGGGGCGGTGGTGGGGAGTGGAGAGGGAGAAAGTGTTACATAGAAAAAAATGGCGTGCTTTATCATTCCAGGGGAGGGGTGCATCCCCCCTGGAGATAGATGCCTCTTTTTTGAGGATTATGAACCCTGATGGAGAAGCCGCTTTGTCTGGTGAGAACAGTGTGCCCCTCTGGGCATGCTGAAGGCAAGACAAATTGTTGTGTGAGAGAAATCCACAGGAACTTGGAGTTTGGATAGAAGGGTCTAGAGGAGAAGAGAGAGGTTGGAGAAGATAGTATAAGTTGGGACTTAGGAAATAGTGAGAAATTTTTCAAGGCTGGGAGATGGTGGACAAATTTTCTGGAGAGTAAATGTCTACTAGTAGATTCGAACGTGCTTACTGTAATTCCCCTCCATTTCCCCAAACTTTAAGTAAATGTCTACTACTGTGCCCATTAGCCTGGTGGGAGTTGGAGGGGTGGCTGGTGGGGAAGCGGGAAGGGGGCATTGCACGGGTGATAGAGGGGTGCTGGGGGAGCACGGCAGCTACAGGAGGTGAGATGCAGAAGGAGGGGAGAGGCGGACAAGCAGGAAATAGAGCCAGAGGTCGCCAGAGGAAGCATTAACCTTCTGAGGGTCCTGCGCACACGGTCCGTGATGGAGGCAAGAGGCCAGAGGGACTGTGAGGCTGAGGGGGGCGACACAGTGATGGGGTCCCCATAGTTGGGATGGGGCTCAAGTCGTTTCTTGAATATTAGGGGCAGGCATTCCAGTTAGATAGCCTGAAGGAATGAGTGGCTGTGGATTTCTCTTCTTGGAGACCTTCTGGCAAAATCTAGACAGGGCACAGCCTGGGTCATTAGGAAGCAGAGGCTCTCTGTGGCCCCATCAGCTAAGTTCACTGCCTCCAGGATGTCCAGATTCACGGGGAAGAGAACTGTTTTTCTGAGAGATGGAGATGGGGCTAGAGCCAAACCCAAGCCCAGAACATGTCTTGAGCTTTCAAAACACCCTTCTCTTTAAAATCGTCTGAAAGCAGAGATCTGGGGCTGTGACTGTCTCTGATGGAGACAGATGTTTTTGGGACCTTCCAGACATAGCAGGAGCCCAACGAGAGAGTCTGGCTGCTCCCACCCAGAGATCCCAGAGGAATCTGGCATGGAAGGCGAGCTTCGTGTCACCGGGAACGTTGGAGATTCCCTCACCAGGTCCTGGGCTAAGTGTGGGCTGGGGATGGAGCCCTGCCTGGAATTACTGATGCATCCAGAGATCTCAGGACCAGCCTGCATGGTGGAGGTGGGGCCGACCGAGGACATTTCCCTCTGGTCCTCTCCAGCCTTGGCCCAGAGAACCAAGGCTCAGGGCTTGACTAGCTGGATCCCATTTTGGTCCCAGCCCAGCATCCCTTCGTTAGCTGGGTCCTGGGGAAAAGGGCCCGGCTTGGCTCACACTTGAGGAGGTTTGCCAAATGTGTTAGTTGCCACTAAAAGCTTGTAAACTGGGGTGCAGGATGCTGAGGGGCCTGGGCTGGCCCGAGGATGTGCCGTTTAGAAGTTCCAGAAGTTCCCTGCAGGTTGGGAGGGAGGAATGTCGCTGCAGAATCACAGGCAAGCCTGTCCTGGGGCCGGGCCAGCTTTCCCTTTGATGGGCCCCTCTGCTCTGGGGGAGCTGTGTGTTCCCTTCTACTCAGGCAGCTTGGGAAAGACCAGAGGCCCTTTCAGGGAAAGGAGAAAGAGGGAAAACAGGCCTGAAAACACTGTAGTGAAAGCCTAATTCTGAGCTTCAGCTGCGGACCCAGGCCCAGGGCACAGATGCATTTTCTACTCCGTTATGAGAATGTGGATGGGTTCTGAAATAGGTTGTTTAGGGGAACTGCAGAGCCTCAGAGCTTCGGTGCTAGAAGGATGTTGAAGACCAGCTAGTACAGCCCCCTCATTTTGCTGGGAGGCTAATTTGAAACAGAATGGAATTTGGCAGGGGCTGGGATGCCTTTTTTCTTCTGAGGCCCCGTTTCCTGAAAGAGACAGTGTCCGAGATGAGTTGGTTTCACTCATTCACTCATTGGCCTCCTTGGTGCATTAAAAAAAAACAAAACCAAAAGCAAACAAACAAACAAAACAACCCTCAGAGGTCCAGATCTGGCTTCTTTGAAATTAACAGAGTTTGTGGCTTCCAGGGAGTTTTCAGTTTGGAGCCATCATTTCTGTTTGTTCATCAAATTGTTTGTTCACCACAGGCTTCTTGCCAGATCTCCTTTTGCACGTTATCAGGCTGTGCTTGTGAATGGCCCAGGGAAGCCAGAAACCGAACTCGGGAAAGGACTGGAATAAGGCAGGGGCTGGTATGGTCTGGGTGGGGGTTGGAAGATGGAGGTTGACAGGCCTGTGGTTAAGGGTGGAGGTCTGAGCACCCTCAACGAGGAGCCTTACAGCAACAGAACATCTGTGCCAGGCTGGACGCTGGGGCCGCCTGTGGAAGCAGAGAGGCTGCCTTAAGAAGATGGCACTCGGATTAATAAGGGAGGGCTCTGAGGATAGGCAGGCCTCTGGTACAGGAAGCTGAGGAAAGAGACCTGGATGCGGGACAGCCGGCTCTATCAGAAAAAGAGCAAAGAAAGAGACAGAGTAAGGGTCACGGAATGAAGTGGGGCCTGAACTGATTATAAGTTTTGGGAGGGGCCCAGGAGGCTGCCAACTTTGATCTCACTTTCTGGACAGGCCTTTGGGTTATTTCTTATACCCACCACCCAATCACCAGAGAGCTATCACCTTCTGATATAAGAAGCTCTTGGCAGACAAGTGAGACATGTGCAGCTGGAATTGGGGGCAACACAAGCTGGGTGTGGGCTGGGGAGGGGACATACATATGTTGGTGGAGGAGAGGAAAGTCTTTCAAAGGCTCCTGTCTGGGGAGGCCAGTGGGAGGAGAAAGTCAGGGCTCAGGGCAGGGGCATTGTGTGTGCTGTTCCCATGGTCCCCCTGTGCCCGGCTCGGGGCCAGGCACACAGAAGGTGCTTACTGAATGAATGAAGTTGGTATCTGTCCGAACGCGTGGAGTGCTGTTCTCTTGAATCCCTATGTTAACTACTATTTTTCTTCTTCAGGATTTAAAAAATAATCAAGAATATTTGCCTAACTTGAGCCTTCTCCTTCAGGAAGGATCTTACCATTGGTGTGACAGAGGGCATTAGGCACTGTTCTGGAAACTATCTCAGCATAAAGACCCTCTATTTGGGGAGGGAGGGCAGACAGGAGGAGGGCCAGAATGACCTCTCAGGGTCCAGCTGGCTTTGTGGGATACAGAGGGTGGACTGAAATTCGCCAAGCTGTGCTGGTGATGCGGAGGTCATCGCAAGACGATGCATTAGCAACTTTGTTAAGTGCGTCATGTTTTTCTCCATGTGACAGCGCCCGGCTTGTGCCTCTTCCCCAGCAGATAACCAGTGGGGGAAAAGAAAATGGAACCCAAATCTTTTCTCTGACAAGGTTTAACTCCTGGAACTGGTTACTCTGAGAAACCATGGGTCACCTTCCTTGGACAATTTCAGGGCCCATTACCGTGGTTTAGGGAAAAGACACGGCACTGAGAGAGATTTCCTCCCCTCCCAGCTCTGTGCCTTGCAGGAGGCTCTCATCCCCCAACTTTGCTTGGGCTTGGTTTTGGAAGTGATGGTTAATCATCTCCTGCTGTAAGCATTTCCTGGAAGGGCTTGGTATAGTGTTCCTCCAGAGACAGGGGGATGCCTGAGATGACCTCGCCAAGTCTTGCCCACTCTACAGTTTCTGCATCTCAGGAGGATCTAAGCATTTCCTTTCCTTCATAAGTTGTCAGAGTTAACTCCACGTGGGCGTGGGCCTGGGCTCCTTGTAGCTACACCACCCTCCCTCTAATATTTAAAAGATCTGTGCTGGTTCTTAGGGCCTTAAAATCATCGATTTATTTTCCTTGGCTCTGCCTGAAAAGGCCACATCGGTCTTTTTTTTTTTTTTTTCCTGAAAGCTAGGTCCTCTGGGCTAAACACAACCGCCTCTCAGCTCTAGAAATGGCTGATTTTCATCATGCCATTTCCCGATCAAATTATTTCTTAAATTGCATTCCCCCCTGCTGGGTGTTCCGGGACACAGGAGCCAGTCCGTGGGGGCCCCTGGTGTTTCTTTCTCCCGGAGTACTTGAGGGAGAGCCTGTTTCTCCGTCGCACACTTTGGCCCGAAGGGGGCAGGCGGCCCCCGGCCCTGGGCAGGGGATGCTCGGGCGGCGCGGTCGCGGGCAGCTGCGACCCGGGGCGCAGACCGCGGGGCCGGGTAGGGGCGTCTCCAGCGCTCCTGAACGTGACCCACCGCCAGAACGCTGGGGAGCAAACCGCTGCGCCCCGGGGCCGAACACCCCCCTCCGCCGGCGTCTTCGCCCCCTGGCCCGCCCGCCTGGCCCCCTCCCCTCCAGCCCAGCCCGGCGGCCTGGGCCCCTATGGGAAGGTCTGGAGGCGACACCGGGAGGGGGCCGGTGGAGGAGGGAGCGTTCCTGCAAATCACATGATTTTCCCGCTTATATAAATCACAGCTTGTTTTTCTCAACTGGCTGCAGACTTAAAGGTGCAGTGTCTTCTTTCTCTCCCAAGGGCAGGGATGCCCCGGGGTGTTTCTGACGGCCCCGAGCTGGCTGGAGGTGGCTTCACTAATGAGAGCGTCAGGGTTTAGGGAGCCCCCCACTCCCATCCCACCCCCACCCCATACTCGGGGATGTTTCCTTTTAGCTGGAGACCAGGGAAGGACGTGGAAGTATGATCACCAAAGGAAGCAGAGTCAACCTGGGTTAGCGGCGTGGGTCAGAGACCTCTCTGGAGACCAGCTCCCCCTGAAAGCTGCTGACGCCCTGGATGCCCCTGGGGAGCCCTCAGCTGAGGGGTCAACATGAAGCTGTCCTGTGGGAAATCTCTTGTGGCCAAAATCAGGCTTCCGAGGCTGACGCTTGTTATTCTGACCAGCCCTGGCTATTTGAGGCCAATGTATGTGGGAAGAAAAAGGAAATCAACACGCGTTGAGCACCTACTATCTAAGTATGAGGCACCGCAGGGAGAAACCTACTAGACCCATTAGACCGTCTTCTTCAAGTGGTTTATACTGTTTGGGGGTGATGAGATAGAGACTTGTGAGAGATTACATAGCACTAGCATGTTTCAAAGCCTGTTCCAGGCCAAATAGAAGAGTTACAAGGCAGTACATAATCACTGCCTGATGAACAGTACAGATAATGAGTCTTGCAGGCTTTGAGAGGAGGGCTGGCAGGCCTGAACTGAGAGGTGGCAGGAGGGAGGAGGGGACAGCCTCCTGGGGACACTGGGGCCACAAGTGGGGAGGAGAGGGGAGGAAAGGAGCTTGGTGTTGGAGGGGTGTGTGCAGCAAGCAATCCTTTGCTAAACTGTGGAACAGAGGAGTGGAGGATGGGGCTGGAGGCTGGAAAGACACGGGGCCAGATGCAGGCAGCCTAGGGAGCAGGGCTGAGCGCGGACTCGATTTGATGAAGGCAGCCTGGCATCCAGTGAAGGTGAAGGGCAGGTACGAGGTGTGATGTTTCTGGCGGCAGTGTACAGGTGAACTGAAAACCCTGAGGGAACCAGCTGGAGGCTTCTGCGGGGACCAGGCAGACAGAAGGTTAACGGTGCTAGGCTGTGAAGAGAAAAAGTAGAAACGAAAAGTGAAGGGTAAGAGAGATTTGGAAGAAAGAATTGAGATCATTGAGGGATTGTGTATATGCAGGAGAAATGACCAAAAGTGATGGTGATTTTGAGCTTGGGATGCTGGGAGGAGGGGGTATGTGAGTGGTGAGGTGAAGAGCTCCTTCTGGAAATGTTGGGTTTGTAAGGGGAGTGGATCTTAACTGGGAACTGTCCAAGGGGCTGGAAATCAGAACAGAGGATCTGCACGGAGATGACCCAAGGGGTGAAATGACCCAAGGGGTGAAATGACCCAAGATTTTTTTAAAAAATTAATTTATTTTATTTTTGCTGTGTTGGGTCTTCGTTTCTGTGCGAGGGCTTTCTCTGGTTGTGGCAAGCGGGGGCCACTCTTCATCGTGGTGCGCGGGCCTCTCACTATCGCGGCCTCTCTTGTTGCGGAGCACAGGCTCCAGACACGCAGGCTCAGTAGTTGTGGCTCACAGGCCTAGTGGCTCCGCAGCATGTGGGATCCTCCCAGACCAGGGCTCGAACCCGTGTCCCCTGCATTAGCAGGCAGATTCTCAACCACTGCGCCACCAGGGAAGCCCTGACCGAAGATTTTAAAGGGAGATGACAGAAAGGGAGAAGGAGACCCAGGGCCTGGGAATACCCACGTTTAGGGGGAGGAGCCAGTGGGGAGGCTGTGGAGGAACATGCAGCCTCAGTGACTAGTGTCTCTGCCTGACCTTGGCTACGTTGTTGATCCTCTCTGATCTGTAAAATGGGAGAAGCACACACAGTTATCCTATTCTGTGCAGATTACGGGAAACACATGAAGCCTGTTGCACACTGCACGGTGTTTGGCACATAGCACGCGCTTAATCCCAGTGTCCTCCCTCTCTGCACTGCCCTTCCCACCTCACTCCCCCCACCCCCATTTCATTTAAGTGACTGGCACTCGAACAGAGCCTCTCCCTTCTTAAATTGTAACTGAACTGTTGTTGCTGTTGTTTTTCTTCTTACCCAAGTCGCCTTCATCTTCTTCTCCTTCTAGAAGAAACAGTCTTTGCGTGACTAATTATTTGAACCGGAGATACCCTCCGTTATAAAGGAAGGAAATAATAAATTTGTTTCCTAAGGATCTCTTAGCTGAAGATGGCCATTACCTCATTTGATCCTTCCAAGCTGCCCTGCAAGGTTCGGGAGGGCAGTTATTGTCAGGCCTTTTTGTCCCCCTGAAAAATGGAAGAAAGCTTGTAGAAAGTCTGATTATTATGTTTGAGAACTAACCACATGTCTAGCGGTACCCTCGAGTTCAAAGATTTCCAAACTTCGGAAATCTTTTCAGCCCTTTATTTTTTGGAAATAAATTTTACCAGGAGTCAAATCAGATACAGGCAACCGAGTTCTGGTTTCAGTGGAATCAGGAGGCTCTGATTCTCGATCGCTGGGCTCTGCTCCAACTGCTGGTCCCCAGGCCAGGCTGGGAAATGGGGCTGTGCTTCTGGGATGGCCCTGCACCCAGAGCCTCTGTCTCTACACTCAGCTTCTTTCCCCTCCTTTTCAGCCACAAACTTCCTGACTTTGAAGGCCTGGCTGGAGCCCAAGAAGGCTTCACAGACCCCTGGGTATGCCCATCATGCAGGTTAAGTGTTGTCTCTGGTGATGCTGCTGCCTGGAGCATGAACCAGCTGAGCAGGACCAGCAGGCACTTGGACACGGAAGGCCTGGGGTGCTGTCTCTGGTCAGACACGATCAACAGCCACTCCTGGTGTCCCTGGTCCCAGGAACCACCCCGGCTGGTATGCCGGGGTGCTCTGCATACTCAGTGTGCTTTGAGTTCTTATTTCCTTTTTGAATGTGTTTCTTGAAAAACAAACCCTTTGAGGTCAGAAAACAGTTTATGGTTTTCAGAACGGTGATTGGAAGTAAAACAAATAGTGTAACCTGTTCTGCAGATAGTTATATAAAGCTGTGAAAGAGCCACAAATAATGTACTCTCACTGCAGTACTGTTTATCATCCTGTTCAAAGCAGCCACCTGTAGGATTCATTACTTTGAGTGCTATCATTTCCCCAAAGAGATAAGCATAAAAAATGATTAAAAGAATTACATGTGATTTTTGCTTTTAAAATAAAATCTTGGTAGGTTAGCATCCTAATCTTATAGCTGTTATTTATTTTTTCCACTGATTTATTTATTTGCGTTAGAAAGGTAATACACACTAATGGTAAAAACAGAAATGCAAATCTTTCTGAAGGGTGTAAAATGAAAAGTAGAAGTCCCCTCTCATTACCCAATCTTACTCCCCTGAGACGATCAAAGTTAATGGTTTCTTATGACCCAGAAAGTTTTTATGTTGTGTGTGTGTATATACATGTAATATTTTAACACAAATGGTCTAGTTCTGTGATTATCTTTCCCACTTAAATATATATCTTGGCATACAGGTCTATCTCAGTCTTTTAAATGATTGTCTAGCTCTGGCATTTCATTGAATATTTTATATAATATTCCCATATTTAGGTTGTTTCCAATTTTTTCCCCTTATAAACTGCTATAATAAGCATCTTTGTATAGATTGTTGCATACTTGTATATATGCTAGTGTGTATGTAAGATAAATTCCTAGCAGTGGAGTTAGGTGAAAGTACGTGTACATAAATTAAAAAAATTTTGTTCTGCACTCCTTAAGACATATGAAAAGACATAAAGCATAAAAACAGCTTAAAAACATTGTTAACACACATAAGTTCTCCTTTGTACAAGCCTGATCGCCATCCCTCTTGTTCTACCCCGAGGATGCCAGGATCCTAAATTTGGTATTTATTGTTCCCATGCAATGCTTTGAATGTTTTTATTTATTTTTTAATTAATTAACTTATTCGGCTGCAACGGGTCTTAGTTGCGGCACATGGGCTCTTCGTTGCCGTGTGCAGGCCTCAGATCACGCGGGTTCAGTAGTTGCGGTGTGTAGGCTCTAGAGCGCGTGGGCTCAGTAGTTGTGGCGTGCAGCTTAGTTGCCCCGCGGCATGTGGGATCTTCGTTCCCCAACCAGGGATCGAACCCATGTCCCCTGCACTGGAAGGTGGATTCTTAACCACTGGACCACCAGGGACGTCCCTGAATGTTTTTCCTTTTACATAAGTAGTACTTTGCTGTATATGTTCTTCTGATACTTGCATCTTTTCCTCAGTATTATATTTCTGGGAGTCTTTCATGCTGATACCATTTCAGTACTGAAGTTATTCAGTACTGAAAAGAATACCAAGTTATTCTTTTCAGTACCGAATAACTTCAAATTATATGAATACACCACAGATTATATATCCATTTCCTGGTTAATGGACATTAAAGGTGCACCAGTTTTTTTTCTGTTACAAACAGTGCAGCAGTGAACATTCTTGTGTATCTCTCCTGATTGTATATGTCTGGGGATTTCTCTAGGGTATTTGCCTATGAGGGAACAGCTGTTCACAGAATATGAGAATCTTCAATGATATTAGACATTGTTCTCCAAAGTGGTTTTACACTGTCACTGCAGTCAGTTACTGGACATCCTTACCAAGACACTTGGTATTGTCCAATCATTTAATTTTGCCAGTTTGATGTGAAATGCTTCTTGTGGTTTTCGTTCACATTTCTTGGATTACTCATGAGGTTGGGTGTCTTTTCATGTATTTTGTGGCCATGCGTGTTTCCTCTCGTGTGAATTGCCTTTGCCCATTTTTTTCCTGTTGGAGTGTTTGTCCTTTGTGATCTCCGGTGGCCTCGGCCTTTAGCGGCTTGAAGCAGGATTTCGGTTACCCAGCCAGAGACTGAAGTCAGGCCGAGGCAGTGAGAGCGCTGAATCCTAGTAACTAGGTCCGTGGCCAGTGACAAGGCCCTGGCCCATCGGTTTTGTAGAGATGAATTTCCTCAAAGAGACGGAAAGTAGTGAAACAAGTAAAGTGTTTATTAGGAGGAAAAAGGGTACGTGTGGATACACAGGGGTGGGCCCAGAGAGAGAGAGTCATGCCCTCGTGGTAGTTTGAATCACTTGTATAGGGCATTTCTTCCGGGTTTCCTCTGGCCAATCATCTTGCTTTGCCTGGCGCTGAGTCCTTATTTGGTTTATCTTAGGGTCCTCCCCTGTGCGCGCGTGGGCATCTCTTAGCCAAGATGGATTCTAGCGAGGAGGCCTATGGGTAGGTTGACATCGCCTACTGTGGGGTGGTGCCCCCTCCCTTTTTGATCCCTGAGGAGCCTTTCTGCACATGTGTAGTCGGTAAGGTCTCCTTGACCTCAAGAATGAGAAATATGTGGTCTCTTTATCTTTTATCTGGGCAGAGCTCAGCTCCTCTTTGCCTCTGCCATTACTGTTATCTTGAAGTGTCCACCGGAGGCGAAGTCCAGTTATTTACCGTATTCCTGTTGTTGTTTTTATCAGGAAGTGTAAACAGGAGGCTGGCTGTAAATGTCTAACCTGGAGCCCATCTATCTCCTGCCTCACTTTCCTTATTGATTTATAGAATTTCATTATATTTTGTGCTTACTGGTCTGTTATGGGTTAAATAATATCTTCTCCCAATCTGTTGATTCTCTTTTCACTTTTTAAAAATTTTTATTTTTTATAATTAATTTTTATTGGAATATAGTTGATTTTACAATGTTGTGTTTCTGCTGTACAGCAAAGTGAGTCAGTTATACATATATCCACTTTTTTAGATTCTATTCCCATATAGGTCATTACTTAGCATTAAGTAGAGTACCCTGTGCTATACAATAGGCTCTTATTAGTCATCTATTTTATATATAGTACTGTGTATATGTCAATCCCAATCTCCCAATTTAGCCCTCCTGCCCCCCACTTCCCTCTTGGTAACCATAAGTTTATTTTCTACACCTGTGGCTCTATTTCTGTTTTGTAAATAGGTTCAAATGTACCATTGTTTTAGATTTCACATATAAACGATTTCATATAATATTTGTCTTTGTCTGGCTTACTTCACTCAGTATGACAGTCTCTAGGTCCATCCATGTTGCTGCAAATGGCATTATTTCATTCTTTCTGTGGCTGAATAATATTCCAATTTATATGTATACCACATCTTCTTTATCCATTCCGCCGTCGATGGACATTTAGGTTGCTTCCACGTCCTGGCTATTGTAAATTGTGCTGCAGTGAACATTGGGGTACATGTATCTTTTCAAATTATGGTTTTCTCCAGATGTATGCCCAGGAGTGGGATTGCTGGGTCATATGGTAGCTCTATTTTTAGTTTTTAAAGGAACCTCCATACTGTTCTCCACAGTGGCTGTACCAATTTACATTCCCACCAACAGTGTAGGAGGGTTCCTTTTTTTCCACACCCTCTCCAGCATTTACTGTTTGTAGATTAAAAAAAAAATTTATTTATTTAGCTGCGCCATGTCTTAGTTGCGGCATGCGGGATCTAGTTCCCTGACCAGGGATCGAACCCGGGCCCCCTGCATTGGGAGCCTGGAGTCTTAACCACTGGACAACCAGGGAAGTCCCATATTGTTTGTAGAGATTTTGATGATGGCCGTTCTGACCAGTGGAAGGTGATACCTCATTTGCATTTCTCTGATAATTAGTGATGTTGAGCATCTTTTCATGTGCCTCTTGGCCATGTGTATGTCTTCTTTGGAGAAATGTCTATTTCTTTTCACTTTTCAAATGGGTGACTGAATGAACAAAAGCTGAACTAATGTAGTTTTTTTGTATTTAAGTTTTTGATAGTGTCAATTGCCCAGCTTAGACTTCGGTCAAAGGTGTATAAGAATGCCTGTTTCTCCACACTGCTGCCAACACTGGGCATTATCGGTTTTAATTTTTATTAATCTGATACCTGAAAAATGGTGCCTCATGGTTTTGATTTGTCTTAATTATGAGTAAGCCTGAACATACTTTCATAGGATTCTTTTTCTGTTCTTGTTCTTCATTTCTTCTTTTGGGTAGTTTGCTTTTTCTTAATTGACTTTCCTAATGGATTTGTAAGCGTTTCTGAAAGTTAAAGAAATTTGCCCGTTCTGCCATGTGTGTGCCTATATGTTGTACACATAGCCCTTCACTGCGGCCCACTGGATTAGGGAAACCTTAGCCTCTATAACACATTTACCCTCTTTGGCCCTTGAACACTTGGCCACATTGAGCAATAAAGTAAAAAGTTGCAGTCGGAGGCTGTGGGGACGGCAGAGGGAGGAGTGTTGTTCTGTGTAAGTGGGAGCAGCTGAGGTAGGGAGCGCGCGTGTGCGTTGTGGACGGCCATCTGATATTGAGGCGGTTCTAAAAATGGAGGCTGGGGAGAGAGTTTGAGTTGGGGTGACGGTGATGTGGCCTGCGTTCTTATTTCTTAAGAAGTAGGATGTTACTAATGCCTGGATGAGTAAGTCTGAGGTGTCTTGGGTGTAAGGTCGTATCTTAACAAATGGCACCGCGAAACAGAGCAAAGCTTCAAGTGAGCTTTATTAGGGAGCGCTCCCGGGCGAGGTTCACTGGTCCGAGAGAAAGGGGCCAGAGAAGTCGCACCCGGGCGAGGGTTTGGGCAGAATTTATAGGGGATGAAGGGAAAGGGGTGTGGTGAATCTGGGAGGGCGCAGGGTATTCCTTATTTGGTGGTCTTTTCGGCTATCCTGGGGGCCCGTTAGTCCCGCCCCTCGAAAGGCGGGAAGGCTGGGCCCCGGTGCAAAGTCCCCAGGTCAGTTCCTGGAACTGGGTGGTCCGGAGAATTTCGGTCTGATGCAACCTGTGAATCTGATTGTGTTCCCCTGCCTTGGGCTAGTTGGCCTTACATTGGGTAGCTTGGCTACTCTTGGCTGGCAGTGAGAGTAGGGGATTGAGTAGTTCTGAGGGTCCAGATGTGCCGGGCACATAGCCTGATGGGAGGCGTTACTGGGTGGGGAAATGGAAGCTTGAGAAAGCTGATTCGCTCCAGGTCACTAGGCTGTAAGTGGCCAAGCTGGGTCTCAGCTCGGGACTAGCTCCCTCCCCAGGCCAGGTCTGTGCAGTAATACTAATGGTTCTACCATGATTAGGCTCAATTAGGGGAGGACTCAGCTTTTATAAAGAGATTTGTCAGGAGAACCTTCTAACAAGAGCATAAAATTAGGACATATTTTAAATAGATTGCCATCTCAACAGTGAAATTTCACATTTCTATGTTTTAGTGTTAGTAATTGGCTTAAGTAGTCCTTCCAGGAGAACACAGGTAAATGAACAGTAATTATAATTGGACTCTATTGAAAAAGATCAGTCATCTTAATAGTCCTGTTCACTCCTCAAAGGATGTTCAACACAGGAAACCAGCCATGAATCTATTTTCCCCTTCTTGCATTTGGTAGAACTGGATGACACTAGACTTTCTCTTCACTCATTTTTTCACTCAACAACTCTTCACTATGTGCTCACTTTGTGCCGTTTTGTTGAGAGCTGAGTGGTGAACAGAACGGACTCAGGTCCTGCCCTCAGGGAGCCTAGAGTCTAGTGGAGAAGATAATAAACAAGTAAACAAACAAATACTTAACGGTTGTCATCAGTGCTGTGAAGGACGTTTGCAGGTGCCGTGACAGAGAATAATATGGGGACCACCTTTAGATGGGGGGAGCCCGGGAATGTCACATACATTTTGTGGGTGATTGGGTACTAACATTTAATTTTTGGTTAAAAATCCCTCCTGTAATCAGCCTGCCTCTCAACAGTTTTCTTTTAGCACAGGAGAAACAGCAGCACCCTATGAAGATGAAAAGCAGGACATGGAATGATTTCTTCTGGGGGCTACAAAACTAAGACAATGACGAGGCTCCCTGGATAGCCTCTCCTGCTTAGGTCTTCTGAAGGGAAGTACCATGCACCCCCCTAGCGCAGTCTTTTCTTACTATCTGGGTGTGAATCATGATTTTTAATGGAAATCTCTTCCTTGAGGTAAATAACTACCAGCCATCTTTTTTTTTTTTTGCGGTACGCGGGCCTCTCACTGTTGTGGCCTCTCCCGTTGCGGAGCACAGGCTCCGGATGCGCAGGCTCAGAGGCCATGGCTCACGGGCCCAGCCGCTCCGTGGCATGTGGGATCTTCAAGGACCGGGGCACGAACCCGTGTCGCCTGCATCGGCAGGAGGACTCTCAACCACTGCGCCACCAGGGAAGCCCTACCACCCATCTTTAATGGGAGTACCTGAAAGCATCTAAGGAGAATACAAATTCTAGAGTCTGTCTAGAAATAACATGAAAAATTCCTCTCCTGAGTTTGCTGCCCTTCAATAAAGCCGCTTACTCCAAGCGCATCTGGAAGGTTTGCTTTCTGCTCCCCACCCCTTGCTCCCTTTCCCACCTGCCAGCCCAGCAAGGGCCAAGTAGCAGCACACGGCTTAACCGTCTTCTTGGCCCAGAAGTCTCTGCCAAGCAGAAGTTTCCTCAGTTTATAAACACTTTCATTTTGGTTGTTTGAGCCATGATGAGAGCACCAGGTTTTCAAGGATATAATTTAATGACTGTGACTAGGATTCACCACCCATCTCCCAGGACTTTCGTAGAGAATTTTAGTTGGTGTGTTTCCCCTTTAGTTATGTGTATGTAGAATCTGGATGACATTAAACTTTCTCTTCACTCACTCACTCAGCAGCTGTTTACTAAACGCACACTTTGTGCCATTTTGGTAAGAGCTGAGAGAGTGGTGACCAGAAGAGACCCAGGTCTTGCCCTCATGGGCAAAACACCATTAATCAAACCACCATCCTTAAGCAAAACACCATCACTTAACACACCTAAACAAATTAACGATAATTCTTTGCATTCACCTAAATCCTCAGTCCACATTCAATTTTCTGGTCTTTTATTTGGCCTGGAAGAGGGCCTCTCTTTCTAGCCATTTTTAAAAAAAATTCTTAGTGTTGCTTCGCTTTCTTCCTATTCCCTCTTCCTAAGCAAGGTAACGTATAGCTCTAGACGATTTCCAGGTATTTGGTCACCTGTGGGAGAGATTTCACTTTTCAGGGAGAGGGAATAAAAGTAACCTGAGTCGGACGTGCACGCGATGGAAATCAAATCCTTGCCGCCATTAAACTGGCGTTTGGGGTCCATCTTGTGGCCAGAAGGTTTTTAACACAAACCTGGACTCCCGGTTGCCCTCTCGTGGCAATAGGCAGCATGACATCCTAGGACCCTTTCCCTGCCTTGTGTAGGATTACAGAAGTAAAGATACAGATGAGGAAGGGAGTTAAGAGTTAACTTTTAACTTAACAGCCATAAAGCAGATAGGACTCAGAGATGAGCCAGGAGAATGCCAACACTGGCATGGCATTTGCAATTGCTGCCTGCTGCCCTGCAGGATATTTAAGAAAACCCCAAATATGAAAATCCAAATTTACAATTTTGTGTGGCTGCGGTATGAATATATGACATATTCTCAATTATTACTTTTTGATCATTATCCTGTGTCTGAATCACAGAATTTTAGAGCTGGAAAAGATCTTAGAAATTAGTCAACAAAATTGTGTTGAAGTTTTACTATTAGCCTCTGTACTAAGTGCTGTTAGAGACCTAAGATGATTTAGATACGTATAAACCCTTTCCTCAAGGAGTTAAATGTGTAGAGGTAAAGACAGATGAATGAATAGGTAAATGCCACGTAGTATGCAGTGACAGTGGAAGACCATGCTTGCTGTAGGACAGAGATGTGGAATGGCCACTTCTACCTGGAGGTCAGGGAAGGCTTGAAAGAGAGGAGGTAGCACCGGACTTGTGTCTTGCAGAAGAGGGAGTTTTCTAGGTGGGCTGGGTGAGGGTGGAGATAGAAGAGGGAGGCCTGGGCAGTTGGAAAGCACACGCAGGGAGGCGGGACGTTGCATTGGGTGTCCAGGTACTGCAAATACGGCTGTAGCATGGGGTGGGAGGTACATAGTAGATGCTCCATAAATCCTTGCTGAATGAATGAATGAGAGAATGAATGATGATGACGGGAGTGGTGAGAGAGGAGGGTGAAGAGGTTATGTGGGGGACAGATCATATGAACATTATGGAATATGTTCCATAATTATGTTCCATAATTCATAAGGAATATGAACATTATGCTGGAAGAGGTGAGGGAGGGTGGGGCAGGGACCATTGAAGTGCTTAAGCAGTGCAGCTGCAGGATCAGATTGATGTTTAAAAATAATTTGGCGAGGACTTCCCTGGTGGCGCAGTGGTTAAGAATCTACCTGCCAATACAGGGGACATGGGTTCGAGCCCTGGTCCAGGAAGATCCCACATGCCGCAGAGCAACTTAGCCCGTGCACCACAACTACCGAAGCCTGCGCTCTAGAGCCCAGGAGCCACAACTGCTGAGCCCACGCGCCACAACTACTGAAGCCTGCGTGCCGAGAGCCTGTGCTCTGCAAGAGAGAAGCCACCGCAAGGAAGAGTAGCCCCCGCTCATGGCAGCTAGAGGAAACCCGAGCACAGCAACGAAGGCCCAACGCAGCCATAAATAAATAAATAAATAAACAAATAATTTGGTTAGAGAATTCCCTGGTGGTCCAGTGGTTAGGGCTCCGTGCTTCCCCTGCAGGGGGCACCAGTTTGACCCCTGGTCAGGGAACTAGAGCCCACATGCCACAACTAAAGATCCTGCATGCTGCAATGAAGATCCCACACGCAGCAACGAAGACCTGGTGCGGCCAAAAAAATAAATAAATATTAAAAAATAATAATTTGGTTAGCAGTGAGAAGGAAGCAGAAAACTAATTAGCAGGGTACTTTAATAATTTGGTGAATGATAAGGGCCTGAGATGGTGGAAATGGAACATTGAGGAAGGAATGGATTTAAGTACTATTTATTATTTTTACTTTAAATTTTTTCCAGTTTTATTGGAATATAATTGACATATAACTGTGTTAGTTTAAAGCATACAACATAATGATTCGATAATACATGTATATTCAAAATGGTTACCATGGTGTGTTTAGTTAACATTCACTACCACCCATAGTTACAAATTTTTTTCCTCGTGATGAGAACTTTTAAGATTTACTCTCTTAACAACTTTAAAATATATAATATTGTTAACTACTACAGTCACCATGCTGTAAGTTACATCCCCAGAACTTATTTATCTTATAGCTGGAAGTTTGTACCTTTTGATCACCTTCACCTAATTCCCCCACCTCCCACCCACCCCCACCTCTGCTGACTACCAATCTGCCCCCTGTTTCTATGAGTTTGGTTTTTTTAGATTCCACAAATGAGATAATACAGTATTTGTCTTTCTCTGTCTGACTTATTTCACTTAGCATAATGCCCTCCAAGTCCATCCATATTGTCACAAATAAAAGGATTTCCTTTTTTGTTATGGCTGTATAATGGTCCACTGTGTGTGTGTGTGTGTGTGTGTGTGTGTGTGTGTGTGTGTGTGTGTATATATACACACCATATTTTCTTTATCCACTCAACAACACATAGGTTGTTCCCATGTCTTGGCTATTGTGAATTGTGCTGCAATGAACATGGGAGTGCAGATATCTCTTTGAGATGATTTTGTTTCCTTCGGTATGTATACCCAGAAGTGGAATTACTGGATCACATGGTAGTTCTATTTATAAATTTTTTAAGGAACCTCCATGTTGCTTTCCATAGTGGCTCCACTTTACATTCCCACCAACAGTGCACGAGGGTTCCCTTTTCTCCACATCCTCACCAACACTTGTTATCTCTTGTCTTTTTTTTTTTGTAAATTTGTTTTATTTATTTACTTTTGGCTGCATTGGGTCTTTGTTGCTGGGCGGGGACTTTCTCTAGTTGCGGCGAGCAGGGGCTGCTCTTCGTTGCAGTGTGCAGGCTTCTCATTGCAGTGGCTTCTCTTGTTGCGGAGCATGGGCTCTAGGTGCACGGGCTTCAGTAGTCGTGGCACGCAGGCTCAGTAGTTGTGGCTCATGGGCTGAGTTGCTCCGCAGCATGTGGGATCTTCCCAGACCAGGGACTGAACCCGTGTCGCCTGCACAGATAGGCAGATTCTTAACCACTGCGCCAGCAGGGAAGTCCCTGCCCATCTTTTAACTGAATTTTTTTTTTTTTTTTTGCGGTACGCGGGCCTCTTGCTGTGGCCTCTCCCGTTGCGTGGAGCACAGGCTCCGGACGCGAAGGCTCAGTGGCCATGGCTCATGGGCCCAGCCGCTCCGTGGCATGTGAGATCCTCCCAGACCGGGGCACGAACCCACGTTCCCTGCATTGGCAGGCAGACTCTCAACCACTGGGCCACCAGGGAAGCCCCTAATTGAATTGGTTTTGCTTTTGTTTTGTTTGCTATTGAATTGTATACGTTCTTTATATATTTTGAATATTAACCCCTTATTAGATTTATGATTTGCAAGTATTTTCTCCCATTCCATAGGTGGCCTTTTGATTTTGCTGATGGTTTCCTTTGCAGAAGCTCTTTAGTTTGATGTATTTCCACTTGTTTATTTTTACTTTTGTTGTCTTTGCTTTTGGTATCAAATCCAAAAAGATCATTGCCAAGGCTGATGTCAATGAGCTTACTCTCTATGTTTTCTTCTAGGAGTTTTATGGTTTCAGGTCTTATGTTCAAGTCTTTAATCCATTTTGAATTGATTTTTGTGTATGGTATAAGATGGGGGTCCAGTTTCATTCTTTTGCATTGGCTGTCCAGTTTTCCCAACACCATTTATTTTTTAGTTATTTTTTTTGTGATACACGGGCCTCTCACTGTTGTGGCCCCTCCCGTTGTGGAGCACAGACTCCAGACGCACAGGCCCAGCAGCTATGGCTCATGGGCCCAGCCGCTCCGTGGCATGTGGGATCCTCCCGGAACAGGGTACGAACCCACGTCCCCTGCATCGGCAGGTGAACTCTCAACCACTGCACCACCAGGGAAGCCCCAACACCATTTATTGAAGAGACTATCATATCCCATTGTATATTCTTAGCTCCTTTGTTGTAATTAATTGGATATATGTGCATGGGGTTATTTGTGAGCTCTTTATTCTATTCCATTGATCTGTGTCTGTTTTTATGCCATTACCATAGTGTTCTAATTACTATAGCTTTGTAATGTAGTTTGAAATCAGGAAGTGTGATGCCTCTGGCTTTGTTCTTCTTTCTCAGTTTCTTTGGTTATTCAGGGTCTTTTGTGGTTCCCTACAAATTTTAGGATTGTTTTTTCTGTTTCTGTGAAAAATGCCATTGGAATTTTGATAGGGATTACACTGAACCTGTAGATTGCTTTGGGTAATATGGACTTTTTAACAATATTAATTCTCCTAATCTATGATCATGGAATATCTTTCCATTTATTTGAGTCTTATATGTCTTACAGTTTTCAGCTTTATCTCTCAGGACTCCTCTGCTCACTTCCTCCAAGCCAGACCCTTAAACACATTGGAACACATTTCCCCTTCCTCTGCATTGCCACCAAAATTCTTTCCATCCTTTAAGGTCAAGATTAAACTGTCCTTCATTCAACATTCCCTGATCCTTCCAGCCCAAACTTTTTTTGTTTTTTACTTTTCTGAACTTCTATAGCATGTAACACATACTGTCCTCTTCTGTAGTAATTTTGAATCCATTTTATTCCCTCTAAGCCTGTTAAGGTAGAAAAGTTTTGTCTTATTTCCCTTGTTTTCTCCTAAGAGCCTAACAAAATGTCCTATATGCTGTATGCTCAGTGAATATTAGAGGAATAATTGATTATACAGAAATCCTTAGGAAGTAGCTTAACGGGGTATGTGCTATGGTCTGAATGTATCCCCCAAATTTGTATGTCAAAATCCTAATGCCTGGTGTGATGGTATCAGTATACTGTAGTAGGTAGAGCCTTTGGAGGTGCTTAAGCCATGAGGATGGAGCCCTCTTGAATGGGATTAGTGCCTTATTTTTTTTTTTAATTAATTATTTATTTATTTATTTTTGGCTGCATTGGGTCTTCATTGCTATGCACAGGCTTCCTCTAGGTGTGGCGAGTGGGGGCTACTCTTCGTTGCGGTGCATGGGCTTCTCGTTGCGGTGACTTCTTTTGTTGTGGAGCACAGGCTCTAGGCATGTGGGATTCAATAGTTGTGGCACGCGGGCTCAGTAGTTGTGGCTCACGGGCTTTAGAGCGCAGGTTCAGTAGTTGTGGTGCATGGACTTAGTTGCTCTGTGCCATGTGGGATCTTCGCGGACCAGGGCTCGAACGCATGTCCCCTGCATTGGCAAGCAGATTCTTAACCACTGCATCACCAGGGTAGCCCACAATAGGCACTTTTCATCCATTGTTTCTGATCCTCAAAAATAATACTTCAAGGTAGGTATTATTATTATCCACCTTTTACAGGTGAGGAATACGAAGCTCGATGAATTCAAACATCTCACTCAGGGCCACATAGCTAATAAGTGCTAGAAATAGTCTTTACATTACTTTCTCACCCTTGCAGAGGGAGGGCGAGGTGGGGGTGAGGAATGAAGTTTGACTGGTGGAGGCCTGGGGAGGCAGTGAGGGCCTGTGATGAGGTGAGCAGAAATAGAACCAGGTTTTGTGGGGCTGAAGTTTTTACAATTTGGGGGGCCCTTTAAGAAAAAGCATGCAAAAGTATGTACAAAATTGCCTATTTAGATACTTATTTAGGATGAAAAAATAAATCACAATGAATGACTGATGCTTTGGAGACTCAGCATACTTTCTTCTGATTCTTTTTTTAATATATTAATTTATTTTTGGCTGCATTGGGTCTTTCTTGCTGCGCACAGGTTTTCTCTAGTTGCGGCGAGCGGGGGCTACTCTTCATTGCGGTGCGCAGGCTTCTCATTGCGGTGGCTTCTCTTGTTGCGGAGCATGGGCTCTAGGCGCGTGGGCTTCAGTAGTTGTGGCACGCGGGCTCAGTAGTTGTGGCTGCCGGGCTCTAGAGCACAGGCTCAGTAGTTGTGGCACACGGGCTTAGTTGCTCTGAGGCATGTGGGATCTTCCCGGACCAGGGCTTGAACCCATGTCTCCTGCATTGGCAGGTGGATTCTTAACCACTACGCCACCAGGTAAGTCCTTTTCTTCTGATTCTTTTTAGGCAATTCAGTAGAATTGCTCACATAGAAATACCTTCTGATTGCTTGGCCTCCCCATCTAGACCCTTGACAACTCCAACATGCCCAGAGGCCTCCCAGGTGAGTGCCCTGAGGCTGAAACTTCCTTAGCCTCACTGTGAATCACCTTTGGAGGTGGCTAGGGTGTGGAGTGAGGGATGAGGGAGAGATCAGAGATGGGCTATAAGTATCAAGAGAAGGATGTGTATACTACATGTTACCTGATGATTCTACAAAGTGAAGGGGTTGGGGAGAGAGTGCGAGGAGAAATGATGTTTTGTCTTTCAGACTTAAAAAAAAAAAAAAAACTCCACATCAGAACAGCCATGTTAAAATGTGAAGTCCCCCTTTCCACCCTGGTGAGCCCTCGCCATCTTGTCTGTTGCGTCAAGGAGATGGTTTAGTGAAAGGGACCTGGAAACTGAGTTTTGAAAATGAAATCGTCCATCAGCAACAAAACATTTTTAATATTTTAGGGGTGTGTGTGTGTGAGTGCAGACACTTGTGAGAGAGGGAGAGAGGGAGAGGAGAGAGTTTTTAAGCAGGCCAGACTTCAATCTCTGATTTTTTTTCTTCATAACTTTTTAGATTGGCTGCTAAATCTTATTTTAAACTAAATATAAAACACATCTTCACATCTATACTGTGAAGACAATTATTCCCAATACCTGTTTACATTGATTATTTCTAAAAAACAAGGATGCTATGAGGAAATATCTAGGGCAGATATAAAGGAGACAGTTGAAGGTGGTCTAGGCCAAGAAACCTGTTTTCCTCTGTAATGCAGACTGGTTGTCTGTAAGCTTAACAATAGGCAGACCCGTGATGTTCTCTTGGAGACCTGTGAGCTGAGCTGGCCCTGAAGGTCTGGCCCAAAAGATGAGTCTCCTAGAAGGGAGAGGGATGAATGGTAGTCCCCAGGGTACAACCAAGTGAATGGGGTTGATTGCTGATGATAAGAAGAAAACAAAGAGGATGTGGGTGAGCAGAAGTATTTAATAAGCCTTGGACACAGCTTAACTGAAATTCACAGACATTTAGTAATAAATTGTCTACGTGATTTAAAAATTTTTGAAAATCTGTTTTTTTGCTCTATATTATTAGGGAAGAATTACTGCTTATTAGTCTTCAACAATTTAGAGGGACTTATTTTATTAGATCTTTTCCAGACAGTAAATGTCACACTTTATTTTTTTTAAAGAGGAGAAAAGGTGGAGAGTTGGGGGTCTAGCCTGGTCTGAGGAGCAAGAGGAGTGGGGTGCTGTTGGGGCCTATGTGCATTGAATCTTTTGTAGGGGGGGACTTAGGTGGTACTTCGCTAATTAGTAACTAAAAGAAGACTGTGGAAGCTGTTGAGGACAAACATTGCCTCATACACTTTCTGCTGAAGGACACCTTGCATAGGAACTGGTCACCAACCCCACTTTCTCTGTGATTAGAATGGAACAAGTAGCACAAACGTGGGTGGAAAGGTGTGGTAGATAGAATAATGGCCCCCTAATTCCTGGTGTCTTTGAATATGCTAAATTATACGGTAAAAGAGACTTTGCAGAGGGAATTAAGGTTATGAACTTTAACATAGGAAGATTATCCTGGATTATCCAGATGGGCCTAATGTAATCACATCGTAATCACATGAGCCTTTAGAAGGGGGAGAGAAAGGCAGGAAAATGAGGTATGAGAGGTATGAGACTAAAGAAGAGGCAGGAGAGACTTAAAGCTTGGAAAGGACTCAAACCCTGGCTTTGAAGATGGAGGAAGGGGGCCACATCCAAGAGGGCAGCCTCTAGAGCAGCAAGGTGACAGCCAGCAAGGAAGTGAGGACCTCAGTCCTACAACCACAAGGAACTGAATTCTGCCACCAACCTGAACGATCAAGCAAACAGATTCTCTCCTAGAGCTTCTAGAAAAGAATGCAGCCCTGCCAACACCTTGATGTTAACCTGGAGAGACCATGTCAGACTCCTGACCTACAGAACTGTAGGATAATAAATTAGTTTTACGTTTCTAAATTTATGGTGATTTGTTACTGAAGCAATAGAAAACGAATACAGCAGGTCAGGCACTTAGTTTCTTTCATATATGTGTATATATATGTGTGTATATATATATATTTTTGTTTTGTTTTGTTTTTTGGCCACACCACGCAGCACATGGAATCTTAGTTCCCTGACCAGAGATTGAACCCACACCTCCTGCAGTGGAGGCATGGAGTCTTAACCACTGGACCACCAGGGAAATCCCACTACTTAATTTCTTATGTCAGTAGTCCTTCACTTTTTGAGAGTCATAGACAGCTTTGAGAATGTGATGAAAGCTACGGGTCTTCTATCTAGAAGAATTCATATACACACAGAACTGAGTATAATTTCAAGAGGTTCATGAACCCACCAAAGCACCTCTCATGGATCAGGTTAAAAACCTTTGTAGAAGGTAGTGTTTAGTGGAGACAAGCAGGGTACAAGTGGCTGCCTTGTAATCTCCCACCGAAGGCTGTCGCAGTACCCAGGAGAGCACTTAGCTGGGTTGCATTGAACTAATTCCGTTTCAGTGAAATGAATTTCATAGATAGTGAAGCTAAAAGGCCACCATCTCAGCCTGCTCTTTTACTGATGAGCTCCTTGGAGGGCACACTGTTGAGTGTGACAGTCAGTCTTCATCAGATAGCCACTGATATCTAGTGATTTGAGGATCATACAAAGGTTTAGAGAATAATGAAGCATTGAAATCAAATTTTTGAGGTATAAACGTTATTTAATAACTCATATAGACACATATATGAAAAGAGCCTCAACAGCCAAAGAACTTATATGTGGAGGAATGATTGTCACTTGCTGCTCCTTTGGATCATATACATAGTGATACCACTGGCAAGAATGTATGAAGGAAGGAAAAAAATGAAAATCTAAAGATTATTTTTTTCAGCAGATTTTAATTTAATCTGGTTCACCTAAAGAAATTTTATGTGACCTTCTTTGCACATAATAGGCCTTTAGTATACATCTGTTTATTTTAGCCATTAAAAGTAGAATTTTAATATTGAGACAGACCTTTAATATAATTCCTTTTTAAAGTGAGGAAGCACAGAATAGAAGGTGGAAAGAAGAGAAAGTATGAAGATACTTTCCTTCCATGGGCTTTTTATGTAGGAAGCTGAAGTTCCTTCTCTCCTCCTTCCATGACCACAACCACTACCAGTTATTATTTATTGAGCTACTAATGTGTCAGATATCAAAACCATCATTATTAATCCTACAGCAATTCTACAAAGTAGATCTTATTATCCCCACGTGTAGATGACAAAAGTGAGACCTGGTGGGACTGTTATGATGTTTCCAAGTTCATAAAGCTCATTAATGCAGAGGCAAGAGTCAAACCTACCATTCTTTAGTCCAGAGCCTGTGCTGTTTCCAATATGCCATGCAGCCTCTGTCAGGCTGGGAAGGAGATGACCACAGTGGGCTTGGTGAAGTACCAGCGGATGATTGGTGAAGCGGCCAAGGGAAGCCGGGCTGAAGGATGAGACAGAAAGAGCAAAGGAAAGACAGAAGAGATGTGGCATATGCAGAGAAAGGTGGCTGGATGCCGGGTGGGAGTTAGCAGAGTGGTTTCTTCCACCAGCCATGGTCGATGGCTTGGAGGCCCTTCCTTGACAGCCGGCCAGGCAAGTGGGCTTTGAGGAGGTGTAAGGGGAAGACATTGATGAGTTGCTTGACTCCTTCAAAAAGGAGCTGTGCCTTGTGACTGGTTCCAAAATCTTTGTCCATTGACAGATACACTTTTTCCTGCCTGGGATTCTGTGGTATGAACGGTACCATAGAATGGTAAGAACACAATGAGGGTTAAAGGCATGTACTTTCTATTCATTCTATTCACTCAGCATCCTTGAGCTTCTTGGGGTTTGCAGTGTGCTTTTAGTCAAACCCAGGAAACATCTGCAGTATGCTGTCTTCTCCTTGCATGTATCTCTTGGTGACATTTAGTTTCAAACCCATAGGTTTAGCATTTCCTTGTTTCTTTGTGCCAAAGTTTCCAAAAGTGGAAACTTATTTTCTTACAGGATGAAAATATGTAAAGGAAACTAAGATACATGTTGCAGGGAAGATAAACAATAGCACCTAGTCTTTGAGACAATGATAATGACAGGGATGGGTGGGTGTAAATTTGAGTGGTTGTCCTCAGGTTACATTTCTACTGTAGCCTGCTGCAGGCTGATAGCCAGACTGACTACAAGTTTCGGACATGCACCATGCCTTTTTCCAGGTTTTCAACCACATTGTTCCAAAGCATTTCTGCCAAAAAAAAAAAAAAAAAAAAAAAAAACACAAAAAAAAAACACAAAAAAAAAAAAAAAAAAAAAAAAAAAAAA
>NW_020185339.1:22728028-22772894 GCF_003031525.2 Neophocaena asiaeorientalis asiaeorientalis | reverse complement strand
TTGTTTTAAAAGAAACGAACAAAAAAAAAAAAAAAAAAAAAAAAAGAAATCCAATAGAAAATCCACGTGGTTCCAAATCCACATAATGAAAACCATGAATGCGAGGGGTGCTTATAGGTCTATGGACTTCCACCTAAAATTCTTTTGGGAAAAGTATCAATTTTAGAATATAAAAATAGACATGAATGATGGTTATGGTGGTTGTATTTTTAAATTTTTAATTCCTTAATTTAAAATCATCACTAATTATTTTTAATTTTTCTTCCAGTTTTATTTTGATATTATTGACATACAGCACGTGTATATTTAAGGTAGAATGATTTGACTTACGTATATCATGAAATGATGATCACAGTATGTTTAGTGAACATCCATCATCTTATATAGGTACAAAATTAAAGACATAGGGGCTTCCCTGGTGGCGCAGTAGTTGAGAGTCCACCTGCCGATGCAGGGGACGTGGGTTCGTGCCCCAGTCCGGGAAGATCCCACATGCCGCGGAGCAGCTGGGCCCGTGAGCCATGGCCGCTGAGCCTGCGCGTCCGGAGCCTGTGCTCTGCAACGGGAGAGGCCGCAACAGTGAGAGGCCCACGTACCACAAAAAAAAAAAAAAAAAATTAAAGACATAGAAAAAAGAAAAAAAAATTTTTTTTGTTAGGATAACTCAGGATTTACTCTCTTAACAATTTTCATATATAACATAGAGCAGTGCTAATTGTATTTATCATGGTGTACATTATATCCCTAGTTCTTGTTTATCTTATAACTGGGAGTTTGTACCTTTTGACTGCTTTCATCCAATTCCCCCTCCCTTCTCACCCACTTCTGGTAACTACAAATCTGATCTCTTTTTCTATAAGTTTGTATGTTTGTTTGCTTTTAAAGTATAATTGACCTATGACACTATGTTATTCCCTGTCACACAACATAGTGATTTTTTTCTCTGCATTTCAAAATGATCACCACAATAAGTCTAGTTATGATTTGTCACCATACAAAGATAATCCTTAGTTATTGACTATATTCCCCACACTGTAAATTTCATACTCATGACTCATTTATTTTGCACTTGTAAGTTTGTACCTCTTAATCTCCCTCATCTATTTCTTTCTTCCCTCCACCGCCTTCTCCTCTGGTAACCACCTGTTTGTTCTCTGCATCTATGACTCTGTTTCTGTTTTGTTATGTGTGTTCATTTGTTTTGTTTTTTAGATTCCGCATATAAGTGAACTCATACAGTATTTGTCTTGAAGAGGGAATTTGGCAATATCTAAGAAAACTACATATGAATTTACCCTTTGACCCAATTCTGTAGGAATTTATCCTGAAGAACCATCTCCAACAATACAAAACTACATATGCGTAAGATTATATGTCGCAGTATACTTGTAATTGCAAAATGTTGGAGCTAACCTCAATATGTATACATAGGAGACAGACTGAATATACATACTGGAGTGCTATACCCATAATAGACTACCAGGCAGCTTTTATGGAGTGATTTTCAGGATTTACTGTTCAGTGAAAAAAGCAAAGAACAAAAAAGAATAAATAGTATGCTACATTTGGGGTAAGAAATAAGGAGAAATAGGGCTTCCCTGGTGGCGCAGTGGTTAAGAATCCACCTGCCAGTGCAGGGGACACAGGTTCAATCCCTGGTCTGGGAAGATCCCACATGCCGCAGAGCAGCTAAGCCCGTGCACCACAACTACTGAGCCTGTGTGCCATAGCTCCTCAAGCCCGGGCGCCTAGAGCCGGTGCTCTGCAACAAGAGAAGCCACTGCAATGAGAAGCCCGCGCACCACAACGAAGAGTAGCCCCCGCTCCCCACCACTGGAGAAAGCCTGCACACAGCAACAAAGACCCAACGCAGCCAAAAATAAATAAATAAAATAAATAAATTAAAAAAAAAACCTTTACAAATAAGGGGAAATAATATGCCTATATCTGCTCATTTTTTACAAAATGATATATTGAAAGAATAAACCAGAAACGAATGAAATTTACCTATAGAGGGAGAGTGGGAACAGAGTGGAAGGAATATAAGAGATAATGACACTTCTCTGGATAAGCATTTGTGTACAGTTTTGACTTTAGAACCATGATTTTTTGGGTCTCCTTCTTTAGTTTGTTATAAGGGTAGCCAGACAGGTAAAATGTGGTATAATGTATCTATTATGCTGTTTAGGCTAAAGGTCAAGGTCTACATCTTTCTTTAAGGAAGTGGGATATTTTCCAAGGTACTCACTTTTCCAAATTTAAGTAGAAATGTGTGGACCTTAGCTCCATTCTTGGCATTAATGTAATTGAGTGACACCGTGTACTTTTCTGTGTCCAACTTGTCAGCCTAGGGATTGACTACTCTTGAGTCAGAAATGTGCTTTATCAGTTGTGATGCTCTTGGCCAAAAGTAATAGAAAATCCAATTCAAATTTGTTTAAACATTTACTATCTTATGTAACAGTCTGGAGAAAGGGCATGTCCTCAGTGACCTCATCAAGGACCTACGTTCCTTCCATCTTTCTGGTTTTTTTTTGTCATCCTCAGCATGTTACCTTTTCCTCTGAAGTTGCCTTCTTTCATGATTCCAGGTTGTCTGCCACAGCTTCAAGGGTTGACAACACCAGGAAACAGGAAATGAACTGTGCCTATCATGTGTTCCTTTTAAAGAGCAACTTTCTTAGAAGGCCTCCAGCATATTTCCCCTTGGCATCTCATTGGCAGAGTTGGCAAGGGAAATGGCAATTATCATGAATCACTTAGAATAATCAAGATTAATCCTCTTAGGCTGAGGAGGAAGTATAGTAATGCATTTGGACACTGATATCTAACAAATAAAACAAATACCTAAAACAAATAAAATTTTCCACAAGAATGGAAGAAGGGAGAAGGGGGACTGATATTGGATATAGTGCCACATCCCCTCGCCCAATGAGTGATGGTGATGGTAGGTAGCTATATGGTGCGGTAAATGGTCCTTTAGGGAAAAAAATCTGTGCACAAAGCAAGTTCCCTTAGAAGAAGATGTGACCTGGCAGACAATTATCAGCATTTCTCATATATTATTATTATTATTATCATCATTATTATTATTATTTTGGCCGTACCTCGCGGCATGTGGGATCTTAGCTCCCGACCAGGGATCCAACCCGCGCCCCCTGCAGTGGAAGTGCGGAGTCTTAACTGCTGGACCACCAGGGAAGTCCATGTCATATATTAACATTTGTTGCATCAGTTAACTAGTGATGAATGTGATTATCTGATGGGAACATTATTTTTAAAATTTATTCCAAAATAACAACTTTTTGTTAAATTATATAAATATATAATCCTTGTAAAGAAGTTAAACCATAAACTAAGAAAATAATTGCAGTTGTAAAGAGGAAGGAGGAGTATGTTTATTTACTACGATGGAGTGATCTTCAGGTCTACTGGTAAGTTAAAAAGCAAGGAGGGATTTGAAATTAAGAAAAAAAATTCTGTTAAATTACATGAATCTTTGTAAAGGACAGTAATGAAGGCTGGAGGCCTAAGTAAGTAATGATGAAACACTGATACTAGACAGTTATAACATTGTATGAAAACAGTTATAAATGCATCTGTAGTACCTCTTTTTTTAAAAAAAATAAATTTATTTATTTATTTTTGGCTGTGTTGGGTCTTCGTTGCTGCACACGGGCTTTCTCTAGTTGCAGACAGCGGGGGCTACTCTTTGTTGTGGTGTGCGGGCTTCTCATTGCCGTGGCTTCTCTTGTTGCGGAGCGTGGACTCTAGGCACATGCGCTTCAGTAGTTGTGGCACACGGGCTCAGTAGCTGTGACACGCGGGCTCTAGAGCGCAGGCTCAGTAGATGTAGTACATGGGCTTAGTTGCTCTGTGGCATGTGGGATCTTCCCAGACCAGGGCTCGAACCTGAGTTCCCTGCACTGGCAGGTGGATTCTTAACCACTGTGCCACCAGGGAAGGCCCTGTAATACATCTTCAATTGATCTTGTACAGCAGATATTCCTTAACATTTATTTTCCTGCCATACTAATGCTATATTGTTCCCCTTCTCAGGATCATAATGTTTTTTTTACTTTTTAATTGAAGTATAGTTGATTTACAGCATTATATTAATTTCAGTGGTAAACATAGTGATTCAATATTTTCATGGATAGGATCATAGTTTTTATTTATTTCAATTTTGGAACTGACTTGAAAAGAGATAGTATGTATCCAAAATTCCAAAATAAATAGATCAAGTTTCTAAAATTGAAAAAAAAAAGAATACAATTCCCTTTGCAATAGCATCAAAAAGAATAAAATACTTAGGAATAAATTTAAAATAAAGTGCAAAACTTATACTCTGAAAACTACAAAAATATATAAAAGAAATTAAAGAAGACATGAATAAATTGAAAGACATCAAATATTCATGGATTGGAAGACTTAATAATGCTAAGATGGATGGCAGTACTTTCCAAATTTACCTACAAATTCAACACAATCCCTATCAAAATCCCAGTTGGCTTTTTTTTTTCCAGAAATTTATAATTTATATGGAAATGCAAGGAATCAAGAATAACTAAACAATCTTCAAAAAGAAGAACATGGTTGGAGGACTCAGTTCCTGAGTTCAAATTTACTACAAAGTTACAGTAATCAAGACAGTGTGGCACTGGCATAAGGGTAGATATATAGATCAATGGAATAAAATTGAGAGTCCAGAAATAAACCATTACATTTATGGTCAACTGATTTTCAACAATGGTGCCAACACAATTAAATCAGGGAAAGAATAGAAAAGTCTTTTCAACAGGTGGTGCTAGGACAATTGAATATTCACATGCAAAAGAATGAAGTTAGACCCCTACCTCATGCCATACACAAAAATTAATTCATAACTATGAATCATAGATCGAAATGTAATAACTAAAACTATAAAACTTTTAGAATAAAACACCAGAGTAAATCTTTGTGACCTTGGGTTATGCAAAGCCTTCTTAGACATGATGCCCAAAGTATAGCAACAAAAGAACGAGTAGATAAATTAGACTTCATCAAAATAACAACAATTAAAAAAAACTTTTGTGCTTCAAAGAACACCATCAAGAAAATGAAAAGACAACAGAATGGGAGAGAATATTTGTAAATCACACATTGATAAGGAACTTGTATCTAGAAGATATAAAGAACTCTTATAACAGCAATAGAAAGACAAATAACCCAACTGATAATTGGGTGAAGGATTTGAACTGACATTTCTCCAAAGAAGATATACAAATGGCCAATAAGCACATAAAAAGATGCTCTGCATCATTAGTATTAGAAAATGCAAATCAAAACCACAATGAGTGGGACTTCCCTGGTGGTGCAGTGGTTAAGAATCCACCTGCCAACGCAGGGGACATGGGTTTGATCCCTGGTCCGGGAAGATCCCACATGCCGCAGAGCAACTAAGCCCGTGCGCCACAACTACTGAGCCTGCGTGCCACAACTACTGAAGCCCGCGTGCCTAGAGCCCGTGCTCCACGACAAGAGAAGCCACCGCAATGAGAAGCCCATGCGCTGCAACGAAGAGTAGCCCGCAGTGGCTGCAACTAGAGAAAGCCCACACGCAGCAATGAAGACCCAATGCAGCCAAAAAATAAACAAAAACAAACAAACAAAAAAACCCCACAGTGAATTAACATCTCACTCCCACTAGGATGGCTATAATAAAAAAGATGGGTAAGAACAAATGTGGCAGGAATGTTGAGAAATTGGAACTCACATTGCTGGTGGGAATGTAAAATGGTACAGCTGCTTTGGAAAACAGTCTGGCAGTTCCTCTAAATGTTAAACATGGGGTTATCATATGACCCAGCAATTCTACTCAAGAGAAATGAAAACATAAGCTTACACTACACAGTAACTTGTACACAAATGTTCAGAGCAGCATTATTCACAATTGCCCAAAAGTGGAAACAACCCAAATGTCCATCAACTGATGAATAGATAAGTAACATGTGGTGTATCCATACGATGGAACATATTCCGCAATAAAAAAGGAACAAAGTACTGATACACATACGATATGGATGAACCTTGAAAACATTATGGTAAATTAAAAAAGCCAAACATAAAAGAACACATATTGTATGATTCCATTTATATGAAATATTCAGAATAAGCAAATCTATAGAGACAGAAAGTATCAATAGATAAGTGGTTACTTAGGGCTCGGGAAGATGGGGGGATTGAGAGGGAATGACTAAGGCAGGCAGAGTGTCTTTTGGGGATAATTAAAATGTTCTAAAATTGTGGTGATTGTTGCATAACTTTGTGAGTATACTAAAAACCATTAAATTGTACAGTTATTTTTATTTTTTATTGAAGTATAGTTGATTTACAATGTTATGTTAGTTTCAGGTGTACAGCAAACTGATTCAGTTATACATATATATATATATATTTTCCACAGATTCTTTTCCCTTATAAGTTATTACAGAATATTGAGTATAGTCCCCTGTGCTATACAGTAGGTCCTTGTTGGTTATCTACTTTATATATAGTAGTGTGTATATGTTAATCACAAACTCCTAATTTATCCCTCCCAACTTCTCCTTTGGTAACCATAAGTTTGTCTTCTATGTCTGTGGGTCTATTTCTGTTTTGTATATAAGTTCATTTGTATCATTTTTTTTAGATTCCACATATAAGTGATATCATATGATATTGTCTTTCTCTGACCGGCTTACTTCACTTGGTATGATAATCTCTAGGTCCATCCATGATGCGGCAGATGACATCATTTCATTCTTTTTTATGGCTGAGTACTATTCCATTGTATAATTATACCACATCTTTTTTATCCATTCATCTGTCGATGGACATTTACATTTTAAATGAGTGAATTGACTGCACAGTAGCATACCATTTATTTTAAAAGAAAGAATATAATTGCTTATATATCTAAAAATAGAAGGATAAACAGTAAAACGAATGGTTGTTTATATGGCAAGGGAGGGATAAGCACAGACAGGACAGGGGTAGAAGCTAGATTTTTTTCTAATAGCCTTTGTCCTACAGACTTGACTTTAGAACCATGTAAATATTTTATATAGTTAGAAACCAAAGTTAAATTAAAAAATATAATGGCTAAAAATTGAAATCAAGAATAAACAAATTAAACTATGTATTGAGTTGGTGGCATAATCACACGAGGAATCTAAGTGACTTTAAAACACTGTAATTGACTACACATCCCTATTAGAATATATCCTGATAACAAAAGGAGTTACAAAAAGCCCACCCCGCCCCCAACAAATAACAGTTTTCAGTAACCATACTGTGGTGGTAGTGCCAAGACTGTTGCTCTGAGACTGTTGTTTGTACATGGTGGGATAAAGCAAACGAGTAATTGTTGTAGTTTAGGCATGGGTAAAAGCAGATACAGATTTGAGATTGATGCGGGTAGTCCTGATTTTGAATTGGACATATTAGTATAAACTCATGTTGCGTTGTATCTTTAACCAACAAGGACACATTTCCTAGCTCCACTAACTGGAAAGGTCTAGAAACAATGAACCACTCAGTAGCAATAAACATCTTTAGCACATTGTGGCCTCTAAAATAACCATTTCCCACTCAAAAGAACCAGGGTTCCTTGGAGAAATGGCTGGTTCCATGTCTGGGACAGGAAATGCTGGAGATGAGTCTGGAACATCTTGTCATTTAGAAGGCAAGGAAGCTATCAGAGACTTAGAGAGTTGTGTCAAAGGACTCAGGAGCTAATCAGAAGAGATTCCCACTGGCTAAAGACAGGACAATTTGAGCAACAATAAGAATGATAATTGAGAAGGATTAAACACATCAAATATTTAATTCTTTTTTACACATCAAATATTTAAATACGTGAGTTTAAATAAGTAAATAATGATACTAAAATGATACTTAAAAAAAAGACCTCTCACTGTCAATCTTTGATAGATGTGAGAGAACCAACTCATAATTTTGAAAATTGGTAAATAGAAAGAATTGTGTTAATCCTGCCTTTCCTATATGAACTATATTTCAGGGGAACCAAATAGATTTGAAGGGAAGTTTCTTTGTCTTTGAAATTTTCTCCTTATGGAAGCATTTCAGTAAATAATTGAATTATAGAATAACACCATTTTGTAAACCCAAATACATTAATGTGTCAAGGTAATGATTATCAATAGCTGCTAACAATATAAAAAGAGAGACAACTATAAACCAAAAAGGTTGCCAACACCAAATGTTGGAGAGGATGTGAAGCAACTGGAACTCTCATACATTGTTGACAGAAATGTAAAATGGTACAACCACTTTTAAGAACTGTTTGGCAGTCTTTTTTAAAGTTAAAAAATCATTTTCACTCCTAAGTATTTACCCAGAAAAAATGAAATGCCCATAAGACAATATGTATAAAAGTGTTCATAGACGCCTTATTCATAATAGCCCCAAAGTGGAAACAACCCTAATATTATATAAACAGGAGAAAAGATAAATTATGGTACATTCATATAATGAAATAATACTCAGCAAGAAAAAGGATGAACTAGTGAACTGATATATCAACAACATGGATAAAGTTAAAAGGTAATATGTTAACAAACGACACAAAAGAGTACATGCTGTATAATTCCATTGGCATAAAGTCCAAGAACAGGGAAAAGTGTCTATGGGGATGGAAGCAAGAAAGTAGTTGGCTCTGTGGGTGGAGGGGAATTGACTGTAAAGACTCAGGAGGTAACTTTCTGGGGTGATGGAAATATTCTATAACTTGTTTTGGGAGTAAACTACATGGGTGTACACAATTGCTAAAACGAACTGAACAGTTAAGATTTGTGCACTTTATTTTAACCCATTTAAAAAGACAACCAGATTTTTTGTGCCTCCTGATGGGTGTACACAAAACTCACAAAATATTCTTGACAAAAACATTGAATCTGAAATCTGATCAAGCTCCTAGATCTAAGTATCAATTTATAGGAAACAGAGGGGACAAAGAAACTTATTTAATAACATTCTGGGGATGTGAGAGCTTTATTGTGGGGAACTTTATTGAAGTATGGTCTTTAGACTCCCGCAAGGGGCCCTACTCGCACCCTCCTCTAGCTGCGTCCTTTCAGATGGGGCAGGAAGTCCACGGGACCAAGGGGATATGCCACTGCCCCTTCCAGACCATGTTCTGGCTCCCTAGAACCTGAACTTCTCACTTTATACAACCTACGCCTGCTTTCAGGGCTTGCGTGGGCCTCTTCTTTAGTTCATCTTCCCAAGGTTTGACTGTGCAGCCAGGGGTAGCTGTTTGAAGAAGATGTAGATTGAGCTTAGAGATGTGGGTGGGAGGAGGGGTGGGGGCAGGAGGGGTGGGCAGGGTGTCCTTGAGAAGGAGATGGAGCCAGGGGTGGAAAGAGAATGGGACAGCCTGTGGGCCACGGGCCAGCTCTCCTGTACAACCACAATCCAGTGAGGAACTCTAAGGAGTCTGAGAATTCGAAATTCTAACTTGGCCTTCCAGGTCTAAGAGGGTTTATTTGTCAAGGAAGGATCATAGAACATATTTAACTGTTAGCTGGAGTTATAGCATTTAAATACTTAGATATATGGTATTTCGGGCTCCATTTGTACTACTGTCCCAGGTCTGTAAATGTTAGGGTCAGGCCTACCTCAAAACTCCTAAGCTCAAACAGCCCAGTTACTTCCCCAAATAAATTGCAAGAAAAAAAAAAAAAGAGGAGAGAGGGAGAATCTATAGATTAGGAAATATGTGAACTGAGTGAAATGTCTGGATCTCAATCTAACTGTAAAATGATGTATAAGATAAAAAATTGGAACACTGATTGGATATAATTGATCTTATGAAGAAATTGTTAGGATTTTTTCTTTTTAGTGTGATAATGGCATCAAGATTATGTTTTAGGGAATTCCCTGGAGGTCCAGGGAATTTAGGACTCTGGGTTAGGGTTAGGGTTAGGGCTCTGTGCTTTCACTGCCAAGGGCCCGGGTTCCATCCCTGGTCAGGGAACTAAGATCCTGCAAGATACACAGCACGGCCAAAAAAAAGAGAAAAGATTATGTTTTAGAAGCATCCTTGTCTTTTAGAGGTACATATTAATATATACATATATATATATATATATGTATATATATATTTATTTATTTTTGGCTGCGCCGCACGGCTTGCAGGATCTCAGTTCCCAACCAGTGAAAGCCTGGAATCCTAGCTGCTAGGCCACCAGGGAAGTCCCCGTATTAAAATATTTACAGATAGAATGTTTTGGATTTACTTCAAAAATTGGGGTGGGAGAGGGAGTGGGTTGGAATATAAACAAGGGTGTCAACTGAAGCTGAGTGGAGATACATAGGAGTTCATGCTCGTCTTGCTTTTGCGTAACCTTGAAAGTCACTCGCAATCCCACCAGAGATTTCCATTACTAACATTTTGTTAAATATTACTTCTATGTGCACTTACCTATTTATATAAATAGGATCACAATGAACATGATGCTTTGTAACTAGCTCTTTTCACTCAAAAGTATATTTAGTCTCTTACTTATAAAACTTTAAGTTGTTTCTAATTTTTAACTAATATCATAACAAATCATTTCCTGATTTGCCTGATTATCACCTTTGAATTCATTCCTAGAAGTATCACTGCTGGTTCAAAGTATACATATTTAACATTTTGGTACATGTTGCCAGATTGCACTCAGAAAGGCTGAACATACTTACATTCCCACAGGACCCTCTTTCACTTCTCTGCCAACACCAACCTTTGTAGCTTTGCTAATCCAATGAAAACATGTCATCTCATTGTTGGGATTTTTTGTATTTCATAACTAGCAAGAATAAAAATATTCTCCTATGCTTATTAGCCATTTGTAGAGTGTGTGTGTGTGTTGTTTGCTTGTTCATGTTCTTTACCAGGTTTGCCTGTTAGGGTGTTGAACCTTTTTATTGACATGTAAGAGCTCTTTGTGTATTAATGACATACACATTTGTCATATATGTTGCAAACATTTTCTCTTGGGTTGTTGCTTCAACTTCAATTATATGTGTGTGTGTGTGAGCGTTGTTTTTGTTGTTGTTGTTTTCCCATGTAGTAATTTTTTTTTTTTGCGGTACGCGGGCCTCTCACTGTTGTGGCCTCTCCCGTTGCGGAGCACAGGCTCGGGACGCGCAGGCTCAGTGGCCATGGCTCATGGGCCTAGCCACTCCGCGGCATGTGGGATCTTCCCGGACCGGGGCACGAACCCGTGTACCCTGCATCGGCAGGCGGACTCTCAACCACTGCGCCACCAGGGAAGCCCTCAAATATTGTCTTTTTTTAAAAAATTATTTATTTTTTTGGGGGGGCTGTGTTGGGTCTTCGCCTTTCTCTAGTTGCAGCGAGCGGGGGCTGCTCTTCATTGCGGTGTGTGGGCTTCTCATTGCGGTGGCTTCTCTTGTTGCAGATCACGGGCTCTAGGCATGAGGGCTTCAGTAGTTGTGGCACATGGGCTCAGTAGTTGTGGCTCGCAGGCTGTAGAGCGTAGGCTCAGTAGTTGTGGTGCACCGGCTTAGTTGCTCCGCGGATGTGGGATCTTCCCGGATTAGGGCTCGAACCCGTGTCCCCTGCATTGGCAGACAGATTCTTAGCCACTGCGCCACCAGGGAAGCCCTACATCATCATTTTAAATGGTACAAAGCATCCCACTAACTGCGTATCAGGGTAGTCAGTCAGACTGCAACTCTATATTCCCTTCCTAGATAACCTGCGGATGCTCTTACTTAAACTAGTATGAGTGAACTTCTCTTATCTGCAACAATATTATCCAAGTCTAAGAAGTGTGGGTGTAATATATTTAACCTATCTTTTTTGGTGGACAAACTGAAATGAACTCCACCCAGCTTAACACACGTATGCAGTTTTGATTATTTCCTTTTAAGAACATCCTGGAAGTATAGTTGCTTAGTTAAAGTATATATTTTAAGGATTTTGATACATATTTCTAAAATGCCTGGGGAAGGGGGACATGTACCAATTTCTATCCCCACCTGCAATGCTTGTTTCACTGAACACTTGCCCAATGCATATACTAATTTCTTTTTAATCTTTGCCAATTTAATAGGCATTTAATATGCCATTTATATTTTTAGCTAATGTGGCTGAACATACCTATTTATTGGCCATTTTTATATATATCTTTTGACATATTTTTGTTACTCTTTTGCCGATTTTCAATAGTTTAAAAATTACTAACATCCATACCCACCTTGACATCCTCTTTCCTAGTTCTGCCTCCTATCTAAGCTAATTTATGTACCTGATCTATGGATCTCATCTCCTCTTTTTTTTTTTTACATCTTTATTGGGTTATAATTGCTTTACAATGGTGTGTTAGGTTCTGCTTTATAACCAAGTGAATCAGTTATACATATACATATGTTCCCATATCTCTTCCCTCTTGCATCTCCCTCCCTCCCACCCTCCCTATCCCACCCCTCCAGGCGGGCACCGAGCTGATCTCCCTGTCGTCTCCTCTTTCTTTATGGAATCATTCAATCAGTTATTCTCTTTCTTGGCAGTATCTTTAACTACCAGGTTTTTTTCTCTTATACTAACAAACATCACTGTCTGTTCTCCTTACAGAGAAACTTAACATTTTTCTTTCACTTGCCATTCTCCTCCGGCTACTGACCTTTCTCTTCTCCTTTACAGCCAAACTTCTTGAAAGAATTGTCTTCACATGCTGCGTCCACTTCATCCCTGTTTCTTCAACTCATTACAGATGATTTACATTAAGGTCTTCAATGCTGTCTTTGTTGCTAAGATTTTAGTAACAGAATTATATCATATACATGTGAAAAAGCAGGACTTAAAATGGTTTTCCCCAAATATACTCAACTATGCAAAAAATATTTATGCAGAGAAAATAACTTATATGTAATATATGAAAATTTTAAGATACTTCTGGATGACTGGTGAGTTTTATTTTCTTCTTTTAAAAAATATCCTCAGGGGCTTCCCTGGTGGCTCAGTGGTTAAGAATCCGCCTGACAATGCAGGGGACACGGGTTTGAGCCCTGGTCCGGGAAGATCCCACATGCCACGAGCAACTAAGCCTGTGTGCCACAACTACTGAAGCCCGTGCGCCTAGAGCCTGTGCTCCACAACAAGAGAAGTCACCACAATAAGAAGCCCGCACACCGCAACGAAGGGTAGCCCCCACTCTCCATAACTAGAGAAAGCCTGTGCGCAGCAACAAAGACCCAACAAAGCCAAAAAATATATATATATCCTCAGGACTTCCCTGGTGGTCCACAGTTAAGACTGCGCTCCCAATGCAGCGGGCCCGGGGTTTGATCCCTGGTCAGGGACCTAGATCCCGCATACCGCAGCTAAAGATCCCGCATGGGCAATGAAGATCCCATGTGCTGCAACTAAGACCCCGCATAGCCAAAAAAAAAGTCCTCAATTTAATTAATTAATTTATTTATTTCAGTGGTTACCCTTGTTTATTTCATTTTAGTTCACATTCCTTTAGACTAGTTAACAAAGGTAGTTTACGTTTATCCAACAAATATCTGTTGAGAACCAAGTGAGCCGAGCCTCAATTCAATTGAGATAAATATAAAATATGCCCTACCCACAAGGAGGTCTCCAAAGTTGGAAGAACAGATATCACTAAATGAATCATAATTACTATGATAAATATGCAAATGTTCATAAAGAAGAGCATATTCTATCTTGAATGGGAGGTGGACAAAAGTCCCAGGGAAGGACTGTAAAGGACATAATACCTAAATGAGGATTTGAACAAAGAAAATTAAGGCAAGGAAGAGCATTTTTACCATTTGCAAAAGGAGCAGACTTGAAAAAGCATAGTACTGCAGAAATTAAAAGTTAGCTGGAACATAAATGGGGGAGTTTAGCATGGAGAGGGAGGAGGGTGGTAATTAATGTCCCTTTGTGGCCACAATTACACTGTGATCACTGTTACAAGTGATTAATCCCACACACTCTTATTTTCTGTTCATTACATGGAAAAAAATATTCACATTATTTCCCTAACGGAATTCAAAAATTCCTTTTGGGGAAAGTAATTTCCCCAAAATTTCTCCATCTAAAATCCTTATGCCCTTACCATATCTCAAGGGGCAGTCTACAATTTGAGTGTGAATTTTAAGTTCTCAATTTGTGGCCCCATAAAATATCCTTAAACAAGAATTTTACGTTGATATTAGAACACATTACAGTGTTAATCAGAAATTCTTAACTTACATTTTCTGAGAGGAGGCAGAAAAGTAAAGTAAAGAAATGACAGTCAGGAGCCGCTGGGCTACTTCATTTGGCCGAAAGGCTGAAAGAAGAAGGGGATCGTGACCCAGATTCTCAGAGCTGGCGCTGCCTCCTAGGGCACGACTAGATAACCTGACAGGACAACTGTCTCCTGAAAGGGCCCTTCTTCCCTCTTCGCTCATCCCGCATGGCCTCTGAGCATCTCAGACTGTCCAGTTAACGGCGCCAAACCACGGATAACCGCCAAGCGCCTCTGGTTGCCCCGGTAACAGCCAGCCACACCAACCCGGCTCCTTTAAATCTTCCCAGAATGCTGCGTGCCTTCTCTCATTCACTTCCGGGTTCGGAGGGCTGACTCCTGCTGGAGCTAGGTGTGTTTGTTGGTGGGTTGCGTTTCCCAGCGGTGTGGGATTACCGGGCCGAGTGTGGCGTGTTCCCGCGGAGAGTGGTGGAGACTGTTTTGTTCTTTCCCTGTATTCAAAATGACTGGATCACTAAGGAAAGGCTATAATGTCCCTCAAGTTTTGGCGGCCCTGGAGAAGTGGATTTATTAGTTGCGAAAAAACAAAGCTAGAAAGCACTTTAAAGTTATATGCAACTTCATTTGTTGCTGTGATTTATTTAAGCAGCTTCAAACAACTTACTATAAAACAACTATTTTTGCTTTAGAGAATGAAGGCAAGCACACACAGGTGCAAACAAAACCAAACTCCCAAATTTCATCTTTTGCTCATGTGCATGATGCACAGTGAGCCCAAACCAAAACGTGGGAGTTTGGAGCATAGAAAGGTATGTGCAGGGCCCAGCAAGGAGAAGGGACAGAG
The DNA here is from genome assembly GCF_003031525.2 of Neophocaena asiaeorientalis asiaeorientalis. Classification (NCBI taxonomy): domain Eukaryota; kingdom Metazoa; phylum Chordata; class Mammalia; order Artiodactyla; family Phocoenidae; genus Neophocaena; species Neophocaena asiaeorientalis. The sequence goes on along the minus strand of NW_020185339.1, from coordinate 22,757,795 downwards.
CTCCTGCTCAAAATACCCTGAACTCCCGGAAGGGTTTCAGCAAAGCATTTTTAAAAGCCAGGTGAGGGAGACTGGCTGCAGGGTATGTGATCAGGTCCTGCACAATTCTCTGGTTGATACTGAGATAATAGGGCGGTTAACATTATCAATCCTTAGGGGCCTATAGGGTCTGGGGGCTCATAATCATCAGGTAATTTCTTCCATTTGGTGGTGGTTTTAGCATCTGTAACTCAGGAAGTGTGCATCAGATACTATTCTCTAGGTATTTCAGAGGAGCTACAGCGAGGATATGGGGGAGGGGGTCCGTCCTGGGAAGGCCCCATAGAGTCCTGCTCGGTTACATATCCACCCAGAAACAACCACTAAAAACACTTTGCAGCAGTCTTCCAGACCCTCTCTGTGCATATAATAAATTTCCAGCTTGTACATGCTATTTTGTAACCTAAAAAGCTTTTATGAACATATTTCATTTAAAAATCAACATGGTTGTATGTTTTCCTTTGCTCTTTTTGTTAAAACAGTTTCTATCCTTTTTGTTCTTAATTAGTATTGCAATGGAGAAATGAAAATCCTTATAGCTAAGTCTTTGCCCATGTTCTCATTTCTTTGTGGTGATTATTTTTCTTTTTACCTTAGTAATTTGTATTTGCACTTCCCTCTCTCTCCCCTAATGCTGTCCCATTCCACTATGTCTTTAGAGTATAAATGGATGAAGTTAACATATATGCCATCCAAAGGCTACTCAATTTTTTTAAAGTATACCTTTCTGATTATAAAGGTAATACATGCTTATTGTAGAACATTAGGAAAATTTGGAAAAATAATAAAAATATTCTGATACCTAGACAACTACTGATCATATCTTGGTGTACAATTTTCTAGTTTTCTCTCTGTTGCTTTCAGCAATGAACATTGAAAAAATGTTTGCTAATTTGGTGCGGGGAAATGAGAGCTTTTAATTTGCATTTTTTTGCTTATTCATATAGCTGAATAGTATTTCAAATGTTTACAGTCTGTGGTCCATTTCAGGCCCCATCTTTTCTATCTAGCCTTCCCTGAGAATTCCAGACTAATTACACTAACTTGAAATGGCCTAGTTTTCCATATGTGTATATTTTAGTCCTCTAACTAGATTAAGAGCTAGTTGTGTGGTCCTGGATTATTCAGTTTCGCTGAGCCCACTTTCTTTATCTGAAAAATACAGTGATAACAGTATTTATTTTGCAGGGTTGTGGTAGGGATTAGAAATAATGTATTGCAGGTGAGCTCAATAAAAAGTAGCTTTTTTTGGTTACAGCTTTAGTAGTCTATGTACATAGAAGGTGTTCATAATATTATTTTTCAAATGAGTAATCCTAGCATCTCACTCAATTTAGATATTTATTGAGCACCTATGACACATAGGTACTGTTCATAATCCTCAATGTCTCTTGAATCTTTATGAATTAGATACATTTCTTACATAAATCATATGCTCCTCTCAACCTTAGAAATTCTCTTATTATCCTGTTTCTGCTGCCATGCCTGGCCCATCATAGCAGGTACTGAATGTGTGAGTTGAACTGAGTAAATTTACTGGGAAAAGAGAAACACAAATTAGTTAAAACCTGTCAGGCAGTGATGAAGCCATAATAGGTATGAAGTACTTTGTACATTGGGAGATCAGGAGAGATTAATTTTGATTAAGGTATCTGGGAAGGCCCTGTGGATTAGGTAGATTTGATCAGGACCTGGATCATAAGGACTGAGGACTGACTTAAAGATGGAAATATGAGTTAAGGCTTGGAGTTATAAGTAAAAAGGTTGTATTTTGTTATGTTGATGAAAAAATTAATAGTCGGTCTAAGAAAGAAATGGAAAATTTTATTTGAGCGAATCTGAGGATTATAACCTGGGAGACAGTCTTTCAGAAAGCTCTGAGCACTGTTCCACAGCACAGTGGATCAGTGTGCTAATCACAGCACAGTTAAAGAAGTTTTTGAGACAAAGTGTTATACGTCAAATGAATTATTGACAGAAGGAAGGTTATCTCCCAAGGAGTTATGGAGTAGTGGGTCATCCTGACCCTATACAAGATTAAGAAGGAATATCTTCTAAGGAGGTCTGGTTAATGCAGATGGAGGAGGCCCAAACTGGCAGAGAAAAATTTTGTTTAAATTTTTCTTGCCTTGCCATAAAATATGAAATTTATTTCATCAATTATCAGAGAGTTATTTGCAGTGGCAAAAGAGTAGGGTGGGCGAATGGGCCTAGAAGAGGCAGAAAAAAAGTAGTTGGGTCTTATATTTTGAGGGTTTTGACGCGACCATTCATTATAATTGCAGCTTTCAAACGTTTCTGAAAAACAGGGCTTTTAATATGGCTTGGGGCGTCAAGAGGTGGACCAGAGGCTGCAATTAGCCTGCTGGTGGACAAAGCAGGGAGTGCGAAGATGGCAGAAACCTTCAGAGGGAGAAGGGTATTTAATGGCCAGTACTGGTCAGGAGGTAAGGAAGGATTGTGCACGAGTAAGCAGGGCTGCGGAACAAGGCTTATGGGGACGGCACAAGCACGCTGAGTGGCAAAGGCCGAGCCTACATCAGGCGGGTTGTAGCCTGCGAGGGTACTCGCTAACCCCAGCTCAGCCAGCAGGCGCTTGGCCCCGCCCCTTGCCCGCCCAGCAGCCGTCGCCCCGCCCCGTTACCGTCTTCCCTCCCGGCGCCTGTGGCCCAGCGCTCCTTTGGTCTCCGGGCTCGTGGACCCCTGCGGCCGTCGTCCGGCTGGCGCCAGGTCGGCTCGGCGGAGGGAGGGCCTGGGCTGTGGGTAGGCGGGAGGGAGGTTGCCTTTCCCTGTCTCCCCTCGGGCCTCCTGAGGCGGGCGGAAGCAGCTGCAAAGTCCGTGGGCGGCATGGCAGGAGCTCCGGATGAACGCGGCCCGGGCCCCGCTGCGGGGGAGCAGCTGCAGCAGGAACACGTCGGGTGCCAGGTCTTCCCGGAGCGGTTGGCTCAGGGGAAGCCACAGCAAGGGTTCCTCTCCAGCTTCTTCACCAACAACCAGAAGTGCCAGCTTATGCTCTTGCAGACGTTGGAGACAAGTAGGAGCCGTGAGCCTGGGGGCTGGGCGTCTGCGGAGGGTGCGGTGGGGGTTGTCTGAGAGCCGGCGGGCAGGGAGGGGCCTTGGTGCCGCTCCGCTAGGGGGCTCCGGGTTCAGCCCAGGTGTGTCGGGGGCGGGGTTGAGGCACCAAGTGCAGAGTTAAAGGCAGATTCTTGTGAGGGCGGGTGTGGGGGTCTGAGCCTCAGTTTCCATCAGAGGAAGCGCTGAGGCCCCTTTCAGGACTACTTTTTCTTGCGGCGTGAATGAGGAGTTGGGTTAGGAGTTTGCCCTTTCCGTCACGCGCACTGGTCTGACAGATCCTTTGATATTTTAGGTAAATTATGCAGTAATATGAGGAATTGAGAGTCCAGGTGAAGCAGAGTTTTAAAGAACCATGTTAATTAAGGCATACCTGCTGAAACTGCACAACTCAGATGGGATTTGAACCCCGCCAAAACTCAGCTTGGGACTTGAACCCGCAGGCTGGGACTCGAACCCACTGCCTTTTAATTGAAATTGCACTCCTGGTCTCAGGACTTAATGAAGCTCAGGTTCTTTATGTTTCACTGCAGAAGCAATTCGGCGAGAGGCAAAGTGATAGGTAAGAAGTAGATTTGTTGAGAGAGAGACACACACTCCATAGACAGAGTGTGGGCCATCTCAGAAGGGGAGAGGTCCTGGGAGATACACATTCCATAGACAGAATACAGTCTGTCTCAAAAGGTGAGAGCAGCCAGGAAATATGGGTGGTTAGTTTTTATGGGCTGGGTAATTTCATAGGCTAATGAGTGGGAGGATTATTCCAACTATTTTGGAGAAGGGGTGGGGATTTCCAGGATTTGGGCCACTGCCCACTTTTTGGCCTTTTATAGTTAGCCTTTGAACAGTCATGGTGCCCGTGGGTGTTATGTAGCATATGCTAATGTATTACAATGAGCGTATAATGAGATCTACTGGAAGTTGAATGAATCTTCTTCCATCTTGGGCCTAATCGGTTCTAACCAGGTTTTAACCAGTTTATGTCGTGTCCACAACAGCTCTGTCATTCTTTAAGGGTTGTGCCCTGCCCTCTTCCCTCCTGTTAAAAACAAGTTTTGCAGTCCTACCCTTTGATGGAAAGGGTTCTTAACCTTCATACATGGGTGGACTTCAGAGTGTAGAAATTCCTGACATGGACTACGAAACCGTATGTGTATGCCCCTAAGTGCATTTTTCTGGGGAGAGAGTTCATAGCTCCATGATATTCTCAGAGAGAGCCACGATCCCAAAAAGGTTAAGAACCACTGTTGTGGGTTAAATAGGGACACCATCTGCTGACCAATTTTTCTCTAATCCCAGGGACATTGCACTAGAGATTTCTTAACTTTTTTACATTGCCATCTAAAGTTTACTTTAGATACATTTAGAAAATCAAAGACAAACTTATTGTTCCAAAGTAAGGTTACTGTTTCATAGCTGGCCAGTCACACTTCAAAAGTCAACCAACCAATTATTTTCCAGCCTTCTTGAGATTACCTGCATCTAGGGAGTCAAGGGAGGAGGAGGGGGAGTAGAGAAAATGATGTCATTGTATTTACTTTGCAAATATGTATTGAATGCCTCCTAGGTTCTGGTTTGGGCAAATACTGAGAGGAGTTGGGACCCTGCCTTTAAGATGTTTCAAAGTGGAATGCAGTGGAAAGAACATAGGCTGCAGAATTAGACATGGGTTCAAATTTTGATCCCTTGTTACGTATGGAAGAGTGATTTAACTCTCTGATCCTCTCTATCTTTATCTGAGGGAAAAAAAAAAGGGAGTGGGGGAGGGATAAAAACACCCCTTTTAGGGTTGTTGTGAGGAATAGATTTTATGAGTGTGAAGTGCCAGCATATCAGGAGCTGAGTAAAGAAAAGGTAGCTGTTCTTACAGTGGCAGAGCCAAAAAGTGGAGGAAGAGTTGATACAGGCAGGATATGAGGAGGGTGAGGTGCTAAACTTGAGACCCAGTAGAAATTAACCCGCCTCAGCCTTTCAAGGGGAAGGCTGTTGGGAGAACCTGTTGGTAGTATTAAGGCATCAACTTGAAGCTGTAAAATCCTATCCCTGGGGCGCGTGTGATGGGAGAAATCAGACCTCAAGGGCGACCTTTGTTTTCTTTTTCTCCAAAGCAAATCCATTCCAAATACTGCAGGTCCTTTTTGAAGTACCAAACCAATGTGCTTCCAGAAATTTTTTTTTTTAAGAGGACTGTAGGCTTTTGAATCCATTTCAACTTTGTAAAACTCTTAGTTGCTTGAATAATAATGCACTTAGTATGGTGCCTGATACCTGATATACACTAAGTAATACTTATTATTAATAATAATTGTTTTATTGTTAACACTCTTAAGAGGGGTCAGGTTAGTAAAGCAGTAACCTATACCTAACTTTCTCATCCCACACTAATTTTACTCACCTGTTTTTGCTTTCAGCACTTAAAAACCTTGATTTTTTTTTCTCTCTTTTTTTTTTTTGCTTATGTCACGTAATTTGCTGTGCATTTATACTCTCAGACAGGACATCTATGCGAAAAGTTGATATTAGACGCACTTGGGTTCATAATACTTTGCTGTAATTTTAGCAGGCACATAGCTTCTTTTTTTTTTTATAAATAACAACTTTTATTTGTATTTTTCTCTTCTTGCTTTTTTTTAAGCATCTTTATTGGATTTTAATTGCTTTACAGTGTTGTGTTAGTTTCTGCTGTATAACAAAGTGAATCAGCTATATGCATATGTATATCCCCATATCCCCTCCGTCTTGTGTCTCCCTCCCACCCTCCTTATCCCACCCCTCTAGGTGGTTGCAAAGCACTGAGCTGATCTCCCTGTGCTATGCAGCTGCTTCCCACTAGCTATCTATTTCACGTTTGGTAGTGTATATATGTCAATGCTACTCTCTCACTATATCCCAGCTTACCCTTCCCCCTCCCCATGTCCTCAAGTCCATTCTCTATGTCTGTGTCTTTATTTCTGTCCTGCTCCTAGGTTCCACTTTTTTTTTTTTTAGATTCCATATATATGTGTTAGCATACGGTATTTGTTTTTCTCCTTCTGACTTCACTCTGTATGACAGACTCTAGGTCCATCCCCCTCACTACAAATTTTCTCTAATGATTAGTGATGTTGAGTGTCCTTTCAAGTGTTTGTTGGCAATCTGTATATCTTCTTTGCAGAAATGTCTATTTAGGTCTTCTGCCCATTTTTGGGTTGGGTTGTTTGTTTTTTGATATTGAGCTGCATGAGCTGCTTGTGTATTTTGGAGATTAATCCTTTGTCCATTTCTTCATTTGCAAATATTTTCTTCCATTCTGAGGGTTGTCTTTTCGTCTTGTTTATGGTTTCCTTTGCTGTGCAAAAGCTTTTAAGTTTCATTAGGTCCCATTTGTTTATTTATTTATTTATTTTAAAGAAGATGTTGGGGGTAGGAGTTTATTAATTATTTAGTTTTGGCTGTGTTGGGTCTCCGTTTCTGTGCGAGGGCTTTCTCCGGTTGTGGCGAGCGGGGGCCACTCTTCATCGTGGTGCACGGGCCTCTCACTGTCGCGGCCTCTCTTGTTGTGGGGCATAGGCTCCGGATGCGCAGGCTCAGTAGTTGTGGCTTGCAGGCCTAACTGCTCCACGGCATGTGGGATCCCCCCAGACCAGGGCTCAAACCCCTGTCCCCTGCATTAGCAGGCAGATTCTCAACCACTGCGCCACCAAGGAAGCCCCTATTTTTGTTTTTATTTCCATTTCTCTAGGAGGTGGGTCAAAAAGGATCTTGACGTGATTTATGTCATGGAGTGTTCTGCTTATGTTTTCCTCTAAGAATTTGATAGTGTCTGGCCTTACATTTAGGTCTTTAATCCATTTTGAGTTTATTTTTGTGTATGGTGTTAGGAAGTGTTCTAATTTCATTCTTTTAATGTAGCTGTCTAGTTTTCCCAGCATCACTTATTGAAGAGGCTGTCTTTTCTCCATTGTATATTCTTGCCTCCTTTATCAAAGATAAGGTGACCATATGTGCGTGGGTTTATCTCTGAGCTTTCTATCCTGTTCCTTTGATCTATATTTCTGGTTTTGTGCCAGTACCATACTGTCTTGATTAATGTAGCTTTGTAATATAGTCTGAAGTCAGGGAGCCTGATTTCTCCAGCTGTATTTCTTTCTCAAGATTGCTTTGGCTATGCGGGGTCTTTTGTGTTTCTATACAAATTGTGTATTTTTTTTGTTCTAGTTCTGTGAAAAATGCCATTGGTAGTTTGATAGGGATTGCATTGAATCTGTAGATTGCTTTGGGTAGTATAGTCATCTTCACAATGTTGATTCTTCCAATCCAAGAACATAGTATATCTCTCCATCTGTTTGTATCATCTTTAATTTCTTTCATCAGTGTCTTATCGTTTTCTGCATACAGGTCTTTTGTCTCCTTAGGTAGGTTTATTCCTAAGTATTTTATTCGTTTTGTGGCAGTGGTAAATGGGAGTGTTTCCTTAATTTCTTATTCAGATTTCTCATCATTAGTGTATAGGAATGCAAGAGATTTCTGTGCATTAATTTTGTACCGTTACTTTACCAGATTCGTTGATTAGGTTTAGTAGTTTTCTGGTAGCATCTTTAGGATTCTCTAGGTATAGTATCATGTCATCTGCAAACAGGTGACTTCTTTTCTGATTTGGATTCCTTTTATTTCTTTTTCTTCACTGACTGCTGTGGCTAAAACTCCTAAAACTATGTTGAATAATAGTGGTGAGAGTGGGCAACCTTGTCTTGTTCCTGATCTTAGAGGAAATGGTTTCAGTGTTTCACCATTGAGAACGATGTTGGCTGTGGGTTTGTCATACAGCCTTTATTATGTTGACATAGGTTCCTGCTATGCCTACTTTCTGGAGAGTTTTTATCATAAATGGGTGTTCAGTCTTGTTGAAAGCTTTCTCTGCATCTATTGAGATGATCATATGGTTTTTCTCCTTCAGTTTGTTAGTATGGTGTATCACATTGATTGATTTGCATATATTGAAGAATCCTTGCATTCCTGGGATAAACCCCACTTGATCATGGTGTATGATCCTTTTAATGTGCTGTTGGATTCTGTTTGCTAGTATTTTGTTGAGGACTTTTGCATCTAAATACTTCAGAGATATTGGCCTGTAGTTTTCTTTTTTGTGACATCCTTGTCTGGTTTTGGTGTCAGGGTGGTGGTGGCCTCGTAGAATGAGTTTGGGAGTGTTCCTCCCTCTGCTATATTTTGGAAGAGTTTGAGAAGGATTAGGTGATAGCTCTTGTCTAAATGTTTGATTTTATGATTTATTTCCTTCTGCTAACTTTGGGGGTTTTTTTTTTGTTGTTCTTTCTCTAATTGCTTTACGTATAAGTTTAGATTATTTGAGATTTTTCTTGTTTCTTGAGGTAGGTTTGTATTGCTATAAACTTCCCTCTTAGAACTGCTTTTGCTGCATTCCATAGGTTTTGGATCGCCGTGTTTTCGTTGTAATTTGTCTCTAGGTATTTTTTGATTTCCTCTTTGATTTCTTCGGTGATCTCTTGGTTATTTAGTAACGTAGTGTTTAGCCTCCATGTGTTTGTGTTTTTTACGTTTTTTTCCCTGTAATTGTTGATTTCTAATTTCATAGCACCATGGTCGGAAAAGATGCTTGATATGATTTCAGTTTTCTTAAATTTACCAAGGCTTGATTTGTGACCCAAGATGTGATCTATCCTGGAGAATGTTCCATGTGCACTTGAGAAGAAAGTGTAATCTGCTCTTTTTGGATGGAATGTCCTATAAATATCAATTAAATCTATCAATTAAATCTATCTGGTCTATTGTGTCATTTAAAGCTTGTGTTTCCTTATTAATATTCCGTTTGGATGATCTGTCCATTGGTGTAAGTGAGGTGTTAAAGTCCCCCACTATTGTTGTATTACTGTCGATTTCCTCTTTTATAGCTGTTAGCAGTTGGCTTATGTATTGAGGTGCTCCTATGTTGGGTGCATATATATTTATAATTCTTTCATCTTCTTCTTGGATTGATCCCTTTGATCATTATGTAGTGTCCTTCCTTGTCTCTTGTAATAGTCTTTATTTTAAAGTCTGTTTTATCTCATATGAATATTGCTACTCCAGCTTTCTTTTGATTTCCATTTGCATGGAATATCTTTTTCCATCCCCTCACCTTCAGTCTGTATGTGTCCCTAGGTCTGAAGTGGGTCTCTTGTAGACAGCATATGTACAGGTCTTTTTTTGTATCCATTCAGCCAGTCTGTGTCTTTTGGTTGGGGCATTTAAGCATTTACATTTAATGTAATTATCGATATGTATGTTCCTATTAACATTTTCTTAATTGTTTTGGGTTTGTTTTTGTAGGTCTTTTCCTTCTCTTGTGTTTCCTGCCTAGAGAAGTTCCTTTACCATTTTTAGCTGGTTTGGTGGTGCTGAATTCTCTTAACTTTTGCTTATCTGTAAAGGTTTTAATTTCTCCATTGAATCTGAATGAGTTGCTTGTTGGGTAGAGTAATCTTGGTTGTAGGTTTTTCTCTTTCAGCACTTTAAATATGTCCTGCCACTCCCTTGTGGCTTGCAGAGTTTCTGCTGAAAAATCAGCTGTTAACCTTATGGGGATTCCCTTGTATGTTATTTGTTGCTTTTCCCTTGCTGCTTTTAATATTTTTTCTTTGTATTTAATTTTTGATAGTTTGATTAATATGTGTCTCAGCGTGTTTCTCTTAGGGTTGATCCTGTATGGGACTCTCTGCACTTCCTGGACTTGATTGACTATTACGTTTCCCATGTTAGGGAAGTTTTCAACTATAATCTTTTCAAATATTTTCTCAGACCCTTTCTTGTTCTCTTCTTCTGGAAGCCCTATAATTCGAATGTTGTTGTGTGTAATGTTGTCCCAGAGGTCTCTGAGACTGTCCTCAATTCTTTTCATCCTTTTTTCTTTATTCTGCTCCCTGGCAGTTATTTCCACCATTTTATCTTCCAGGTCACTTATCTGTTCTTCTTCCTCAGTTATTCTGTTATTGATTCCTTTTAGAGTATTTTTAATTTCAGTAATTGTGTTGCTCATCACTGTGTGTTTGCTCTTTAGTTCCTCTAGATCCTTGTTAAATGTTTCTTGTGTTTTCTCCATTCTGTTTCCGAGATTTTGGATCATCTTTACTCTCATTACTCTGAATTCTTTTTCAGGTAGTTTGTCTATTTCATCTTCCTTTATTTGGTCTTGTAGGTTTTTTATCTTGCTCGTTCCTCTGTAACATTTTTTTGTCGTTCATTTTTTTTTTTCTTTTAATGGGTGGTGCTGTCTTCTTGTCTTACTGTTTGGCCTGAGGCGTCCAGCACTGGAGTTTGCAGGCAGTTGGATAGAGCTGGGTCTTGGTGCTGAGATGAAGACCTCCGGGAGGCCTCACTCTGGTTGATATTCCCTGGGGTCTGAGGTTCTCTGTTAGTCCAGCGGTTTGGACTCAGTGCTCCCACCACAGGAGCTTGGCCCGATCTCCCGCCTGGGATCCAAGATCCTGCAAGCTTTGTGGTGCATTAAGAAAAGAAAAAAAAAAGGAAGAAAGAAAGAAAAAAGGAACAGTACAATATCAAAAAATAAAAAACAAAATAAAATTAGAAAGATAAAAAATATAAAAGAATGAACAACAATGAATCAACAAGGTAAAACAGAACTCCAATGTAAAAGTGGGAAAAAAAAAAAAGCCTTGGCTATGGGGGTGGAATTTAGACATAGGCAGGTTGGGGGTGATGTTTGACCATGGCTGCTTAGGACCTGCCCGCGGAAGGGGAGAGGCAGCACGTCAAAAGGATGGCCTCTGGAGTGTGGAGTTCCGGAGTTTGGAGGTAGGGCGCTGAGTGAGGGTGTGTGGGTGGGGTTTAGGTCCATTGCATTGGAGGGGGTCTCAGAGGGTGTCTCCGAGTGTAGAGGTGGGGCCCTGGGTGTGGGTATAGGGGTGGGCCTTGGGCTCTGCAGGGCACAAGGGAGGCTCCAGTGGCAGAGGATTAGGCCCAGGAGCCCAACAGGCCTCCTGGTGCCTAAGTGGACAGGGAAGGCACTGGCCCCATTCCTTCGTGCCCCTCCCCCACCATCTCCCGCAGGGTCTCCCCCATCGCCACTGTAGGATCAGGCCCGGGATCTCAGCAGGTTCCTGGGGGCCCAAGTGGGCAGGGGAAGGATGGCAACTCTCCCTTTTGATACTCTGCCCTCTCAGTGGTTCCCCAATTTCCCCCTTCGGGCGTGGGAATGCCTTGCCTTCCCCCAGCCGCCCCTCAGGGGCACCAGTCTTGTCCGGCCTCCGCTTCTCCTCCCCCTTCGCTCCCCCAATGTCCCACGTCCTACCCAGTTGCTGGGGGTTCCTCCCATCCCCTTAGGTGTCTGTGGTCCCCCACTGGTGCCTGGTAGGTGCCCTAATTGCGAGGAGACGCGCATTCTGCATCCTCCTAGTATGCTGTCTTGACTCCGCCCCCCACTTTTTTTTATAAAGTTTTTAAAAAAAATTTTATTTATTTTTGGCTGCATTGGGTCTTCGTTGCTTTGTGCGGGCATTCTCTAGTTGTGGCGAGCAGGGGCTACTCTTTGTTGCAGTGCTTGAGCTCATTGTGGTGGCTTCTCTTGTTGCAGAGCATGGGTTCTAGGCGCGCAGGCTTCAGTAGTTGCAGCACAGAGCTCAGTAGTTTTGGCGCACGGGCTTAGTTGCTCTGCGGCATGTGGTATCTTCCCGGACCAGGGATCGAACCCGTGTCCCCTGCATTGGTAGGCAGATTCTCAACCACTGTGCCACCAGGGAAGTCCCTCATAGATTCTTAGAAGTGGGGGGCCTCAGGAGTCATCTAGGCCTTTCCAACCCCCATCACTGACCAGAAACCTCTGTGCCATCAATTGACCAGAGTGTTTATAGACCTCTGCTGGAACAGGTTGTCTTTGAGGCCCTTTGAGGCTATTGGGCTCTTGTATCGACAGCTTTAATTGTTGGAAAAATCCTTTCTCATACTGAGTTGAAATGTGCCCTGTGTAACTTCTGCCCTTTGGTCCTTGTACTGCCCTCTGAAGAAATGTTGGCTGAATTTATTCCCACCTGGCACCCCTTCAGATACTTGAAGCTACTGTGGCCCTAGTTAAGTCTTTTTTCTCTTTTCCAAATCTACAGATCCCTTTCTTGCTTCCTGTGGAAAATAGTCCTGAACTGTTCTAGTCACTTTTTCCCATGGAACAGCTTCGGTTGGCAGGTCCTGTTTAGAGTATGGTACTCAGAATGGGACACTATTCACAGACCAGGACAGACCATAGTGGGGCTACCTACTGCCTTCCTCTCATCTGGATACTATGCTGCTATTTGTTTCTATGGATATTGGTCCCAAATTTTCTCAGTCTTTTGGTGTGTGTGTGTGTGTGTGTGTGTGTGTGTGTATTTTTTTTTGATTAATTTATTTTAAAAATAAATTTATTTATTTATTTATTTTTGGCTGTGTTGGGTCTTCGTTGCTGCATGCAGGCTTTCTCTAGTTGCAGTAAGCAGGGGCTACTCTTCGTTGCGGTGCGTGGGCTTCTCATTGCGGTGACTTCTCATCGCGGAGCACGGGCTCTAGGCATGTGGGCTTCAGTAGTTGTGGCATGCGGCTCAGTAGTTGTGTCTCACGGGCTCTAGAGCACAGGCTCAGTAGTTGTGGCGCACAGGCTTAGATGCTCCACGTCATGTGGGATCTTCCCGGACCAGGGCTCGAACCCGTGTCCCCTGCTTTGGCAGGTGGATTCTCAACCACTGCGCCACCAGGGAAGCCCCTTGGTATATATTTTAATACATTGTGTTTGATCATTTAGCTGAAAAGCATATTTGATGTTATCTAAGATGTTTGGTACTACCCATTTTGGTATTTCTATCAGTGTTTCATTTCATTAAAGACTTGCTTTTATGTTAATTTAAGCTTATCTTTTCATATTCATTTTTTATCATTTTTAAGATGGTATTACTTTGCTAAGATTTGTGAGGTTTTGTTTGATAATATCTTGTACTGCTATTTGGATCATTTAATTGGTGCTCTTTTTTTCCAGTTACCATATGTAACTGAATCAATATCTTTCTAGATCCATATGTTAAACTGCTGCTTGATGCCATGAAGCATTCGGGTTGGTAAGTGAATCTTTTTGAAGGGCTGCTCTATATTCTGGCTGCTGAAAACAAAAAATCCCCACCCAGACTGGAAGTACTTCAGATGTTTCACTTCAGGCCACAAAGCCCTTTCCATATGGTAGGTGGTGGTGGTTGGCTGCACTCTCTCCAGGCAGGCCTTGTTCTCTCTGGACCTCTTCAGCTCTAACTCCACATCTCTGGCTCTACTATTCACCTCAGGTATTTAGTAAAGACGATACTTAAAATCTTACTTGTAAGTAATCACCAAACCTGGTTTTTCCACTATGCCAGTCCCAGCATTATCCTTAATGGAGAAGAAATCTCAGCTTGTTATGCATGTAGAAGCCTTCCAGGTGTTGTTTAACTTTGAGGAGATCGGAAGAAGTGATTTCTGAGGTCCACTTCTTAACATTCTGGCCCAAGGGCAGAAACTCCAGCATATTTCCAATATGGTCTTAATGAGTTGATCAAATTCTTTATGGAATCATAGCATAGAATTTGAACTGGGATAGATTTTGCAGAGATAGTTTCCTTATTTACAGATGAGAGAACTGAGTCCTGAAGGTGTTGAGTTGCTTTCCCAAGGTGTCCTATGTGATAGTGATGGAGAGATGTGTCATCTGGGTCTCCTGGCCCAGAGCTGTTTCCCCTATGCCCCATGCATACTACTTCTGGACGTTGTCTTTTTAATCCATTCTTACCTTCCAGCGCTGTTAACAAAGAAAGACACTTTTCTTGTGAAGATTGTAATGGAAATGTCAGTGGAGGTTTTGATGCTTCAGTGTCTCAGGTAGGCGGTCTACCAAGCTGTCTTCTTTCCTCCAGTTCTCTCTCCTGATGTTTGCTGATTGCCTTCTACATGCTGGGCATTCCATTTGGTAGACTTTGTGTAGAATTCAAAAAATGAGTTAATTGTGGTCCTTACTCTTAAGGTCCTTACTTCTCACAGGGGAGACAAGACAGGAACGCGGAGACAAGACAGGAACGCAGAGACAATGATAAAATTTGAGGCGGGTTAAACTCTTTGAGGTGGGTGTGGTTACCACAATGGGACAGTGATGTGATTGACTGAAAGATGCCAGCAGATTCAGCTAGAGGATGTAAAGCTAGAGGATGTAAAGGCTCTTCAGGGGCAAAGAAGACAAAGACTGTTGCCAAAAGCAGGGGGAGCACAAGCAAAGGTGACGTGTTGAGAAAGCACAAGGTGTATTTGGGGAATGGCATGTTGTCTAGTTCAGCTGGAGGGCAGGAATGCATGGGGAATGAGGAGAAATAGGATTGGAAAGAAAGATAGGCTGTATGGTGGGAGGCTTTGAATGTCAAGATAGAGTTTCACCTTTACACGGTGAGAAGTGACAGATCTTTGAGAATTTTTGATGAAGAGAGTGAGTTTTCTCACTTGTAAAATATGGGTAATGACTGTATTTATCTTATAGAATGGTTATGAGAATTAAATGCGATTTCTCCTGTAAACGACTTATCATAGTAAGCAGAGCACTTAAGTCAATAAATGTTATAAGTTTTAAGTCAATGGGGGGTTTTGACAGTCTTGAGGTGGTAGATGGATGTGTCATGCGATATGAGGGTAGATAAAAGTGTTGTAAGTCACTGCTTCCATCATGAATATGTGACACATTGAAGTACATTTAATTGTTTCCTGCTAGGGAATTTTATATGTATTTGAGTTATTTACAGCTGTTTCATGGTAATCATGGGAAAGAGCAACGTAGCAGAGGGGTGAGGTGTCTGAGTTTTGGAGTCACATAGACTTTGAGTTCAAATCCTAGTTCCCCTGCTTATTAGCTGTGGGGCTTGGGCAAGTTATTCGTTTTATTCTCAGTTTCCTCATTTGTAAATTGATAATCGCAACACGTATAGCTCCCAAGATGGGTCTTGGTAAGTTCATCCTCTTTGGGGGTTAGAGTTCACGTTTTGAATCTTCATCTTCTTTCTCAGCAGTGTTATACACAGTTGGCCACTCTTTTTTTTTTTTTCTTTTAATTAAAATTTTTGTTGTGAAGTATCTCATTCATATAGAAGAGTAAAATACCTGTATGAACACTTTCAGTCATAATAGTAAAATGAACATCTATATAACTACCACCCAGATTTGAGAAATAAAACACTGCCAGGACTTCAGAAGCCTGTGTGCCCCTCTTGGGTTACAACCCCCTCCCTTCCTTATTCTGACTTCCGTGATAACCATTCCCTGCTTGTCTGAATGGTTTTGCCATCTGTGTGTACAGTCCAACAATGTGTTTAGTTTCCTCCTTTTAAGCTTTATACTTGGGGTCATGTGTAATACTTTGTCATTTTATGAAATCATACAGTCTCTGTAACTTAATTCTTTCGTTCAACATTGTGAGATTCTTCTGTGTCGTTGTATGCACCTCTGGTTAATTTAGTTTGTGTTGTATATTATTCCATTATATGTCTGTACTAGAGTTTACCCTATCGAGTATCGATTGTTTCCAACTTTATTATTATTATAAACAATGCTGCTGTGAATGTTCTTCACCTTCTCTCCCAGTGCTCGTGGGCAAGAGTTATTCCAGGGTATCTGGCTAGAGTGGAGGTCCTATCCCATGCAGACACTTGACGTTAACAGCTAATGCCACTTTCTTGCCACGGCTTCCAGTATGCCACACTCGTGGTTGCTCCTTTGCTAACTTAGCTTCCTCTACCAGCCCTTAAATGAAGTCCCTTAATCCTTGGTGTTAGAGCCCCTTCTTTTCTACTCTGCATTCTACCAAGGGGATCTCATTTACTTTGCTGGCTCAGAGCGTTCTCTTGAACTCCACATCCATATCGCCAAGTGTTCACTGAACACCTACACTTGGGTGTCCTAAAGGCACCTCAGACGTGACATGTCCAAGTTCAAATTGATTTTTACGATCCTCCATCCCCACCCAAACTGGTCTTTTAGTTTTGCATATCTCGGTGAACGGTACCACCATCCGTCCTATTACCCATGCCAGAAATTTAGGGATCATCCTTGATACCTCTGATTCCCTTCCCATATTCTGTCCGACACCAAATTTTGTCCAGTCTCCCTCCTAAATACCTTTTTAGGCCCCCACCCTCCTAGCTCTGGGACTATTATCTCTTGCCTAGAATACTTCATTCGCCTTCAACTAGTCTCTCTGTATCCAGTTTTGATCATCTTTTGTTTATTTTTCCAACTGTGGTCAAAAGGATAAAAACAAAATAAAACAGCCCCCGTTTCACTACTCCCTTTCAGTGACTTCCCACTGTTGTCAGGATAGAGTGATTTGGCCCCTGCCCTATCTCATGCCTACCGCCTCCAACTCTGTGCTTCGTACTACATACAGGCCTGCCGCCGTCAGCTTCTCCAACATTCTTTTCCTTCAACCCTCCCCCTACCCTTTGCCTATGTTGTTCTCTGTCTGGAATGCTCCCTTCCCCTCTCCTCGAATTTAACTCCTGTTCATCCATTAGATCCCGGTTTAAACATTCCTTCTGCAGAAAAGCCTTTCCCAACCCTGCAGACCAGGTCAGGCACATCTCCCTGCTCATTGTATGTACTCGTGACAGCCTGGGTTTTTCTTCATGACAACTGTCACTGCATGTGTTTAAACATTTTGGTAAATATTTGATTAATTTCTATCTCCATTAGTAGATTATAAATCTCTAGTAGGTCTTGATAAATATTAGTTGAATAAATGAATGTTGAATGAATGTATATAAAATACCTGGGACATGTCCCAGTGTCTGGCACACAGTAAGTACACAGTAAGTGGGGACTATTATTATTAGGACCCCTCACGTCTTTATTATTCTTATAGGGTCCTGCTCAGTGTGCTGCTGGCTTTTTGCACTTCTTTCTGAAGCTCTTTCTGAGGACTTTTCCTGGCAATTCTAGTAGGATGGGACAGTGTGGTCTCATTCATTGTTGATTCATTGCTTATTGAGAAACTTGATAAGAAACATTTTACACATATTCTCATTTAATTCTCACAATTCTAAGAGGTAGGTACTCTAAGTCATCTCCTTTTTTATAGTTGAGGAAACTGCGGCACAGAAAGCTTAAGAAACTTGCCCAAGGTCACTGACTTAGTAAGGAGTGGGGCTGGAATTTGAATCTCCCTGCTTCATTCCAGAGTCCACTCTTAATACAAGACTGTGGAGTCTAAGATGGCTGGTACAGTCAACCCAGTGAGGGTGGTGTGTGAATAAATGTCCTTAACCTAAGTGCTGTGTAGTCCAGAGAGAGGAGAAGGGAGAAGTTAGCCATTGGGAAGGCTTCATGGAGAATGTATGGTGAAGACCGAGCCTTGATGGAGGGGTGGGTGTTGGGTGGATAGAGTGGGTGAGGCTTTCCAAGCAGTCGAGCCCACTCAGGGGAGAGAGAAGATGGAATCTACGAAGTGAGAGTAGATCTTAGAAATAACCGAACTTTCCTCATTTTGGTGCTTCTTAGATTGTTTTGTGCCAGAATAATATCTGTAATCAGGCGCATATGAACAGAGTGGTCACCCATGAGCTCATTCATGCATTCGATCATTGTCGAGCTCATGTCGACTGGTTCACCAACGTCAGGCACTTGGCTTGCTCTGAGGTAAGTTTTATTGTAGAAGGTACTTTTTCCCCAAGGACACTGTTGTGCGTTTGAACATTTTATTCAAGGATGATTTATTTAAACGTATTCCTTTTCTTGTCATAATTCCACATTAGTCTTCAGTTTACATTTTTAACTATTGAATACAATTCTTTTAGATACAGCAGGTAGACATTTTTAAGTATCTTTTTAGAATTGTCTTAAATATAACCTTTAAATCCTAATAATAGTGATGACTTTTAATAATAAGCTATTTTTCCTATGGAATAAACTATATAATACAAAAACTTTATAGTTAACATTTACTGAGGGGCTGTGTGCCAAACCCTAACCCTGTGCTGTTTGTGGACTCTTTTTTTTTTTTTTTGCGGTACGCGGGCCTCTCACTGTTGTGGCCTCTCCCGTTGCGGAGCACAGGCTTCGGACGCGCAGGCTCAGCGGCCATGGCTCACGGGCCCAGCCACTCCACGGCATGTGGGATCTTCCCGGACCGGGGCATGAACCCGTGTCCCCTGCATCGGCAGGTGGACTCTCAACCACTGCGCCACCAGGGAAGTCCTGTGGACTCTTATTTAATATTCACAACAGCCCATTGAGGTAGATACTGTTATCCCCATTTTATTTCTGTGAAAAGTGAGGCAGTTGTTCAGATACCATACATAGTAAGTGGCAGAGGCAGGATTACAACCAAGGTTCTTGAGTGGTTTGCTGTGCTGCCTTCCATAGGTAAAGTTCCTAGCTTTCCCTAGAGTAAAACAGTTCGTTTCAAAAATACAACATAGGAAGATATTCATTTTTAAGCATTTTGGATTGCTGTCAGAAATACACACATATATATGCTCCTAGACAGACATTTGTATTTCATACTTGCATTTCATTAATTGAAGAGTGCAGTGTGCTGAGAAGCTAAAGAAAACTAATATAAATTTCAAGCTTATACTTTATAACTTATTTTCTCTTTCCCTTGAAATTAATAAGTAGCCTCACTGCATCTGATTATAACTCATATTATTTGAAAAGAAGACCGAAATCTGAGCTTTTAAATATTTCTCTCTTGGGTGTTATGAGAATTAATGCCTGTTAGCTAGTTAAAGTGTGTTAAGTGCTTTGAGCTCCTCAGAGGAATGAAGCCATGTTATTATAGAAGTAACAAGAAGTGGGCCATTCTGATTGCAGTGAATGAGCAAAAACGTGGCCAGGTTGGGTGTAGAATCCATGTGGGTAATGCCATGACTTTTTCACCTATTAAAGCTGCTTTTTACCTTAAAGGTATAGAAAATACATACTAACTTCAGGCTGTCATGTTCATAGCATGCCCAGTTTGGAATGTTCTTGATTCTCTGTACCACTTAATTTTTCATAGGCCCATCAAGACCCTGGAGGAAGGGCATGAACGTACACGGGTTTAAGGGAAGGTCCAAGAGAGTTTCAGTGATTTGGGCTAGGAGAGCTGGGAGGTTTGTGTGCCTAAAGTGTCTTAGGTACTGATGTATTCAGTTTTTTTTTTTTGTTTTTTTTTTGCGGTACGCGGGCCTCTCACTGTTGTGGCCTCTCCCGTTGCGGAGCACAGGCTCCGGACGCGCAGGCTCAGCGGCCATGGCTCACGGGCCCAGCCGCTACGCAGCGTGTGGGATCTTCCCGGCGCACGAACCCGTGTCCCCTGCATCGGCAGGCGGACTCGCAACCATTGCGCCACCAGGGAAGCCCACTGATGTATTCAGTTTTAAGCTCACATTGAAACTCAGTTTGTAGATCTTTGGAAGGATGCTTTCTTGAAGTCCTTTTGGTAATTTCTAGAAGTGTTTGTATTTTGTAGAGAGCATAATCTTTAACTTTGAGGTCCAACTCTTTGACTTTTGGTTCCAAAAGAAATTAGTTCTGTCTGTAAGACTGGTGGAAAGTTTTGAAAATTCCCTTTGAGTAGGTGATTGCCCACAGTGTATCTGGCGCTGCCTAGTGTAGCTCACGGATATCTGCTCTTTTTCTTAAGAACTTCTTAAGTCAATAGAGTTAAAAAAAAAAAAAAATCTTACAGGTACTCTGTTCTCAGAAAAATATACCAATTTTATATTTTACAATTAAAAAAATCAGTTGATATAAAGGTATAGAGCACGAGTGCTTATTTTCTTTTTGTTTGCCTTCTGTCTTTGTGATAGGTTCGAGCTGCTAACCTTAGTGGAGACTGCTCACTTTTAAATGAAATATTCAGGTTACATTTTGGATTAAAACAACACCATCAGGTAAAAACTAACATATGAAATCATTTACTGTTAAGAGTGCTATGAGTGGAAATAATGAACAGGAAAATGAGAAGTATATTTAGTATTTGAAATGTGAAAGAACTACTTATATGAAAGAATACAAAATGTGTATCACTTAAGCCAAATAGATGGAATTCAGTTCTATTTTATAATTATGGGCAAGCTATGTGACTGAGTGAGAGATTTTCACAGTGAAAAGCGCTATGGTCTCACACGTGGGATACTTTTGGATGGGGGTAGATAAGGACTGGAAGTGAAATCACAGCCTGTCTTTTATCCTAACAGTACTGGACTTGTGTTTTGAAACCATCACAGTATTCTCTAGACAAAAAAGTAATACCTGTCAGCACAGAGACTGCACTGCAGTGCATTGTGTATTAGCACACCTTTAAAGGCTGTATGACGTGACAGCAAAGCTTTGGATCAGCACGGACTTGATCATGATGAGCTGAGCTGAGCGATTTTGTAAACAAAACAAAATGAAAACTGTAGGCAAGATCATCCTGCTAGAAAGCTTTTTTGTTGTTTTTGTCTAAAAGAAACACTTTATATTTTTTTATTGGGGTATAGTTGTTTTACAATGTTGTGTTAGTTTCTACTGTACTAGAAAGCTTTTAAGGTCCACGATAGATGGGCATGGGGAGAGGAAGTTTAGAACTGATGGACCGGTGAAGAATGTGAGCAGTTCTGCCCATAGCAACCAAGGGGCTGTGTGTCCACATTTAGGAGAAAGGCTGGTCAGAGCTCTTCTATGGGAAGAGGTTACTGGGCCAATTGTCAGGTACATGGGCATCAGGATAGCAGTTTTAACCAGATGCAAAAAGGACGGGCTTGGAACAACAGCAGGAAGGCCCTTGGCTCTCCAGAGAAAAGAGTAACTCAACTCTGGGGAGGAAGATAGAAGGTCACAGAGAACTAGGAAGAGAAATTTTGAACTCAGTGAATGGGAGTTAGTTAGACGGCAAACCTGGGGCCTGGGAAGGGTGCCTACTCTGATAGGGCTGTTACGCTTTCAGCCTGTGCCAAGTCCGCTTAGTGATGTGCCACTGACTTGTGCTGCATGTCTTCCGTGCCCTCCAATCCCTGCTCATCTGGTGAATTCAGCTCAGGCAGCCTTTGAGTGGGCGGTGTGTTCTGGCTCTCAGTGGAAGTAGGGTGCACATCAGAACATCCCAGAGAAGAGGCTAATGCAGTTAAGGCATGTCATCCGGAGTCCAGAGTCTTTGAAAGAGAAATCTCTCCTCTTTTTAACCTGGGTAGCAGCGGCAGAAAATGAACAGAACTAGCAATAGGATGGAAAATACGTGGAGGTAGTGGGAGAAGAGTCCTAGAGAACAGAGTCCCTGCTTTTGTACAGTATGTACCCAAGAAAAAAGTTGTTTGATTTTTTTTTTTTCCCCCTGAAAAATTAGGATGCCTTCAAATTTTGTGTGTATGTGTGGTTTCCTGTTGCCTCCAGGGGAGATGCTCTTCTCGAAGGAAATGTTATCTAGCATTCGTCACCTGAAAAGCTAAGGGAGAGAGGCGCACGGGAGTATATTTCATATTTATTCAAATTAAAAAGCTCAACCAGAACCTTATTTATAGACTTTTTTATGATTTTGCAAAGTTGGAGTTATTGTTTAGCAGATACTGCCTAGAAATTATCATCATTAGGAAAGATGAGAAGAAGGGAGGAGGGGAAGCAGATCTTACTTATACCTAAATAATTTTAGGTTGAGCTAAACATGTTCCATAATTTAATCTTTCTTCTTTGGACTGACAGAAATTAATAAAATAACATGAGAGGAAATTAATTTTGACTGTGGTTCACACATTGTATAAAATGTTACTATTTCATGACAAAATTTTCATATATTAATAAAATTACTTTCATATATTAATAAAATTAAAGCCACGTACTTTTCTCCTTAGACTTGTGTGCGAGACAGAGCCATTCGTTCTATCCTGGCTGTTAGGAACATCAGCAAAGAAGTAGCTCAGAAGGCCGTTGATGAAGTTTTTGAATCTTGTTTCAATGACCATGAACCTTTCGGAAGGATCCCTCATAATAAGACCTATGCAAGATATGCTCATAGAGACTTTCAAAACCGGGATCGGTACTACTCAAATATATGAAGACGATGACATTTTATATGGCAGAGCTTCGGTGATCATGAAGAAAGTATGGTTCCCAAGTGGACAAACATAAAATGTAAATGATCAATTAAATACAGAGAAGACACAGAAGATTCTAGCACAGAAGATTCTAGCATCAGAAAAAGTAACTGTGGTAAGAAATGAAACTGCCTTAAACTCCAAGGCAAAAATTGTATCTTTGTAGCTAACCATTTGGTAAATAAGGCAAATAAATAGCATTTTTAAATTTTCTACAATGTACTTGTTATTACTTGTGTTTTATTTTTTATGATTGTGATTTGCTTTTATTACATTTTAAAACTTGATTATGAAACCTGTGAAGTATGCCCTTTAGGATGTGTATGTCTTCTTTGGGAAAATGTCTATTCAAATCCTCTGCCCATTTTAAAATCAGGTTGTTTATTTTGATATTGAGTTGTATGAGTTCTTTGTATATTTTGGATGGTAACCCCTTATCAGATATTGTTTGCAAATATCTTTCTCCCATTCAGTAGGTGGCCTTTTCATGTTGTTGATGGTTTCTTTCTTTTTTTTTTGCGGTACGCGGGCCTCTCACCATTGTGGCCTCTCCCGTTGCGGAGCGCAGGCTCAGCGGCCATGGCTTACGGGCCCAGCCGCTCCGCGGCATGTGGGATCTTCCCGGACCGGGGCACGAACCCACGTCCCCTGCATCGGCGGGCGGACTCTCAACCACTGCGCCACCAGGGAAGCCCATCACCTGCATTTTTTTCTCACATTATTTTCTTCTTTCTCTTCCCTGCTGATTTCTGCTTCTAATTTATACAATGCAAGTGTTAGAGTTCCCAAGAGCAGAATTTGTTTCTACAGAAATTACCAAGTAGAATATCTGGGATTTTATGAGGATGATATTTTTTCAACAGGTACCAAGGCTAAGTTAAAAGGGAAAAATTAATCACGTGACATCCTAAGTGGCAAGTGGCAGCTTCTCTGCGTTCATACCGCCTCACATCTAAGGTGGTAAAATAAGGGGGAAAAAAACTGGGTCAAGGAAACTCTCCTAACATAATGCTTCTTTTTCTGAAGATTAATAAGTCCCAGAGTCCCACAGCAAAGGCCAAAGCTATATGTACGTACCTTTCAAATCTGGATCTGCTGGGTCAAAGCCCGACATGTCTGGAGGGGCCAGGCTGGCCCCTAGAGTGGTCACTTATTAGGAGGAGGCCCTGAGGAGCCTTGTAAGTATCAAGTGGCTGGACTCAGCATTCACTAATGGAACCATAGCTCCCCCTCATTCTCCCAACCACAGCCTAAGGAGGAGAATCAATCAGAGGGAAAAATTAGACATTGCATTAATTCAATAAATATTTATTAAGCTCTATCTACTATGTACTGATGTAGGCACTAGGGATACTGAAGTGTCCAACATGGGTTGGATCTTTGTCATCGTGGGGAACAGCTGCACCAGAGAGGAAGTGTGGAGTTGTTTGGGGATATAAAATTTGGCACCTAACCTAGAGAAGTGATATTTAAACTCGAGACCTGAGAGGCTTCCCTGGTGGCACAGTGGTTAAGAATCCGCCTGCCAATGCAGGGGACACGGGTCCAAACCTTGGTCCGGGAAGATCCCACATGCTGCAGAGCAGCTAAGCCCATGCGCCACGACTGTTGAGCCTGCGCTCTAGAGCGTGCGTGCCACAACTACTGAAGCCCGTGTGTCTAGAGCACATGCTCTGCAACAAGAGAAGCCACCACAATAAGACCGTGCACTGCAACGAAGAGTAGCCCCCGCTCACCGCAGCTAGAGAAAGACCGCGCAGCTACGAAGACCCAGCGCAGCCAAAAAAAAAAACAACTTGAGATCTGAGTATGAGAAGGAGTTAGCAAGTCAAGGGGGTGGGGAAGGGGACTTCCAGACAAGAGGAGACCCTTTGTGTGAAGGCCTTAGAAGGGGGCAGGGACAGTGAGAGAAGGGTTGTGGAAAGGGATAATGTGGAACAAAGTACCTGGTTCCCAAGGAAGCTGGTACCCAATTCCCAGGGAGAGGAGAAGCTCTGTGACCTGAGTGTCAAATAAAAAAGGTAAGCAGTGGGAAAGAATGAAATATTCTGTAAATGGTTTGGAGAAAACTGGAGACCTGGAAAAAATTAAGTTAAATGCCTCACTCATTTATACCACAGTAAGTCCCAGAGATATCAAAGATGTTAATAGAAAAGAAAGCCATAAAAATACCAGAACATGGGAGAATTTTTAACATAATCTTAGAATGGGAATGCCTAAAGTGGCATAAAAATTGCAAAACCATAAAACAAGTTATTGATATACTTAACAGCATTTTTTAATCTTCAAAAAATTTAAATAAAATATTTTCAACACGGTATCCTGAAAGATGTTATTCATAATAAAGTGATGACTATTTACATCTATATTAAAAAGAAACAAAAATGAGGAAATAACATGAACAGAAAATGCAAGTAGGTGCCTCTTTAAGCATACGACGTATGTGACCTTACTCATAATAAGAAATGTGTAAACTATGGCATACTGTTTTCACCAAAGAGGTTTACAAGGGTCAAATATATGATATACATCAAACTAAAGAGCTCCTGCACAGCAAAGGGAACCATTAACAAAATGAAAGGCAACTTACTGAGTGGGAGAAAATATTTGCAAATCATATACCTGATAAGGGGTTAATACCCCAAATATATCAAGAACTCATATAATTCAATAGTAAAACCCCACAAACAACCTGATTAAAAAAATGGGCAGAGGATCTGAATAGACATTTTTCCAAAGAAGACATATAGATGGCCAACAGGAACATGAAAAGATGCTCCGCGTCACTCATCATCATGGAAATGCAAATCGAAACCACAATGAAATCATCACCTTACACCTGTTAAAATGACTGTTATAAAAAAGATGAGACATAACGTGTTGGCGAGCATGTGGAGAAAAAGGAATCCTCATGCTCTGTTGGTGCAGCCACTATGGAAAACAGTATGGAGGTTTCTCAAAAAATTAAAAGTAGAACTACCATGTGATCCAGCAATTCCAATTCTGGGTATTAACCTGAAGAAAACTAAAAGACTAACTTGAAAAGCAGAAACGTACACAACATTGTAAAGCAACTATACTCCGATTAAAAAAAAAAAGTTAAAAAAAAAAAAGACATACGCACCCCTACGTTCATTGCAGTATTATTTACAATAGCCAAGATATGGAAACAACCTAAGTGTCCATCGCTGGATGTGGATGAATGGATAAAGGCCTTGTGAACAGGTTGATGGCTGCCTGAGGCAGGGGGTGGAGGTGTGGGAGAATGGGTTAAGGGGGTCAAAGAGTGCAAACTTTCAGTTATGAAATAAGTCACGTGGATGTGACGTACGGGATGGCGACTATAGTTAATAATACTGTTATTTGCATACAGTAGTCCTTACCTGTGCGGGATACGGTCCAAGACCACCCCCCATGGATGCCTGAAAACTTGTATAGTACAGAATCCTATGTATACTCTGTCTTTTCCTATGCATACAGACCTATGATAAAGTTCAATTTATAAATTAGGCACAGTAAAAGGTGAACAATAATAGTAAAATAGAAGAATTATAACTACACTATAATAAACGTTATGCAAATGTGGTTTCCCTCTCAACATATCCTATCGTATTGATACAAACTTAATGCCTTTCCCATCATAATCAAGCACTGACACATCGTGGCCATAACTTTTGCAGTCTGAGGCATGACAGCAAAACTAGCACAATCGGGCTTCCCTGGTGGCGCAGTGGTTGAGAGTCCACCTGCCAATGCAGGGGACACGGGTTCGTGCCCCGGTCCGGGAAGATCCCACATGCCGCAGAGCGGCTGGGCCCGTGAGCCATGGCCGCTGAGCCTGTGCTCCGCAACGGGAGAGGCCACAACAGTGAGAGGCCCGTGTACCGCAAAAAAAAAAAAAAAAAAAAAAAAAAAAAACTAGCACAATCTTTTTTTCCCCTTTTTTCACGATTTGATAGAAGATTTGTTCTCTACAGTGAATCTTAGCAACCTCAACATATGATTTTTTTTCTTTCCTAATTAAGGTGAAAACTTTCACCTATTCACTTAAAGAAAGTACTTTATGGTTTCACTCTGGCAGATCTGAATTGCCAGTATCACTACTCTTGCACTTTGGGGCATTATTAAGTAAAAGAAGGGTTATTGAACACAAGCTCTGAGATACCATGATGGTTGACCTGTTAACCAAGTTAGCTAGTAAGTGACTAATGGGTGGGATATGATGAGCAAAGGGATGATTCATGCCCCAGACGAATGGATTGGGACAGTGTGAAATTTTGTCACGCTAGTTGTGTCAGTGCACAATTTAAAACTTATGAATTATTTCTGGAATTTTCCATGTAATAGTTTTGGACCATGGTTGACCGCAGGTAACTGAACCACGGATAAGGGGGGACTACTGTATTTGAAAGTTGCTAAGAGAGTAAATCTTTTTTTAAAAAAAATTTTTTTTTTTTTTTGGCCGTTGGGTCTTCGTTGCGGTGCATGGGCTTCTCTCTAGTTCTGGTGCGTGGGCTTCTCTCTAGTTGTGGCATGCGTATTTTGTCTCTCTAGTTGTGGTGCTTGGGCTCCAGGGCACACAGACTTAGTTGCTCCATGGCATGTGGGATCTTAGTTCCCCAACCAGGGATAGAACCCGCGTCCCCTGCATTGGAAGGCGGATTCTTTACCACTGGACTGCCAGGGGAGTCCCAGAGAGTAAATCTTAAAAGTTTTCATCACGGGCTTCCCTGGTGGCGCAGTGGTTGAGAGTCCGCCTGCCGATGCAGGGGACACGGGTTCGTGCCCCGGTCCGGGAGGATCCCACATGCCGCGGAGCGGCTGGGTCCGTGATCCGTGGCCGCTGAGCCTGTGCGTCCGGAGCCTGTGCTCCGCAACGGGAGAGGCCACAGCAGTGGGAGGCCCGCGTACCGAAAAAAAAAAAAAAAAAGTTTTCATCACAAGAAAAATCTTTTTGGTAACTATGTAAGGTGATGGATGTTAACTAGACTTATTGTGTTGATCATTTTGCAATGTATACAAATGTCAAATTATTATGTTGTACACCTGAAACTGATTAAAAAGTAAATTAAAAAATTATACTCTCAGACATTATTAGGGAGTAATTGACTGTAACCTCTAAGGAGAATAATTTGACAGGTATTATTTAAATACACATACTCTTGATATGGAAAGCTCTCCATGATAAGTGAAAACAGCAGGGCATTGGACAAGGAAAGGAGGAAAGAGACAATATATACATACATACATGTTACAGGTTTCTAGAATATCCCTGTATGTAAATACAATGAGCTATAAATAGAAGTCTCCACCAGGGAAGGTGAACTGAATATTGGAGAGAGGGAAGTGTTACTATTCTCTGGGTACACTTTTGAACCTTTTGAATTTTGTACAGGTGCTTGTAGAATAAAAAAATTAAAGGCACATTTACTTATTCATAATTTTTTCAAA
Source organism: Neophocaena asiaeorientalis asiaeorientalis (assembly GCF_003031525.2). Classification (NCBI taxonomy): domain Eukaryota; kingdom Metazoa; phylum Chordata; class Mammalia; order Artiodactyla; family Phocoenidae; genus Neophocaena; species Neophocaena asiaeorientalis. The sequence continues at coordinate 22,730,142 of NW_020185339.1, read as the reverse complement.
ATTGTTATGTCAGTATAACCAGTGTCTTTGTTCTAAGTGTGAGCAAATAGTTGCAGTGTTAACCTCAATGTTGATAAACATATGATAAATTTATTTTCATATTAGTTTCATTTTTCATGATACAGTCCCAAGCACGCTTTCTTTCTTAAAGTGTCTACCATAAAATTCCCATTTTAATTGGATTCTCTTTCAGTAGTCTTACTGCTGGCATTAGTTATCTGTTATAATGAGGCGTTCCAAATACCTGTTTCCAAAGCTACAATGCATACCAGTTTCACCACAATCTTAAAAGTACTTAGTACAAACCTTGTTTGTTTGTTTGTTTTCATTGTGCTACCATACATATAACATTTGACATCTTAACCATTTTTAAGTGTACAGTTCAGCGGTATTAAGTACATTCATACTGTGCCGCCATCACCATGCTTCATCTCCGGAACTAATTTCATCTTGCAGAATGGAAACTCTATATCCATTAAACAAGTCCCCAACCTTCACTCCCGGACGCCCCCCAGCAACCAACATTCTACTTGCTGTCTCTGTGGTTTTTGACTACTGTGAAGTACCTCAGAAGTTTGTTGTGAGGATTAGTTTACATATAAAAGACTTGGAAGAATCCCTGGCACATACATTACTAGCTATTGTTATCTAGGTATCACTGTCCAGTAGAATTTTTTTGTGATGATGGAAGTTTTTTACCTGAACTATACAATGTGGCATACACTAGACGTATGTGGTTATTCAGTATTGAAATGTGCCTAGTGAGACTGAGGAATGGAATTTTAAATTTTATTTAATTCTGATTAAAAAATTTCAGCCACATGTGACTAGTAACTGCCCTATTGAACAGCAAGAATCTAGAGCTTAGAGGCCAGGCCTGGAGTTACAGGTGGAGTTATCACCTTATGGCTGATAGTTGAAGCCATATGAATGAAGGGGAATAAATGAAAAGGGAAGGGAAGAGGGCCAAGGATTAGAAGGGGGGAATACCAGCATCTAAGGTTTTGTCAGAGAAAGAAGACATGAAGAAAATATTGTGAAAAAGAAAAATAGGTGTGGTTCCCTGTAAGAAAAACAAGAGAGTTCCAAGAGAGGGAGTGGTCGCAAGGTTACATACCATTGATTGAGTTAATACAATGAGAACTGAAACTATATCGTTGACCTTACCTGTGTGCTCCAAGTAGGTCTTGTAACTTTGCAGGTAGTCGGTGGGGAGATTGGCTGTCCAGTGGAATCTAAGGCACCATTTGTAATGCTTCTGCCTTCTCTGGTGAATACACGGCAAAGACCTTGTAAAGGCATTGGCTTTGAGTGCTAGAAGAAATATTTCAATATTAATTTCCATGACTAATTCTGGTGAGATTGGCTGTATCAATTTACACTCCCACCAACAGTGCAGGAGGGTTCCCTTGTCTCCTATGCACTGCTTTCTAAACGTAACCCTGTTGGGCTGCACCCTGCCCACCTTCAAGGCCTGCACTTGCACAGCTTTAAGACCAAAGAAAGAGCCCAGAGTCAGCAACAGAGACATCAGTGATGGGGCAGCTTAGACGGCTGAAGCAAGGTCCTGGACTGACACCCCACCGCGTGAGGTGGACAGCGGGCAGGACACGGTGGCAGGCTTCCCTGGGGAGGAGGGGGAAGGGGAGATTGCCAGTTACAGGTTGGGAATTGGGTCAGGTTGGCTCATTAGTTGTCAAGGAAACCAGCAGAGGAGCACGCCCCTCACCACCCCTTTAATCAGAACAATCACTAGCTGGGCCTGGGGCAAGTGTGTAGGAAGGTCAGTCCTGTGAGTAGGTGTGGGTGAAGCAGGCCCTGGTTAAGCCGGGCGTGTACAGGGAGAAAGAGAGCAGCCGTCCTGAGTGGCCTGATTAGATACTCCACCCCTACATACCCTGTATGACCCTTAAGTATCTCGGTCCAGCCCCAGCCCCTCTTCCATGACATCCTTGGGGTCAGGTATGTAGGGGGCACTGCAACCAGCTGCCACAATACAATACAGACAGCAGCAGCCAAACAGCATCAAGAGTAAGATACCGGGGGCTTCCCTGGTGGCGCAGTGGTTGAGAGTCCGCCTGCCGATGCAGGGGACACGGGTTCGTGCCCCGGTC
>NW_020185339.1:22641674-22727695 GCF_003031525.2 Neophocaena asiaeorientalis asiaeorientalis | reverse complement strand
CCGAAAAAAAAAAAAAAAAAAAAAAAGAAAAGAGTAAGCTACCCAGTATGCTCAGAACAGTCATTTGCCGGGATGTGGGCACATTCTGGACCCAGGCGCTTACCAGGTCAATGAAGCGGCAGTGCCCTGTCCCGTAATAAGGAAGGTAAGGCCGCCCCTGGTTTTCACAAACCCAGAGCCACCCCCATGGGGAGGGGAAGGCCTGGCTCTAAAAGAAACATTCTGGTGGCCTCGCCAGGGGTCAGCCGCCCTAGTACACATCTGTCACCCCGTGTTATGTTGCGTGCCATTAGGGGTGGACACATTAGGTCTTTCCAAGCAGAAAATAGTCCCACTAGTTGGACTTCTGTGTCCAGAAGCCAGCCTGTCCCACTCCACACACAGCATAGCCCAGGGAGGGTCACGGGCAGTCAGTTGTACAGTAACGTTTATGGTGGGGGGTCCTTCTGACATGTTGCACATGGGACTGGAAGCTGGTAAGTCTTTCCCCCCCATGGTCAGTCGTCCCATATAGTCACATTAGCCGGGTCAGTTTTTCATGGAAGTCCAGAGGAGGACAACAATGGTATCTCCCTGTAGACCCAGCAATAAGACTCATTGCACAGTGAGGCTGTGTGGCTGCTCAGCCCTCGAATAGATTTCCTCCCTCAGGCTAGGGACAAAATGTAAGACATCTAACAGGCACAACACAGGGAGATGATGACAATTAAGCAAAATACAAGCGGTAGCCACATTCTGAGATAATACCACATCCGACTGTGGTTTCTGTCCTGGTCTGCAATACAGTTCAGAAAACTCAAGTTTTCAGTAACAGAGGACTATGTCTAAAATCATGTGATGGCCACCTCATTTTACCTTGGATGTCTGAACCACAGCTACTCCATTTTGACTTTCAAATGCATTCCCTTCTGCAATGGCCAAAGCAGATGTAAAATGTATGTCTGAAAGGCCACAAAACAGGCTGCTCTCCTCAGTAAAATTTAAGTTAAACCATGTATAAGCCTCATATACAACCCCATACCTCAATATGTGTAGATTTTTCCATCATTTCCCCTTTTGATTGCAAATCTTCCAATAGAAAGCATTGATGATCCAAATATCCATCCCTCAATGCCGGGGTGCTGGCTCCTACCCCAGGTTCAGATCATGTCCCTCGGTGCTGGACCTCCTTTATTTTCGCCTAGTTATTCACACTGGGGGAAACTTAATCAGATCTTGTGAACAGACTCAGGGGTATGTTAATGGGGAAACACTTTATAGGCCGTACATTTTATCACTTATACCAAATTGTTATGCAAGACTTGTACATGTGCTTTTAGCAGCCGACTTAAAAGCGAGCATGAGTAGTTACACTCTGTGATAACTTCACTGGATAATCTTTTCCTCCTGAACATCAGGGCAAGTGTGGCTAACACAATAACTTTTATCAATACAGACCTCAGTTAACAGAACTAGAATTTAATATCTATTGAAACAATCTTTTTCAATCTAAAATTACTCTCATCTCCACCAAACACAGCCAAATCAAAACTAATCTGTTTGCAAAACAAGTCTGATCAATTGACCACGTAGGCTCCTCCAAAGTGGCTGAGGCAGAACTCCTCAGAAGGAGTCTCAGGCTGAATTCCCAAAAGGCCTCTCAAGGCCAAGAAACCCATGCCAAAGACCTGCCATCAGGCTCCACCTTGGATTTCTCGGTCCCCAAATATAGAGATTCCTGCGCATGCCAGGAGACAGTCTTTCCCTTTCACCTCATAAGGCTGCTCAGAACCTAAGAGTCTCCAATTTCTGGAGGGACCTGTGATCTGAAAAAAGAAATTGCACACTGTGAGAGAGTTGTGAGTCGTTTTATTGGGGGCAAAATGAGGACTATAGCCCTGGAGGCAGCATTTCAGATAGCTCTGAGAAACTGCTCCAAAGAGGTAGGGCGGAAGGTCAGCATATATGTGACTTTGGTGAAGGTGGGGTACATGCAATCAAGCACACATTTTTGCAGAAGGTTTCTGCTGGGCTCGAGAAGGTTACTGCCAGTCGTGAGGAGCAGACGTCACCATGAAAGACTTCAGTGCTTTTCTAGCTACGAGGAGATGCAAGAATTGGGCTCATAAAATCTTCTCCTGAAAATATCTAACTATCTGAAGGCCTGTTCTGCCAGTTTTTCCCAGAGCACAGAGTGCCTCGTTCCTGATCTCCACCCTGAACTCCTTTCAGGATGTGTTGAAGGTCAGCAGTCATAGCAGCTTGGGATTTAACCCTTGTAGAGGTAGATGGCAGGTGCCAACCTTTAGTTGGCAGACCAGACAGAAAAGTGTTTCAATTTATGAACTGAGAATGCTGCCTGCCATATCGGGGAACAAAAGATGTTGCAGCCTTCAAGCTACCACATCACAGCTGCCCCTGTGGTGAGCTCTGAGGGAACTCAAGATAGAAACAGGAGGCCTGCCATCTAGCAGTCAACTGCTGCAGCCACCAAGGACTGGTGCACCCTGAAGCTCTGGAGGAGAAAACAGGATACTGGCCCCAGACAGCTGAGGTGCATATCAAAGGAATGATTTCAACGAGCCCAGACTTTACCTCTTCCCATACATAGAAAAGGGCTAATTTCATTAACTCGAGATGTCTGGTTTTCCTTAATTAACAGTAATCTTTTGATATCCCTACTACCTGCCCTTTGTTGCAGAAAGTCCTATATATCCTGGCTTCCCTCTCGCCTCTAACAATTTTCTCAGCCTTATCCGAGATGCTGTGTCCAGGCTTGAAGTCCCCTGAAAGTCCGCCAACTAAAACAACTCTCAACTTTTAGGTTGCGTGTTTTTTTTCCGTCGACAAATTCTACCCATAGGTGTAGTTTACCAAATTGCTGTAAGTCAAAGCTAACTTGAGGGGAAGGGCTCCCCTCTACCTGGAAAACAGATCAAAACCAGTAACATTCCGAACAAAACCCATAAACATTATAACCATATTCACCAGTAAACCACCCTTTTGTTACCTTTTTATGAAGCCATTGGGTTTTCCATTAGGATTCTTTAATTTCTTACCCCGTTCAGCTGTATGATCTGAAATTTATCAGAGACCTGTGCTTGCCAAAAGGCCTTCCTACGAATCTTCTTGAAGGTGAAGCACTTTTGCAGAAGCATCAAAGCACAGCAATTACTGCCTATAAATGACAAAAGACTTAAAAAGTCACCGTTAAACGCCGGATCACAATGTAATGGATAAACAAACTTGGTTACAATAATTAATTATGTCTGATTGTAGTCTTAACACTTAAAAACGTTAATCTCTGGCAAAAACCAAGAAGCACGTAATTGTAAATTTCCTGATTGGAAAACTTAATGCTCTAGTCTTCCTCTCCCAGGCCGGCAAAGAGAGACAAACTTAGGCCTGCCCAGCAATTAATGTTCCAATATTTTACCCTATTTGAAATGAACCAGTCAATGAATTCTCTTCATTTAACTTAGTTTAGTTTCAAGTTACCAAAATCTGGAGAGACTCTTTTAGATAGATATTCCCAAAACATAATTATTCCTATATGGTTTTTTTAAAAGCCTCTCTCCCTTTTCTTCATTTACTCTTAGAGATCACATGGGATTAAAGTTCCTGAGAACCCAGGTAGATCATCTACATCTCAAAGGCACAAGAAGAGAATACATTGCTTCTAGAGAGCTAGCTTAACCAGTTACAAAAGCCTCACTTTGATACAATAGCAGAACCATCGGGGCCGTTGTTCTCCAGATCTCTCGGCAGCCCCCGTTCATCAAGGACAGCCACCGGGGATTTCCCCCATAACTTTTGGGATCACCCCTGGAACTTCTGGGCACCACGTGTTAGTGGACAGCCCCCCGCAGCTTTCCATTCCCCGTTGTGTATTTCTCAACATCTCGGCACTCGGGAGTTTTCCTTGGTCTCCTGGCTGCTCCGCCAGTTGTTGGGCTGCACTTGCCCAGCTTTAAAACCGAAGAAAGAGCCCGGACTCACCAACAGAGACATCAGTGGTTTAATGGATAGGAGAGCTGACAGGTCTGAAGCAGGGTCCTGGAGGGACACCCCACGGCGTGCAGCAGACAGACGGTGGGCAGGACATGGTAGCAGGCTTTCTCCTGGTTGTGGGAAGGGGAGATTGCCAGTTATAGGGGGAATTGATGTCAGGTGGCCTCATTAGTTACCAGGGAAACCTCATTAGTTACCAGGGAAACCAGCAGAGGGACACGCCCCTCACCACCCCTTTGATCAGAACAATCACTAGCTGAGGCTGGGGCAAGTCCGTAGGAAGGTTCAGTCATGTGCACAGGGTATAGATGAAGCAGGCACTGGTCAAGTAGGGGACGTACAGAGAGCGAGAGAACGGCCATCCTGAGTGGCCTGACCAGACAACCCCATAGAACACTATTAGAAGGCGCTGGAAGATTACTGCGGCTGTTTCCATATTAAAATGTTAATGTGTGAGTCCAATTGATGGGTTTTGAACCTGAAGGATCAGTTTCATTTAATTGTATCAACCAAATTGATTTTTAAATCAGCAGAATTATTTGCAGGGCTCAGGAAGTCATTATGTGCCACCCAAGCCAGATAAATGGGTCACCTTGGGATTTGCAGCTGGAGTTTTCTTTTATGACAATACATTGGGAACCGAGTCATTTGTCCCGAAGAGACTCTGTCAGCAAGGTTCACCAAACCTGTCTTGATTAATTTTTCAAAAGCACATGAGGAGATTTACTAATTACACTTTCCAGGGTTGATTTGATCAGCTTCACTTGGACTCACAGTCAGCATATCACTGCTTTAAGCTCCAACAGACTAAAATGGTTAAACAAGGTCTCGTGGAACTGTGAACTAAATTCTAACATGACCTAAACTTGTATGCTTTAAATTACTTCATATTTGAGATGCTGCAAATAAAATGATCTAATGCAAATTCTCATACCTTTTCTGCAAAAGTAGTCAGGGAGCAAACATTAACACCTTTTGGCCAGTGAGAGATGATGTGACAGAAAACAGGAAGATCACTCAAGTTGATACAATAACCCACTGCGGAACTGTTAAGTTTTTTATTTAATTAAAAAATTTTTTAATGTTTATTTATTTTTAAAATAAGAGTGTTCTTCCTGTGTTTTCCTCTAAGAGTTTTATAGTGTCCGGTCTTACATTCAGGTCTCAAATCCAGAACTATGAAGCTTTTCTCTGAGCTTTCCTCCCTCCTTCATTTCTGTGGCAGTTGTCATTACAGTAATGCAGTTGTAAGTAATCTGCATTTTCAATTCACACAGACATTCTGTAATTCCATATTGAAACAAGTCACCTTTTCTTTTGTGACCTCTCTTAAAATCTTGCTCCTCAAAGTGTGGTCCTTGGCCCAGCAGCAACTACATCAACTGGACAGAGCTAGCTAAAAATGCCCAGATTCTACTAAATCCATCTGCACTGATTCACAGGCAAGTCAAAGGCAAGAAGCACTTTCTGAAGGGACTTGATGGCCTCAGGACAGTGGTTTGCCACCCTGGCTGCATATTAGAATTGCCTGGGCTGCTTTAAAGGCATAAAGTTCCCTGGGATCCCAATCTCAAGGGTTCTGATTTAATTGGTCTGCAGGTGGGGCCTGGGTAGCCTTGAGTTTTAAAACTTCCACAGGTGATTCTACTGTGTAGGCTTGAGATTCCCTGCCTTAGAATCGTGTTGCATCTAGGTGCCCTTATTTTCAAATTTACTCTTCTGAAAACAAAGCAAAACAAAACATTCTATATGTTTTATATATCAGTAGTACTTTTTGTTGCTGCATAAAAGAAATCCAGGAATTCAGGATTTCTCTCATTCAATCCATTCATTAATTAAATAACTTTTTTTTTAAAAAAGAACAAATGTTTTCTAAAAAAAGAACAAATGTTTTCAATCTCAGGCCTAGCAGACCCTGCTAATGCAATCTTTTGCTTTAAGCTTTGATATGTTAAAACCTATTCAGTGTCTCACAAATGTGAGGGAAAAACAGAAAACAGGGAGAGAGATGTTCTGCTTCTATTCATTATTATGGCAGGATAAGCACTGCGTATCACAAGAGAAAAGAATTTCAATTATGAAATTCAGAGCACACCTGAAAATAAGTAAGGCCTCCGGATAAACACAGGCAGCCCAATTAAATTTGAATTTCAGAAAAACAATGGATTCTTTTCTACTCAATAATTTAGTGTCCTTTAATATATTTAGTATGAGTATGTGTCATGCAAGTACATGGGACATATTTTTATTTGCCAGATTTGGCAGTCCAAAGCAATAGGCCATGTAAAATGAGGCAAAAATTTTATCCATAGTTAATAAAAACGAGAATCTATATGATGTGCCAGCAGGATGCCTACACAAATTGCCTTTTTTTTTTTTTTTTTTTTGCGGTATGCGGACCTCTCACTGTTGTGGCCTCTCCCGTTGCGGAGCACAGGCTCCGGACGCGCAGGCTCAGCGGCCATGGCTCACAGGCCCAGCCGCTCGGCGGCATGTGGGATCTTCCCGGACCGGGGCACGAACCCGTGTCCCCTGCATCGGCAGGCGGACTCTCAACCACTGCGCCACCAGGGAAGCCCCACAAATTGCCTTTTATGGAATATTTTACAATTTAAAGAGAAATAATACAATAATACTCCATGATTACAGCTCAATAGGAAATCTCTAAGTGTTTTTGACCAAGCCTACCTCTTCAGGTGAGGACTGAAAGGTTAAGAAATAATAATTTTAAATAATTCCATGCATTTTGATTCTATAGTAAGTACCATTCTACTAACACTTTTTTCTAGTTTATGTGTAAAAAAATTGAACCGAAATGAAACATCGCAGGCTCTTAAAAAGAAGGAAAAACCACCCCCCCAAAACACTACTGAGCAATCTGAGCTGTTAGAAAATCTAGCCAGCAGAGGGCGCCAGTGTATCACTGATGAATTTCGAGTCACAAAAGGCTCATTTTTGCAGTGCCTCGCGCTACTTTGATTTTATTTAAATATTTCAGTCCACTTTGCCATGCCGTGTTGCCATCACAGATTAGAAATCAAATGCAGTGCTAGTGTACTGTTCAGCACTTGCATTGCCCTAATTGATATATTTCTTTTGCCCAAGATCCTTGGCTGAGAAATACACTTTAGCCCATGTTGGCAATTGGAAGCACTGTGCTTTGGGTTTAGGCTTGAATGCCCGGGTGTCTCTAAGTGTGTGTGATTGTGTGAGTGATCATGGGTCTAATGAACAAAAGCAGCGGCAGGTGGAGGTTTATCAGATGAAGGACATGGAAATCCCAGCTGGGATGGGAGATGGCCACGGCTGGCCTGATTTGACTCCTGAACCAGAGAATGAGTGCACGTGCCACAATTCCGTCCTCACGTGTACACACCTAAAAGGTGTATGCAGGTCTAGTTAAATTCAGGACAATTTCATTTCCCTCCCAGTACTGCCTGTACGGACAGTGAAGGAGCATTCATCGTGTGCCTGCTTTGCGCCGCTACGCTTGACCTTTCAAAGATTTGATTTCGTCTCATTTTCATGACAACCCTGTACGATGGGTGTTATTATCATCTGTTTACAGATTTAAAAAAATAACAATAACAACCGAGGCCGAGAGAAGGGACGTGTTTCCATGGACACTATTCTTGCATACAGTGGGTACTCGTTTAACATTTGTCTAAGGTAGCGTTTCCCAAACTTCGTTGTGAAAGACACTGGTGCCCTTCAAAGTTTTCCTTATTAAACAATTTTGGAAAATATTGCAAACTTTAACCATCGCTTAGAGTTTCACAATGCACAAACATGTTATAAACTTTCTTAAGAACTTCTGTGGCAGAAAAACATCTTTAACCTTGTACACCTCAGGTTTCACAATCTTAATTGATCTAAGGAGCCCTTCTTCTTTCTCGATTTTTTTTTTTTTTTTTTTTGCGGTACGCGGGACTCTCACTGTTGTGGCCTCTCTCCCGTTGCGGAGCACAGGTTCCGGACTCGCAGGCTCAGTGGCCATGGCTCATGGGCCCAGCCGCTCCGCGGCATGTGGGATCCTCCCGGACCGGGGCACGAACGCTTGTCCCCTGCATCGGCAGGTGGACTCTCAACCACTGCGCCACCAGGGAAGCCCCTTCCTCCATTTTTAATAGAACAACCATCAGTATTGCAACACAGGTACCTTTTGTTGAACATGTTTAGAGAAATATGGGTCTAATGAATAAATATATGGAATATCATTCATGGTAGGAATTAAGGGGAGTTAGTTCATTATTCTTATTATCATCATCAAAAAACATGTATTCAGCCCCTTCTGTTTGTAGAGCATTTGCTTAGGACCCAGAGACATGACACAAATCCTATTGTAGAGGACTTTACAGTTTAGGTGAGGAGGCAAAAATGCCTTTAGTTTGAATGGGAATATAGCTTGAATTCTTGGGATCTTTTTATTTATTTACTATTTTTGGCTGCGTTGGGTCTTCGTTGCTGCTCGCTGGCTTTCTCTAGTTACAGCGAGCAGGGGCTACTTTTCGTTGTGATACGTGGGCTTCTCATTGAGGTGGCTTCTCTTGTTGCAGAGCATGGGCTCTAGGCACAGGGGCTTCAGCAGTTGTGGTGCGCGGGCTTCAGTAGTTGTGGCTCGCAGGCTCAGTAGTTGTGGCTTGCGGGCTCAGTAGTTGTGGCTTGTGGACTCTAGAGCGCAGGCTCACTAGCTGTGGCACATGGGCTTAGTTGCTCTGTGACATGTGGGATCTTCCCGGACTAGGGCTCGAACCCGTGTCCCTTGCATTGGCAGATGGATTCTTAACCACTGCACCACCAGGGAAGCCCAATTCTGGTGATCTTATTTCGCCAATTTTTAGAATAGGATAGTGTTAATGGATAACAGGGTTTCCAGTGATTTCTTAATGTGCCATTCTGTTTCATTCCCCTAGCGAACAATTACCATTTTCTTTCATTAATTTAGTATGGCTCAGACGTTTTGAGGATGAGACATTTAAACATTTGATTATGAGTAGATCCTAACAGAAGTCATTAAGAATCCTACATCTTTGACATACCCTGGGAAAACAGATGTTCTCCTTTTCACATGCAAGCGCGCACACATGCACACACTCGATTTCATCTCATCAGAGCATCACATCTTCATGTCACTTATTAGCTGAACAAAAGCAAATGAAGGATGTAGATATCTATATCAGGGGATCGGTCAAAGGATTTGGAGTTTAGAGAATAAAAAAATGTCGGTATCTTTCAGTAATTTTGTTGCCTGACAAGTTGTCAGTAAGCTGGAGATCTCTAGTCTTTCTTCTCCAGAGATGTGAGAGTTCACCCGATTCTGGCACCTTTTCTAAGACTCTTTTAAAGCCTTATCAAGCAATGTAGCATACTACCAACAGGGAAGAAATTCATTCATGGTTGCACCATTCACAGAAGAGCTGGAAATGAAATATTCCATTGTGATTAGATGTGCAAATGGAAATGTGAAGATGATGAAAAATGATCTGTATAATTCTATCTGGAAATTTTCCTGAGGTATTCAGAAACTGATTTTTCCTTTTGAATCATCTTATTTAAGCCAGCCCCATGACTTCACCCTGACGTCCTTTTAAAGTAGGCTCCACGTGGAAGGGCTCTGGGTGGACAGTTATGCTTTTGGAAGTACCATGACTTGCAGCTCCATTGAATCAAGTTCATCATCTTGGAGAGAATGGGCAGAGGTTTTTCTCTTTGCCTTTACATATCTTAGCAGCCTTATCAGCCTATTAAACCACCAGGCCTTATTTATTCAGGTCACAAATAACTGAGCAGTGTAGAAATAATAGGATACTGGTGGCAAATTGTGTTTTTCTGCATCATGACTATAAATAAGTTACCTGAAATAACTTTTCAGAAGCCAGTTTCAGTCTAACGGTTTACACCAAAATCCAATGAAAGGAAGTCCTGTTTTTACATAATGCAGTCATGATTAAGAATGAAAGTGTTCTCTTTACATTGATAACCCCTAATCCTTAATCCTCCTCATGAGATTTGCTTTAATATCTAAAAATACGGACACTTCTGAAAATGGAAATGGAACTTGCAGCGGAGCTACAAACTCACTAGTAATTTCAGAGAACGTCCATGTGGGTCTTTTTCACATGATATTGGAAGTGTCTCATGACCTTGTTTGGATCGCATCCTAGGGGAACGAGACACATATCTGACCATATAAACGGGATAATTCATGTCTTGGTCCCAATTGGCACCATTAGTAGGCTTTCTGCCTTGGTTACTCTTTGTTTCATGTAAGTGCACTATGGGGTCAGGGAAGAAGCAGGCCAGTTCATCGTTAAAGCTCTGTTCCCTACATCGAGAAACTGAGAATGCAAAACAAAAGGAGCTGAACTTGAGAGTCGCTGGCTGCAACCTCTCCCAGCATCACTCTTCCAGTCCCAGTTCTCATGTGAACTTGTTAGGGCAACTTGGGCAGCTCGGGACTCTGTAATCATTTGTTTATAACAGAGATTAATGTTTTTAACCCCTGTTACCCCAGTTGTGGCATGAAATCATCACTTAACCAAAACCTCTTCAATACTTCTATTCATTTCTTTAATGAATATCTATTGAGTACCTGTTTTGTGTCAGGCATCATTCTGGGCACTGGGATACTGGTGAAAATGTTGGATGAAGTCCTAGCTTTCTTAAAGCTTACTTTGCAGTGGGAATAAAGACGATAAGCAAACTAACATTGAGTCTATAAAGAAAATCAGATAGGATAAATGTGGTTGAGAGTGATAGGTGTGAGATGAGAAAAGGCCTCTCTGAGGGAGTGTTGAAGGAGATGGAGTCAGGTGGGGAAGGAGAAGAGCATCCCAAGCATTGGACACAGCATGTGCAAAGGTCCTGAGGCAGCAGCAAGCTTGGCATGTGCAAGGCTCTGGAAGGAGCTCTTGTAGCTGGAGCCTAGTGAGCAAGGGAGGGAGAATGGAAGATGGGGAAGGAGGGGCAGGCAGGGACTGGGCTATGAGGGATCTTGTAAGGCTCTGGTGAGGAGTTTGGATTTTATTCCATGTGTAGTCAGAAGCTGTTGAAGGGTTAAAAAATCATTCTAGCTAGAAGAATGACTGTGAAAATGGCAAGAATGGGATCAGGAAGACACTTTGGGCTATTTCAGGTACGTCCAGGGGCTTAGGACTCAGGTGGAAATAGAAGTGGTTGATAACAAAATATATTTTGGAGAAAGAGACAATAGGATATATTGATGGATTAGATGTGGGCGTGAAGGAAAAAGAGGTATTTGTCCTGAGCAACCTACTGAGGTGGGAAAGAAGAGTTGTAGAGGGTGGAAATTAAGAGTTTGATTTGAACTTGGTTAGTTTCAGATGCTTATTGGACATCAAAACACTAAGATCAGATAAGTCAGAGCTGCAGATATAAATTTGGGCATCATTTGCCTATAGATGGTATTTGAAGACCAGAGACTGGGCCAGCTGATCCCAGGGGAGAGTATAGATCTGAGAGAAGATGGTCAAGAACTGCGTCCTAGGTCACACCAATATAGGTTGGGAAAAGGAGGAAGAGCCAGCATGGTGGGTGGAAAGCTGGAGAGGTGAGGTGTTATGGAAACTAAAAGAAAAAGAGGTTTTAGGGAGGAAGTGTCTACCACTGCTGAGAGATACAGTAAGACGAGAACAGAGAGATGGGCCTTAGATTTGTCTCTTGAAGGTTGTAGGTGACCTTGAGCAGAGTGAGGGCCCTTGCCCAGGATGACAAAGAGGATGAGACTCAATGTTTGTCTTCAAAGAACTGACAATGTAGCCATGGAGACAAAGCCAGTGGTTTGTCTGCATTATGGCTGCACTTCCGTTCTCAGAGGACCTGTGTTACTGTGGAAACCCAGAGTTGCTCTAGAATAATATTCTCTCTAGATTTAAGGGCCAGTAAAGGTCTGGCAGTCTGAACTGCCACCTTATGCCTTCTTGATGGGCAGCCAGATGTCGACATTTGCACAAACCTTTCCAGGGCTAGAAGTTCATCTTATAAGAGAGTCCATTCTGTAGTGGCATGGCTTTGGTCTTTTTGAGAACATGGGTGATTTATTATGCCAGGATTTTAAATTGTATTGAAGTTTCAGGTGTACAGCATTATAATTTGACATCTGTATACACTACTAAGTGATCACAGAGTAGTTACAGGTCTAGTTACCATCCATCACCATGCAGTTGACCCCCTTCACCCATTTCACCTGTGCCAGGATGTTTTCATGTATGTCTATACATTGTCTATACTTATTGTTTCTCCCTTTTCTCCTCCTCCTGTGTGTGTGTGTGTGGGCGGGGGGAAGTGGGGAGTGGAAAGAGCACCTTCTGAGATGCTATCTTGGCCCTGGCGCCCGCTAGCTGTCCAATTTTAGGCGAGTTGTTTTATTTTTTGGGTATTAGTCTCTTGGTTAGTAAAGTGGGGACAACACCACATATTCCATGGGGCTATTATGGGGTAGGGTGGGATGACCTGTGTAAAACACTCACCAGGTGCCTGGTTAAAGGCAGGTGTGCATCATTCCCCCACGGGGAGAATCCCGCAGGGATGTGGCTTGAACCCAGATTGCTTGGGTTTGAATTCCAGCTCCATCCTCGTCAGCTGAATAGACTTGGGCAATTTCCTTAATCTCTCTGTGCCTTGCTTCCTCCTTTGAGGAATGGGTACATCCTAGTACTGACATGCTTGGGTGAGGATTAAATGAAATAGTTCTGATAAAGTTCTTGAGACAGTGCCTGGCACATCGTCAGCATCCTGCAAATATTTGCTTATTACGAGGACCGTCTTTGAAGCCCTTGCAGTGCCTGGTCTGAGGACAGTTGCCCTAAAGGCTCTAGTGTGTGGAATGGCTGAACAAAGTGACCAGATAGAGAAGGTGGGTCACTACCTAGAACGGGTAAGCAGATCACAGATAATAATAGGATTTTAGATGATCCTTTAAAAATTAAAATTTCAGAAGTTACATACAAAAACATTCTTATTGTAATTCAAGAAATGTAGAATTTTATCAAGAAGAAAAAGGCTCAGTTCATAGTCTTTCTCCTTCCCAGATCCTCACCTTCCCATATTATTTTCCAAATTTGTAGCTTACTGTTTGTAGTTCAGGTGTGTGTCCTCAGGCCCATAAGTTGAAAAACAAAATCTACTGCCCACTCACCAAAAATGTCAGACATGAATCAAGCAATTAGAATTAATTAGAAATTAATTCTAAGCTAAGTTAGAAACTTACTACAAACCACTTGTTTTAAAAATAATTGCTTTATGCCTGAATTAAACCTTTTGTTTCCCCTTTCAAGATGATGTGTGCAGGGCTTCCCCGGTGGCGCAGTGGTTGGGAGTCCGCCTGCCGATGCAGGGGACGCGGGTTCGCGCCCCGGTCTGGGATAGATCCCACATGTCGCGGAGCGGCTGGGCCCGTGAGCCATGGCCACTGAGCCTGTGCGTCCAGAGCCTGTGCTCCGCAACGGGAGAGGCCACAACAGTGAGAGGCCCGCGTACCGCAAAAAAAAAAAAAAGATGTGCGCAGAGTAAAGAGACTGCCCTTGAAGGAGTACTTGGAAACAATGGGAAGAGGTGTCTGTTTCAAAAATTCTCTCCCATGACTCTCTCCTATGCTGTTTTCCTATTAGAGCTGAATTTCTTGGAGTTAAGATATTATTGCCAGAAAGCCCCTGTAAAGTTGCAGGTGAGCACAGTTCCTCAGCAAGGCCGCTTATGGGGAGGCAGGGCCCTGAGAATCCCGGGATGCTCTGTCCATGTCAGAGTTTGGCCTTGGGCTCGTCCTGCTCAGGGAATCGGAGACCTAGCTCTGACGTGGAAGCTTGAACGCTCTTGCTTGCTGCTCCTTGATTTTGTCATGCTCTGGTTCTTCAATGAACGTTCCTCTCTTCAGACTCCTTTTATATTTTGAAAAAACAGTAGGAGGAGCTCTTTAAATGGGCTGAGGCTGTATCCTTTCATAATAAATTTTTATTTCTAAGGCACTGTGCACAGACCCAGAGGCATTTTGCTGTGGTCGGTTTTTATCTCTTTTTAAAAAATAAATAGAAAGGGCCACATGAATTTTTATCAAATCATTGATCTAAAAACAAAGCCCATGATAACAGAATGTTGTCCCGTATTTTCTAATAATGCTTTATCGCTAACATTTTCTTATTATCCTAAAAACGACTTGCTTTTCTCCTGATATTATGATAATTCAAAACCATTGGTTGGAACATTATTATAGCTATTTTAGATCTGATGATTTATTTTGGGACTGGAGTCACATCTTTTGGAAAAACATGATTTTATATTCATAGATGTTGTTGGTTTCCTAACCAAATCTTTTAATTTTTTTTTTTTGTGTGTGTGGTACGCGGGCCTCTCACTGTTGTGGCCTCTCCCGTTGTGGAGCACAGGCTCCAGACGCGCAGGCCCAGCGGCCATGGCTCACGGACCCAGCCACTCTGCGGCATGTGGGATCTTCCCGGACCGGGGCACGAACCCGCGTCCCCTGCATCGGCAGGCGGACTCTCAACCACTGCACCACCAGGGAAGCCCAATCTTTTAATTTTTTATAATATTTTAATTCTTTTATTTGCCTAAATGTTCAATTCATCAATAAACCAAGGCTTAGTGCTTAAGTGTCCTTGTATTTAGGACAATAAATTTCATATTGAGAATTCAGGGATTCCCCATCTAGTTGATCATAATAAATGTGAATCCTCACTGATTGAAATCTGGGTAGATGCTGCTGTTATGATTCCCTCCCTCTCCGAGGCCAGTATTTTCTGTGGAAGTTAGTAGCTATTAAATTCCACCCCTATGAGCACTCCTGTCTTTTCAAATGATTATGATGTTTTGATGGAATAAAGAGCAGTTCTCACAAAGAAGTGTCACTGGAAAAGAAGTTCATTCATTCAGTTATGTATCAATGAACAAACATCTGTTAAAGTCATAGCTGTCTTAGCTCAGGTTCCCCCCAAAAGCAGAAGCTTTATTTTGGGAAATAAACAAGAGTGGGAACTGGAAACAATGAAATAGGAAGGACACAAAGTGTTACTGAACTGACTTACCACTGTGGGCAATGAGGGTTCAATCCCACTGGGCACCCTCTAAGAAGCTGTGTACGATGCCCCTCAGAATTGCCCACTTGAGATATGGAAGTGGGCAGTAGTCAATCCCTTGAATAAGGATTGTCCTTGGGATGTTAACTCCCTCCACTTCCAAGTCTGTGTAAGAATCAGAATGGCCGAGTGACTCCTGGGGTCCCCTAGCAGAGGCCGAGGCCTCCCAACAGAAAACCAGAGATACTGGTGAAGCTGAGAGACTATGCTGTCCGTTTTCTCCTGCTGGCTGCTGTAGCCCAGGCTGAACTAAAAAGTGGGCCAGGAGACAGGAGCTAAGGCAGAAGAGGAGCCTGATAAAACAGTCCATGTGCTCATGAATCTTATTGTGTAGTGGTAGACTTAGACAGTAGGCAACTACTAACATACAACGTGACAAGTGATAAGAAAAAAGGGAGAGTTTATCAGCCAGAGCTGTGGGCTACATATAACAGAAGCTCAACAGTAGCAGCTTAATCCAATGGAAGTTCACTTTTCTCGTGTAACAAGAAGACCAGAGGAAGGCAGCCCAGGGCTGTCACTAATGCTCAAGCAAGTCAAAGAGCACCAGGATCCACCTAACTTCCTGCTCTTCCATCCTCAGTGTCTGGCTTCCCTTCTCATAGATGCAAGCTGGTTGTTCTACTTCCGGGTGCCCTGTGTTCTAGGCAGGGGGTCAGGAAAAGGGTAAATGGTGAGGGCATTGGCCAGCTAAGTCTGTGTTTATCAGGAAAACCATAGCTTTCTGGAAGCCCCACCCAGTAAAATTCTACTTCCATATCACTGAGCAAAGTAGATCACATGCTCACTCTTAGCTCAAGGGAGTCCGGATGATGAGTATTTTTACATGGACACCTTGTACACTGTATGGAATTGGAGCTCGGTTAGTGAGGAGAGGGGAGAAAGGATACTGAGTAGACAACTTACGGTTTCTGCTTCAGAAATCTAGAGTGCTGTGGGACCATGAAGGAGAGACCCCAAACTTGGACTGGGATGGAGAGAGGGTGGTCAAAGTAGGTCCTTAAAGATGACTCTCGAGCTAGGTCTTGAAAGGTAAGCTAGATTAGCCAAGTGGAGAAGATGTGAGCTTGTGTTGGTGTATGGTGGCAGGGGGCAGAGGTGGGGATGAATGGAAGGACAATCTAGACATTATGTAGAAGAATATGGAAATATGAAAGATTATAAGCACCTAAGAAGCATTTCAGAGAGATACAACATAGCTAGAAAATAAAGGGCAAATGGGTAGTGGTGAGGTACAATTCTGACAGGTATTCTAGAATCAGTCTAGACTACAATGGACCTTGTAGGCCGTAATAAGGAATTTGGATTTTATATGGAAGGTTATGTGAAGTTGTTGAAGTATTTTAAACAGGCAGGTAATGTGAAAGAATTCACAGAAATATTAGCAAGAGGAAAAGAGAGATTTTATTCACTTCCCAAGAGAGGAAAGGGGCCAGATGCATAGAGCGGCATTCGCACCCAAGGGTGGGGATTTGAGTCTTTTACTGGGCTTCACAGGGTTGAGGTCTACTCTGGTCCACAGCAGTACCTGGGCTGGCTGTGTCTCTATAGGATGTGGTTTTTTGGAGAATAGATTTGCAGTCTTCAGTAATTTTCCAGTTCTTGGGTGTCTGAAAGAGACTTAATAGGGGCCCTTGACAGGTGTTACTCCATTTTGAATCATGTTATATGGCTTACAGGTAATGTTATAAGATCTGTATTTTAAAAAATCAACCTGAAAAAGTTTCGGAGAATGGATTGGGGGACTCAAGGCTGGCAATAATCAAGCACTTGCCATAATCCAAGGAAAAATGGTGTGGACTTGAACTAACAAGGATAGAGAGAAAAGGGCAGGTTCAAGAAATATTTTGGAGACAGAATTGATAGGACTTGGTGGACATCTGTACGATGCAATTTCTCTAATCCAGCAACACAGGAGGAGGAGTAGCTTTTGAGGGTAAGATGATGAATGAATGAACACGCTGAGGTGGAGGCTCCTACAGGACAGTCAGGAGAGTGTTGGGACGGGCACCTTTGCAAGATATTTGAGCTGGAAGCATAGGTTGGAGGTCATTGGCATATGGGTGTCATTGCCGTGACTGAGGTCCTTCAGATCATGGAGTATAAGAGAGAAATAAGGAAGAAGTGCATGATGGCAGCGCCAAAGGGCACACTGACATTTAGAAGATGGAATGAAGAAGATAAGCCCATAGAGGAGACAGAGAAGGAAGGTGAGAGAGACACACGTAGCTCCAGGAGAGAGTGACGTACTAACAGCCAGGGAGGGGGGAGATTCAGGGTCTGGTGTGGTGGTGAACAGCATGAACTTCAGAGTCAGGCAGACCTCAGTTGCCGTCCAGGTTCTAGCCATTACTAATTATGTGATCTTGAAACCAAGCAGGACTCTGTGGGGCTCCTGGGCCCAGGAGCCTTTTTTGTCCCCCATTTCTTGTAGGTAAGACTCCAGCCTCCATGACCTTCCCTGAGTTCCAAAGGGCAGATTCGACCAGTTGCTAATCAAGGGAGTGGCAGCCAAGAAACCACCTGAGGCGAGATTAAAGGGGACATGGGCTTCCCTGGTGGCGCAGTGGTTGAGAGTCCGCCTGCCGATGCAGGGGATGCGGGTTCGTGCCCCGGTCCGAGAAGATCCCACATGCCGCGGAGTGGCTGGGCCCGTGAGCCATGGCCGCTGAGCCTGCGCGTCCGGAACTTGTGCTCCGCAACGGGAGAGGCCACAACAGTGAGAGGCCAGCGTACCGCAAAAAAAAAAAAAAAAAAAAAAAAAAAATTAAAGGGGCCAGAGAAGCTCATTAAGATTAGGAGACAACCACCTGAGAGGAGATTAAGGCAGCGCAGGCCTTTACACACCCTAATCTTATCAGAAACCCCACCCATGGCCACTGCTATAGAGACACTCATTAAATCCCCCCGGGCTGGGGGGCGGGGCAGATGACACAGTTTTGAGAGGCACGAACCTGCTGCGGACCCCTTTGCCTGGCAAAGCAATAAAGCTCTTCTTTTCTGCTTCACCCAAAACTCTGTCTCTAAGATTCGATTCGGCACCGGTGCACAGAGGTTGAGCTTTCAGCATCCATCTCAGTCAAACCTATTTAGCCTCCTTATGCCTCATTTTGTTTCCTCAAAATGAGGAATGTTTACCAGTCTGTTTCCTCCTTTTGAAAATGGAGACCGTAATAGTACCTACCTCAACATTGTTTTGAAGATTAAATGACACGATGTATAAAAAGTGCTCAGGACTGTGCCCAGCACAGAGAAAGTTCTCAAAGCATGGTAGCTATCCTATTAATATGATCTTAGAAGTACCTTCTCAAAAGTGTCAGGAGATTCAGATAGATCAGAAGAATGACATTGAAAAAGGGCTGGAAAACATCCACTGGCCTGTGATTCAAAGAAGTCTTTGGGAACCTTGATGAGTTTCCATGGTGCCGTGGAGAAAGAAGCCAGAATAGGTGGGGGGAGGGGACTAGCGGGGATAAATGGGTTGTGAAGGGGTAGATGGTGATGGGCATACAGGAGTTCATTGTACTGTTCCTCTACTCTTCGGGATATTTGAAGATCTCGTAATAGAGATTTTTTAAAAGACCATCTATTATAAAAAATATTTTACTTTTCCTCCAAAATATACACTTGATAGAAATAGCAGAAGCCCTTAGTGAGTAGAGGACTCAGTCTTCGCCTGATGGAGAGAGCTATGTGTAACCCAAGTAGAATGATTTCCAGAGTTAGGATGTTGCCAGAGGGAAACTCAATGGTTTGTATCTATCAATCAAACTCAGATTATGTATGAGTCAATCTCCACACCAGCGTGGGCTTTGGAGTCAGACTGTTGTATTCAAATCCTGGCTCTACCATTTGGCAAACTGTGAGATCTTGGTGACTGACTTAACCACTCTGTACCTCGGTTTCAGAAATTTATAAAATAAGGGTAAGGGCTTCCCTGGTGGCGCAGTGGTTGAGAGTCCGCCTGCCGATGCAGGGGACACAGGTTCGTGCCCCGGTTCGGGAAGATCCCATCATGCCGCGGAGCGGCTGGGCCCGTGAGCCATGGCCGCTGAGCCTGCGCGTCCAGAGCCTGTGCTCCATCCGCAACGGGAGAGACCACGACAGTGAGAGGCCCGCGTACCGCAAAAAAAAAAAATAAATAAGGTAAGAGCTCCAACCTCACATGGTTGTTAGGAGCTAATCCATGAGTTAATCCATATAAGGTGCTTAGAACAGTGTCGGAGACGTACCAAGTGCTCAAAACTCTTGTATTTCTTTCTATATATAATTCTATCTTTCTTTGTAATCGAACACTTTTCCACTTAAAAAAATCTTATATTAATTTTGTTCCCTAAGGGAATTCAGTAGTGATGCAGTCTTTCTCACCCTTGTCCCTCTCAGGACAGTGGCAAGTATAACAGTGATATTTCTTCTGACCCCTATGCTCACACCCCCTACTACGTACACACACAATCACAAAAACACAGTACCCCCTACCCCAACCGTTACTGAAGCTGTCAGCCTTGAAAAGCTTCTATTCCACCTTTAAAACTGTCAGATATCTTTGTGGTGGTGGCCCAGGGATAGGTCCATTCAAACGGGAAGCTGACCTTTTTGGCCTAGTCCGAGTCCCTCTGGGGGGTAGGCATTCACGCAAACCCTCAAGAAGCTGGCTGGATGTAGTCAAGTGTGGGAAGGAAGACATTCCTTCTAATGAGTACCTCCATGGAGCACCTCGACCTGTGGTTTGTGACCACTATTCACTCTCCCATGTATGAAGGGAGGACGGAGCTGAAACTGAGCACCTTTTATTTTCATCAAAGGAATGTGCTTATTCAGTCCTACTGTTTCCGACGATGGTCAACCTGTTTCTCTGGTGTGGCATACTCACTCCCCTTTCTTCAGCTTACAAATCCTATCTATCCTCTAAAGTCAAGTCTTGAGTGTGAGGGAATAAGTCAAAGAGACTTCTTCCAGGAGAAGCAAGAGACCCATCCACGTAGCAGTCACATGGAAGAAGTTCCCCCGAGACAGATGTCGCTTTGTTGAGACAGCCGACACCCTCATAGTAGGACAGGCTGCCCTGTGTTCCAGGGATGTGTGACCTCCCACATCTCAGCAGCCCACCACAGAAAGCTTTCTTTCTTGCTCATGCTGGTGGAGCTCTGCCCCTCACAGGCGCCCAGGGACCAGCCTGATGGCAGTTCAGCTTGTCCCAGCAGCACAGCAGAGACACCAGAGAGCGGCTCGAGGACTGTAGTCTTGTCACCGCCTCAGCCTTCAAGTGACACAAGTCACTTCTCACATTTTATTGGCCGGAACCAGTCACATGGCCCCTTCTAACTGCAAGAGGCCTGGGAAGTATGCTCTTCCGACTGTCCAGGAAGAAAAGGAAATCGTATATGGATGAAGAAGGGCGATGTCTATCAAAGCACATACCTATTTAGGTCACCGGGGTTGCTGCTCATAAGTGGAAGAGTGACGTGAAAGGATTGTGGGTTTCACTCTCAGAAACAACAGAGACGTCGTTGAGTCCTTTGGGGGCTGGCAAAGTGTACCTGGATATATCTGGCCTTTGAATAACCCAATCTCACAATCCATGGAAGCCCGAAGCCTCAAACAGATGGCTGAGAACTGTGCTACCAAACGGACTGACTAGGGCTTGCAGCAGAGGAAAATCAGGATCACCCAGCCCTCATTCACGGGCCACAGGACGAGTTCTGAGCTCCAAAACCAGGGCACTGAGGCATCATTTTTTTGGTTAGTGATTTGTCCTTTACCATAACATTTGGCTTCAGTTGGCAAACAATAACTCTGAGCAATAATAAATCAATCAAGTGTCAGTTGTCCAGTAGTTTCGATTTTGAAATTTAAATGTAGGCAAATGCTAATTTATTCATTTATGCCTGTCTAACTGCTCAGACATGGAAATATACTTTCTTATAAATAGAAAATAGCAGCCAAAGTGCCCTTGGCAAAGAAGCAGCTCCTCCCCTCCCCAAGAGGTAACTTTAAAATAAGACTTGAATTAGCTTTGAATATTTACATTAAAAGTTTTTTTTAAAACAAACAAAGTTAAAAACATTATTAAAAAAATGAACCAGGAATGAAGGAAGTCTGATCAGGTGGGTGGCGTCAGTAGAAAGCATTTGGATCATTTCATTACGTAACTGAGGCAAGAATTCTAGTGGTGTGGAATCTTCAGAGGCAATGTCCTTTCAGAGCAGAATTCCCTGTTCTTTGATGACATGAAGCCTTTCTTTTTGCTATTAGAGAATGATGGTGAGCATACGCCCTACCCAGTAGGAAACCCAACTGGAGTGATGTGTGAGACCTCCTCCAGTGGGTCGATAAATGATGGTAACACATTCCTCCAAACTGTTTTTCTTTTAAAATTACCTAGAGGCTGGGACACTAGGGGTCTCGAGAGAGTGTCAAGGGGGTCCATAGACCATTCACTGCTGAAATGACTATGAACCCAATTTCTTTTCTTTCCTCACTTTTAAACATGTGAATTTGGAAGCAGTCTATTCTAGATGAGAATCTGAAGCTGATCCCATGCAAAAATGAGCTGTAACCCCAGCTGACTGCATTTTATGTTTTCACCAGAGCTTTTCCTTTCCATGTGGCTGGCAGAAAGAATACATTTAACTGAGGCTTAATATTTGCGAATTATCCATTTCAGTATTCTTGCAGACCTAAAAATGTAAACTCAGCAACTGGGTGGGCTGCAGACATCTGGGCCGGCAGGGTTGAACTTGGGTCCAACCAGGCAGAAACGTTGGTCAGTTGAGAGAGATGATGAAGGTTCTGATCTGATGGGCAGGAATGGCCCCAATGGTGAGGAAAGTTTGAACTGGAGATTGAGTTCATAGGTGGCCAGTTCATTAATAGATTATTTCTAGTTCTAACAACTTTTGCTCCTCTTGTAACTGAGGTCTAGAATGGATACTCTGAAAGCGAGGACTCCAGTAGGTCATGATATGTTTGCTCATGTTCCGTTCCAAGGCAAGTCATGTGGCTGTTCCCAAGGTACGTTCCATCTGTGGAGATGGTGGGAGAGGGAGGGAGGGGTTCTGAGCAATGATCTAAACCAGCACGGAAAGCCACAGGTGAGGTGCACGGAAGATGCCCCTCCACCTTCTCTGCAGGGCAGAACATGAGTAGGGGCAAGTCCTGGTGTAGAGGGGGAGGGATGGAGAAAGCCTTTTAGGGGTCCTGCGTGGCCTGGCTGTTCTGTTGAGCTGAGTCTCCACACTACGTATTGGAGACCTGACCAGCACTTGGAGGACCAAACATTTTTAGTCCATATAATAGTCATTAATATGCCAAGGCTGTATTTATGTCAATGAATATCATTTATTGAGCCCCTACTATGTGCCAAGCCTCATGCTTATTTCAGAGGTCAACAAACTTCGTCTGGGGAGGCCACAAAGTAAATATTTCAGGCTTTGCAGGCCATGAGGTCTCTGCTACAACTATTCGACCCTGCTGTTGTAGTGCGGACGCAGCCTAGACAACACAAAATGAACGAGTGTCGCTGTGTTCCAGTATCACCTCAGTTATGGACTCTGAAATTTGAACGTTACACAATTTTCACATCGTGAAATATTACTATTCTTTTGATTAAAACATTTTTTTAAAATGTAAAAGCCATTCTTACGTTGTGGGCTAAAAAAATAGATGGTGGACCAGATTTAGCTCAGCATCCATAATTTGCTTACCCCCTGCTTATTCTCATTAAATCTTCACAATAACCCTCACACAGTAGTTACACTATCCCTTGTTATAGAGAAATATTGCAAAAGTTTAGTCCGCTAATCTCTGGCAATCAGATATCACACCAAGAAGTTAGTGGGATTTTTTTGTTTTTGACTAACGACATGTTTGTAAGGTGTCATAGAACAACACGAGTTTCCCGTGTTTTCTGAGGATATTTTTTTTTTAAGTTTTTTTTTTTTGATGTGGACCATTTTTGAAGTCTTTTTTGAATTTTTTACAATATTGCTTTTGTTTTTTTTTTTTTTTTTATGTTTTGTTTTTTTTTTTTTTTTTTTTTTATGTTTTGTTTTTTTTGGCCATGAGGCATGTGGGATCTTAGCTCCCCGACCAGGGATCGAACCCGCACCCCCTGCATTGGAAGGTGAAGTCTTAACCACTGGACCTCCAGGGAAGTCCTCTATGCGGATGCTTTAAATGTCACCTATACCACAGAAAGAAAATACATTTATCTTATTTCTCATGATTTTAAGTGCATTGTTGATGCTTAAGTTATTTGACTATGACAGATAACAAATAACTTATTTTAGACGCCTCTTCCATTTAATTATGTTTTGTTTAGTCTAATGTTAAAATGTACTGATTTCTCCTGAATACACTCGGAGGAGAGAGGAGGGTGGTTTGGTTGTGAGGGATGGCAGGGGATGTCAGTGTAAGATGAAAACTTTGCCATTTTATATGCAGTTAATTGAGAGATGGCTAAATGTAGACAGATATGAATGCATGTGCATGCAAACACATACACCACACACACACACACTCTCTCTCTCTCTCTCCCTTTCCAGAGAAAGAATTCCCTTCCTGAACTTGGTAAAATGTGGAAAGCAAACGAAAGGAGGTTTTCTCTCTTTTACATACTCAGTATAGTACATTACTGTTGCCTCAGTGGGTTTAAACAAAACAACTGGACTCATAAGAATTCATACATATTTCCAGCATATTACATTTTATACTGTAATAAAATTCCTTTATAATATGGATTTTTTGGTTAAATGGGTTTAGATAGAATATAAGCCAAATAATGTTCCTTGAAACACAGTCTCTGCATACAATAAAGATCTGACCTGTCTCAGATATTAGCTTTAGCTGCCAGAATACTCCTACATTAAAAAATTTAAAACTTCAAGCTTAAATAATAGGCAATTAAAAAGTTTCAGAATGCATCCATGGCATATGACAAAGGCATTTAGACCCAAAGGGCCACAGATAAAGACTGAAGAATCTCCTGTGCTAATGAACAACATATCCACAATTTGCATGTTTAAAACAATGTAACTTGCCCAGTATGGCTGTATCTAATTGCATATCACAACATCAGTGGGTAATTGTGCTTTCTGTGAGAAAAATTTGTTCCAAAGTCAAAATGTCATCTTGCTGTCAAATAATCCCACCGATTGCTATAAACAGAGCTGGAGAAACTGCTGTGACTGAGAAGATGTGATGTGAATCTTGCTCGTTACCCGAGACATGACTTCCATTGTAATTATGTACCTATCACAATAGTTTCCTTCTGCCATCTCCTGCTTACCTGCTGCCACACACACAACTCATCAGCATTCGGTCAATACAGGACCATCCGTACAGTTAACCTCTGAGCAAGGTGAGGTCGTTACTTCATTATGATGGGTTCTGTAATAACACAACAACTTGCATCATGGATTAATATTTCCCTTTTCTTCATTTATGGCTAAATTAGTAATCAGTCTAACACCTGGCTTCCATTATATTCTTGTTGGTCTGATCGTGTGTTGAGAATTCAATTGGCTTAGGGGAAACTTCAGAACCCTCTTGCCAAGGAAGAGCTACATTCCTCTCTGGCTACATCTACTTTAAAAAAGTAGAAAAAATATTTGGCATCAGGTCCGCTGATGAATATGAAAGTCACTGGTGATATGTTATGAACCAAAGGAACATATGGTCTAGAAAGTCCATTGTGGTCTTTGAAAATTGAGATTGGATTAAACTAGATGAAAGTTCTAACAACTTGTTTATTGCAGTGAGAAACTTGAGTCTTGAGTTCATTCTGGTGTTTCTATCCAAAGTGCAGATCTAAGGTCTGGGTTTTATTTTCATAGTCCTTTAGTGCAGCATCTCATTCCATTTGGTAAACTGTTGTCAACAGCTGCATTCTATATAAAGAAGTGGTTAGTTGTCCTATAAGAAGTTATTTGACTTTCTAAGTTGAGAATAGAATTATTATATCAAGACACTTTTAAGAAGCAAAGTTCACTTTAAAAAAATATCTCTCACTATAAAGAGTAACAAAAGTCAGGGAGAGGCGGCAAGACAGCTAGTGTTTCTGAGAATCTCTATTAACCTTTGGTGCCTATGCCCATTACTGTTTTTTTTCTTCCCAACAATTCTGGAATATTGTTTAGAAGTTCTACGATAATTAGTGGACCATTTACAAAGCTTTACTTTATGTTTCTGTGGCTGTCTTTGGAATGAGAGTTTGAGATGTGAGGGCAGCAGAAATCACAGATGCAGGCCATCTTTAAAAATAGGTACTTTCTCTGGGGCAAGTACTCTAGTAGATGCTCCAGAGGGTCTTTTTTCGGCAGGCCGACTCCCAACCACTGCGCCACCAGGGAAGCCCTCCAGAGGGTCTTTTAAAACTCTGCAAGGTGGGTGTTATTGTCCCAGTTGGAGATGAGGAAACTGAAGTTTCTAGAGATTAAATGATCTGCTTAAGGTCACACACCCAGAAAGTGATGGAGTCTGAATTTACAACCAGGTCAGCCTGACAGAGAGCCAATGCTCTTTCCATCATGATACATCTCACTGCGCTATTCATTCTTAATACATCCAAGTAGAAGAGGACAACAATTGTGTGCTTGTATCAGAAAGAAGAAACAAAAGCAAATACTAAGAGGCAAGAATTTAAAGTGAATAAAATAACTTGAATTTATGATTATATAGAACAGCATGCACCCAGACCTACACAGGGCATTATTTGACAAGGGTACCTTTCAGTGCCCTAAGGAGATATTCAGGTATCTTCTAAGTGTCAAATTTTCAGAATGGATAGACTACACTTTATTTTTCAGGACCCGGAGTTTCACACTTAGGCATGGTTTTGGATTGTTTTTGGTTGGGAGGGTATGTTGCATTAGAAAGTAGCAACTCTTAGAAAAGTATAATATTGCATCCAAATAAGAAAAGAGGGTATGCCAGTTATCAGTTTATTGCCTCTTAACTTCAAATCCATCCATTACTGCCTGCTCTATGAAAATGGAATAGGGCTCTTGAAATATTTCTCCTGTGCCAACTGGCATGATGTTAAACTTTGTCGGTAGAGGACGCTAGAGGGATACTGGGGGAGAATTTTTTTCTTTCTTTTTCTTTTCTTTCTTCCTTTATTCTTTTCTTTCTTTCTTTTTTTTTTTTTTTATTTGGTCCTGGTTCCAGAGTGTTCTCTTGGCAGGCTTCTGCTCTCTATGTGACTTCTGTCTTACAGGCTGGCAGTGCAGGGCCCAACTTTCTTCAGTACTGAGTTTCTGCAGTGCGTGGCCTCTCCAGCACCCAGCTCGTTTAGTGAATGCCTCCTCCAGTGTTTGGCTCCAGAAATGAGTGCACAGCAACCAACAGTATCCAGCATCCAGAAGCTTTCCCTGGTAGCTCCCTGTGCAGCTTTGCATCTCCCTGTGAATTGCTTTTGCTGGCACCCTGGAGGGTGGATTTCCAGCAAGTTGCAACAGTAACGGCACCTCAGCAACTCCCCTCAATCCAGTGAGCGATGACTGTGCTCTCTTGACAAGGTACAGATCTCAGCCCTAAGGGTGGTCACTGCTCCTTACATCTGCAATTCCTATATTCTTTTTTTTTTTTTTTTTGCTGTACGTGGGCCTCTCACTGTTGTGGCCTCTCCCGTTGCGGAGCACAGGCTCTGGACGCATAGGCTCAGCGGCCATGGCTCACGGGCCCAGTCGCTCTGCGGCATGTGGGATCCTCCCAGACTGGGGCACAAACCCGTGTCCCCTGCATCGGCAGGCAGACTCTCAACCACTGCACCACCAGGGAAACCCCCTATATTCTTTTGAGTTTACTTCTTATTAGTTATGCTCCATTATCTAATCTTCTGTTATAAACTTTCCTTGTTAAAATTACTGTGTGATTTCTGTCTCCCAGTTGGACATTGACAGATACAGCTGAGTAGCAGTGCTTGAGGAGTGAGACAATGCCTGGATATTGCAGAAATGTTTAGTTCTCTAGGAAGTGTACAGATGGGCTTTGAAAACTGGGGTGGGGTGAGGGGGGAAGAATTATTTTTTTAAAGATTTTTTTTTTTGATGTGGACCATTTTTAAAGTCTTTATTGAATTTGTTACAATATTGCTTCTGTTTTATGTTTTGGTTTTTTGGCCCCAAGGCATGTGGGATCTTAGCTCCCTGACCAGGGATCGAACCAGTGCCCCCTGCATTGGAAGGCGAAGGCTTAACCACTGTACCACCAGGGAAGTCCCCAGAATGTTTTTTTTTTTAAATAAATAAATAAATTTATTTATTTATTTATTTGGTTTTGGCTGCACTGGGTTTTCACTGCTGTGCGCGGGCTTTCTCTAGTTGCGGCGAGCGGGGGCTACGCGAGCGGGGGCTACTCTTCATTGCGGTGCGCGGGCTTCTCATTGCGGTGGCTTCTCTTGTTGAGGAGCATGGGCTCTAGGTACGTGGGCTTCAGTAGTTATGGCACACAGGCTTAGCTGCTGCGCGGCATGTGGGATCTTCCTGGACCAGGGATCGAACCCGTGTTCCCCGCACCGGCAGGTGGATTCTTAACCACTGCACCACCAGGGAAGCCCCCCCAGGATGTTTTGATATTTGATAGGTTTTGGACTGGAAAGATGATTCAAGGGAAGATGAATTCTTAGGTGGGAGCATGGGTTCTCTGCGGTGTGATTTCCCCATCTCACTTAGAGAAAAAGCCAAAGGCTTCACAGTGGCTTACAAGGCCTGTCATGGCCTGATCACCCTTTTACTCTGACCCCACCTCCAACCCCTCTCCCATGGCTCACTCCAGGGGCTCCAGGTACACTGGTCTCTTTGTGGTCTTTGAACACTCCAGGTGAGCACCTGCCTCAGTGCCTTACACCTGCTGCTCCTTCCTGGAGTACTTTCCTCCAGATACCTGCCTGACTTACATCCTTTCTCCCCGCCAGTCTTTGCTCCATTGTCACCTCAGTGAGGCCCTTCCTGATCACTCTCTTTAAACTTGCAACCTTGACCTGGCACTCCCTTTCCTCTGTCCTTCCTCCCTTATTCTTCTCCATAGCACTTGTCAACTTCCAAGATGCCACAAAATTTACTTATTTATTTTGTCTATTGTTTCTCTCTCTCTCACAAAAATGAGGCAAGGATTAAAATAAAGTTTTGTTTTCAGTCTTGTATCCCCAATACCTAGAATTGTGCCTAAATATTTGTGGATAAATGAATGGATGAGCCCCTTATATTATTAGGCCCAATATAATTCAAACTTAACACACTTTATCTGTAATTTTTACTCATATCTGTGTGTGTATGTGTGTGTGTGTGTGTGTGTGTGTGTGTGTGTGTGTGTGTCTTCAATTATATAACCAGAATTAAAGAGATGATAGACTTTGTGTTATGGACAGCCCATATTTCTTGAATGAGGGATTACTATGATCGACTTGCTTTTAAGTGGTACTTTAAAATTAATGATTTCACAAAACAGCATGGTATTGGCACAAAAACAGAGACATGGATCAGTGGAACAGAATACAGCACCCAGAAATAAACCCACACATCTACGATCGGTTAATCTTTGACAAAGGAGGCAAGAATATACGGTGGGAAAAAGACAGTCTCTTCAGCAAGTAGTGTTGGGAAAGTTGGACAGCTGCATGTAAATTAATGAAGTTAGAACACTTCCTCCCACCATACACAAAAATAAACTCTAAATGGCTTCAAGACTGAGACATAAGACATGACACCATAAAACTCCTAGAAGAGAACATAGGCAAAACATTCTCTGACATAAACCATACCAATGTTTTCTTAGGTCAGCCTCTCAAGGCAACAGAATAAAAACAAAAGGGACCTAATCAAACTTACCAAGCTTCTGCACAGCAAAGGAAACCATAAACAAGATGAAAAGACAATCTATAGAATGGGAGAAAATATTTGCAAATGATGCAATGGACAAGGGCTTAATTTCCAATATATACAAACAGCTCATACAACTCAACAACAAAAGAAACAAACAACCCAATTGAAAAATGGGCAGAAGACCTAAATAGACATTTCTCCAAAGAAGAAATACAAATGGCCAATAGGCACATGAAAAGATGCTCAACATCGCTAATAGAGAAATGCAAATCAAAACTACAATGAGGTACTACCTCACACCAGTCAGAATGGCCATCATTAAAAACTCTACAAATAACAAACGCTGGAGAGGTTGTGGAGAAAAGGGGACCCTCACGCACTGTTGGTGGGAATGTAAGTTGTTATAGCCACTGTGGAAACAGTATGGAGGTTCCTCAGAAAACTAAAAATAGAATTACCATATGATCCAGCAATCTCACCGATGGACATATATCCAGACAAAGCTCTAATTAAAAAATATACATGCACCCCTATGTTCATAGCAGTATTATTCACAATAGCCACGACATGGAAAAAATCTAAATGTCCATTGAGAAATGAATGGATAAATAAGATGCGGTACCTATATACAATGCAATACTACTCAGCCATAAAAAGAATGAAATAATGCCATTTGCAGCAACATGGATGCAACTAGAGATTGTCATACTAAGTGAAATAACTCAGAAGGAAAAGACAAATACCATATGATATCACTTATATGTGGAATGTAAAATATGACACAAATGAACCTATCTATGAAAGAGAAACAGACATAGAGAAATGGACATAGAGAACAGACTTGTGGTTGCCAAGGGCCGGGGGGGAGGGTGGGGCGGGATGGAGTGGGAGGTTGCGGTGAGCAGATGTAAACTATTACATATAGAATGGATAAACAACAAGGTCCTACTGTGTAGCACAGAGAACTATATTCAATATCCTATGATAAACCACAATGGAAAAGAATATTTAAAAAAGGAATGTATATATGTATAACTGAATCACTTTGCTGGACAGCAGAAATTAACAAAACATTGTAAATCAACTACGCTTCAATTAAAAAAAAGAAAAAAGAAAATTAATGATTTCAGTGGACATTTATCATTTTTGCCCCCATCTGCTATTTCGCTTAATAGCACCCCAACTTTGCTTTGATGGACTATCAATCAGTGACATGATGACCCCTGACCCAAGCCAGGTGGCTGGAGGCATTTATGTTCTTGAAAAGAGTGATCTAAAGACCCCAAATGGCC
This sequence comes from Neophocaena asiaeorientalis asiaeorientalis, assembly GCF_003031525.2. Classification (NCBI taxonomy): domain Eukaryota; kingdom Metazoa; phylum Chordata; class Mammalia; order Artiodactyla; family Phocoenidae; genus Neophocaena; species Neophocaena asiaeorientalis. The sequence goes on along the minus strand of NW_020185339.1, from coordinate 22,697,482 downwards.
GGCACTATTTATCTCTGCGGCACTCCCTGAAGTGACCATTCATCATGTCCGGCTTCCGTTTTCTCCAGGGTTGCTCTAGTTCCTGCCCTTTCTGAATCTGTTTATTCCACATTTTGTTCCATTTTGTGAGTTACCTTCTCTTCTTTCCATACAGTCTTTTTCTGCTTAAGTTCCCCAGGCAGTTTCTATTTCTTGCAGCCAGGTCATCTTAATTGATAAAAGAATTCACTTTCTCATAGGAGGAGAATCTGTATCTTATTATACAGATTGAAAACAATATGCCCGGATCACTTATTCTGTAGAAAATACGTTTTTTAAGATACTGAATATTTAACATAAAAATGACAACTTTTGATAGTATATTTCAATCCTGATAGACTAAATGCATTTAGGCAAATGAGATCAAGAAGTAGGAATGATGTAACTTCTGCTCACGTTTTATTACATACAACATATTATACTTTGGATGCCTCCTCTAGATTTCTTGTCACCATCAGTAATTTTAGAACGAGTGATTCATATACTTAGACACAAGTAAAGAAGAGCTTAGTTGTAGAGGAATGAGAGAGTCTATAGTGAATTTATGCAGCAAAATGGCATGTTACAGACTGTTTTGCCACACAGAGAGCATCTTCGTTCTATAATAGCTAGAATAAATTTTAAGGAATAATGGAGACGTGCTCCACATACCTCATCTCCAAAACAATTGCAAACTATTTGCTGGCATAATGAGAAGTTTAAAAAATCTGCTGCTGTGTTCTGAAAGTTGGCACATTTTTCAACTCAAATTAACTCAAGACATCATCATAATAAATATCGTAAATCATTGTTAAAATGTCACAAAATCTGAAAAATAATATCTGATACCTATAAAAAACAAAGTAGAGTATTAGGAAGAAATATTCCTTTTCCTTGAAGCATAATTGAAAGATAACAGGCATACAAAATAATGATTCGATATTTGTTTATGTTGCAAAATAATTTGTTCTTGATAACAGAGGTGTTTTCAGATCAAACAAATGACTTTTTCCCTGAAAAACTGATAAAAATATTCAGCTGATAGTACATACAAAATAAACTTTTGGTGGGTTAGCTCCTGTTTTAATAATAATACTTTTTTTTAAAGGCCCAGGACTATACAAAAATCTGTGTGTGCTAGTCATGTGTTTTGAGTTAGAAGAAGCATTTCGGGAGAGGTTGTTTCATAGTAGCTGGCACCGGCTCGGTGTGCTGGCACCAGCGTCCTGTGTCTGGGGAGGTCTCGACCAAGATGCAGCACCTTTGACTCCCACCTGATAGCTGCGTATCAGGGTATCCATCCCACTTTCCCCCCAGGTCCGCAAGGATGCCTCTCCCCTGACTAGTCCCAGAGGCGCAGTTTTGGTCTGATATTGCATCCTTACCTTTAGCATTGCATCCCCACTCACCTCTTTCGATCTGACGTTGTGTGGTCTTTCCTGGGCTGTGCCTCGGGTGTCCACGATCGGGAGAGCAAGGGCCCAAGATGCCAGGAAGCCAGACCTCTGCCGCAGGCTGTGAGTAGGCGCCTGAGCTGATTTGAGAAGCTCGTCGTGCGCTTCTCAATTGACGGAAATGTGCCGGGATTAAGCAGCGGCTGTATCCCCTTGGGGTCTCCACTGCGCTGGGACCTGGATCGAGCTCAACAGCTTTGGACTCTAGAGACTCCCATTGTCGCAGAGAGGCTGAGTTGGGCCGAGGCCCACGGTGCGTCTTCTCTCTGGGGTGTAGTTACGAGTCTTAGATCGCAGCTCGGATCCCAGGCTCAGGTGACTGAGGCGCTGAGGCAGGCTGTACGGGGCCTGCTGGAATAGCAAGAGCAGCAGAAGTACCAGATCTGTGCCCTGGAAGCATCACTGAGGTTGCTGCAGGGGGGCCTAGAGCGAAGGGCCCGTCTCCCGGAGCGACGCTTGGAGGGGCTGAGAAAGGAACTGCAGGGCCTGGGAAGCCAGGTGCAGGAACGCGCCAGAGCCCAGATACAAACAGGACCACAGAAGTGCAAGGCTACCAGCGGCCTTCACCGAGAGCTGCGGAATGAGGAGCAACTGCCGTGGGAGGAGCCAGAGATGCTTCGGGAGGAACAGAAGTTGCTGCAGGGCCAGCTGAGCCCACTGGCACCCGGTGCTGCTGCTGAAACCAAAGACGGAGGGGCGGCACTCAGGCCGCAGCTGGAGGACTTCCGTTCACATCCTCAAGTCTAAGCTGCCCGCGGCTGCCATCTTCGCCATGTCACTTTCTTCATCTAGCTCTGAAATCAGCCTTCCGGACTGTAACAGTAGCTGGGAACTTTTAAGGAAGCTAGGTGGGGGAGCTCCAGAGGCACACCCTTTCTAACCCGGAGCCCAGCAGCTTTCAGCTCCAGGCCCAGAGCCTTGAGCGGGACGACCCGTTCTTTAAGGGCCCCAACATGCTCCTGAGTGACCTGGAAGGACTTGTAAGAGTGGTAGGATGACGTCTTCTTTGCTCACCTTCCCCTCCAAGGTCCCCGTTTCTGGATCCCCTGCCCCTCCCTTCTTGATCTAGCTGGCATTTGCCCCCCCTACTGAGGCTTGTCACTGCCTGTCCCTCCCTACCCACCAATAAATAAATAAAATGATTTAACTCTCAAAAAAAAAAAAAAGGTTGTTTCATTTGAATTTTTAAATTCCCTGCTTCAGCAATCATATGCCATCTAAAACAACTGTATTTCCTAAGAGGGACTGCTTATCTGCTACAGCCACTTTGAAAACCAGATGGGAAAAAAACTTTTTACTCTACAAAATCTCAAACACGTAGGAGAGTTGAGGGAGGGGGAGGGGGAGGGAGAGGGAGACAGGGAGAGACAGAGAGAATGAATAACATTAGTCTGTGTGCATGAGAATCACCTGGAGGGCTTAATAAACCAGATTGCTGGGATCCACCCCCAGAGTTTCTGATTCGTAAGTCTTAGGTGGGGCCTGAAATTTGCATTTCTAACAAGTCTGCCGCTGATGCCGATGCCGATGGTCTTGGGGCCACGCTTGGAGAACCACGAGTATAATGTACCCATCCTCAGCTATTTATGAGCACATGACCGACCTTGTTCCATTTATACTGCTCAGCCACCTTCCCCTCCTCTCCATTCGTTCATCCAGAAGCTCTTATGAATGTATCTGTAAAACAGAGGTTGACAAAATCCATGCAGTTGTCTGTTTTTGTGAAGAACACAGTCACAGCCATTTGTTGTGTGTTGTTTGTGGCTGCTTTCAGGCTGTAGACCCACCCAGCCTAAAACACTAACTGTTTGGCCCTTTATAGAAAAAGCTGCTGACCTAAAAATTTAACATAAATGTCTTAATATCATCAAATATCTAGCAATATTCAGATTTCCTTGATTGTCTTATAATTTTTTTTTAAACCGTTGGTTTGTTCAAATCAGGATTCAAATAAGGTCTATGTATTTGCATTGGTTATGTCTTTTTTTTTTTTTTTTTTTTTTTTTTTTTTTTTTTTTTTGCGGTACGCGGGCCTCTCACTGTTGTGGCCTCTCCCGTTGCGGAGCACAGGCTCTGGACGCGCAGGCTCAGCGGCCATGGCTCACGGGCCCAGCCGCCCCGCGGCACGTGGGATCCTCCCGGACCGGGGCACGAACCCGTGTCCCCTGCTTCCGCAGGCGGACTCTCAACCACTGCGCCACCAGGGAAGCCCCGGTTATGTCTTTTATGACTGTTTTAATCTATCAATTCCCTATCCTTTATCGTTTTCTTATAATTTATTTGTTAGAGAAACTGAATTATTTGTCTTGTAGACTTCACCACATTCTGGATTTTGTTGATTACATCCTGAGGGTGTCCTTTATTTCCTGTAGGTCCCTTTTACTTCCTGTAGGTGATAGTTAAATTAAGAGGCTACATCAGTTTCAGGTTGACTTTTTGACAAGTACACATCCTAAGCAGTGTTGGGTACTTCCAGTTGCATCCCACCTTTTTACGATGGTGGGATAGATCAGTGGAGTTGGCTGTGATCCATCTGATCCATCTACACTAGACCAGCTTTGCTATCTGGTTGTTCCAGTGGCTATTGATGCCCCTTGCCCATATCAATGGTCTCAACCTTGCTCATTAGAGTCACCCAGGGAGATGTTAATCCTCCCAAGTCTCATTGCCAAGCTCCCCACCAGGTGAATCGAATCGGGATCTCTGGGGGTGGGAGCCGGTTGTTAATGTGTTTCAAGCTCCCAAAGGTGATTCCCATGTACAATCAAGCTTCAGAACTGCTGGCCTAAATCCTTTATTTCATTAGGGGTTGCCAAGTGGTGATAATTTATTATTTTTATTACCTATTAGCTGATGTTTTCTTTTTCCCCCAGCTTTATTGAGATACAATTGACATATAACGTTGCTTAAGTTTAAAGTGTACAAGGCCACGGTTCAATGTATGTGTATATTGCCTAATGATTACCACAATAAGTTCAGTTAAACACATCTGTCATCTCACATAGTTACTGTTGTTTTGTATGTGTGTGTTGAGAACTTTTAAGATCTACTTAGCAACTTTCAAGTATACAACACAGTGTTGTTAACTATAGTCACCATAGATCCCCAGAACTTTTTCATCTTAGAACTGGAATGTGACCACCTTCACCTGTTCCCCCTACCCCTGGCAACCATCAATTTACTCTCTTTCTATGAGTTCGTTTATTTTTTAGATTCCACATGTGAGATCATACAGTATGTCTTTCTCTGTCTAACTTATTTTACTTAGCACAATGCCCTATTAGTCATCAATTATATACACATCAGTGTATACATGTCAATCCCAATCACCCAGTTCAGCACACCACCACCCCCATGTTGTTTTAAATGGCAGGACTTCCTTCTTTTTAACAGCTGAATAATATTCCATTGTATCTATATGCCGTATTTCTCCCCTCCTCCAGCTCTATTCAGGTATAATTGACAAATAAAATTGTAAGATATTTAAAGAATACAAAGTGATGACTTGATATACATATATGTCATAAAAGGATTTCTCCCATTGAGTTTGTTAACACATCACTTCACATATTGACCTTATTTTAATTTTTTTGGTGAGAACATTTACATTCTACTCTCTTAGCAAATTTCAATTATACAGTACAGTGTTATCAGTTACAGTCACCATGTTATACATTAGCTCCCCAGACCTTATTAATCTTATAACTGAAAGTTTACACCCTTTTACCAACCTCTCCATATCTCCCCCACCCTCCAGTCCCTGGCAACCACTTTTCTACTCTCTGTTGCTATATACCTGTCAGGCTGATCTGCTCTGGGAGGTTTCTTTCTGCAGCTAGGGTTCTGATCTCCAGTCTCTGTTTATGAACTTTCTTCACATTCTAATCCAGTTATCCTCCATCCTGGCTGTGTATCAGAATCCCTGGTGGAGATTAAAAAAAACAAACAAACAACAAACCCACAAAATCTCTGGGGGGCGGGACCCAGGACCAAGGATCTAGTTTAAAAATCTCCCCAGGTGATTCTAATATGCAGCCTGAGTTCAGAATCAACGTTTCAAACACCAAATTTTTCATTTCAGTATTGCTAAAGGGGTTTACTCCCTCAAAAACGGTCGGCAGGTATTCCCTGGTGGCGCAGTGGTTGAGTCCACCTGCCGATGCAGGGGAGACGGGTTCGTGCCCCGGTCCGGGAAGATCCCAGCCGCCCCGTTAGCCATGGCCGCTGAGCCTGCGCGTCCGGAGCCTGTGCTCCGCAACAGGAGAGGCCACAACAGTGAGAGGCCCGCGTACCGCAAAAAGAAAAAAACAAACAAACAAACAAAAAACGGTCAGCAAAAAGCTCTTAATCCTTATGAACTCGGGAATTCCTACTCGGTTTGTGTAGCTCCCTGGTTCTGTCTTTTCCCAGTGCTCAGATCTTGGAGGGTTACAGATTCTGTTCTCTTTACATATCTGCTGACCAAATGGAAGGACTGTTTTATTTCACCATCTTTCACAAGATAAATAACTTTCCTATTGCAGTCCAAGCTGAAAACAGATTTTTCCCATTAGGCAGAAACTTGGATACCAGGAAACATCCCATGCTATCACATGGCTGGCTGTTTATGTTCAGACGGTTTGCGTTGGGTGTTGTTCCTGATACAGGCAGTGGGTGGAGTTTTTAGGCCCATCAATACAGAAGCAGCGAAGCCTGTGCAGACATCAGCCAGAAGGAGGAAAAGAAGAATGGAAAGGCCAGTTGCTGTTGAGGATTTAAAAGTCTTTAAAAGGTTGCCAACTGAGAAATGAGTTGTGCTGCTGCCCAATTATCCATCTACCTCCTCTGGTCCACTGGCTCCATGGTATCCGTGCACAGAGAGAAAGAAATGATTTTCGGGCAGAGATTTGGAAACCAACCTTTAGAACTGTTTACCAGATTCTCACATTAAATATGCTGAGATCCATCCCTCTTCAGTTTCTGGAGGCATCTCTTTGTGTACTGAGCACCTTGTTTAAATGCTTTTTTAAAAAAGTGACATAAACACATTCCAGTTCCCCGTCTCTCTCCTGGACCAAACAAATATGTATTGTTCCCAAACCTTTCCCTTGCCAGGAGAAAAAGAAAAATGCTATCTGAAAAAGGGAAAAAAATATTGACTCTGAGATCCTGCCTAATTTAAACTGTGCTTGTAAAAGTCTGTCAGGCAAGTATCTGGAAAGAATAAATGTTAAAGTGCTAAAGGGCTTCCCTGTTCCTGAAGAGGTATTTGGAGGTAAACAGGTGAAGTATGTGACAAAGCATCGTCGACTTGGATGGGCCACATCCAGGACTCATTTTGTTGCATTGCTCAAGTCAGGACCAAAAAGAGGGAAGAGTTCCATAAAGCAGAATCAAAATGAATTCAATGATCACACCCTCGAGACAGGGTCATTCAGGCGTTCCAGGAAAAAAAGACAACTTCCTGTGGGTTCCTTCGTGGGGAAGTGACATGCCCCTTGAAAGTCCCTCACCTCAGAGAATATCTTGTTGGAGTCTTCTGTTATTTTCAGTCTTCAAAATCACCAGGCTAAGGGGTGTGTGTGTGTGTGTGTGTGTGTGTGTGTGTGTGTGTGTGTGTGTATGCAACATATAGAAGAAGGTTGGAGGATATAAAAACTTGCACAAGGAATTGCTTTTGTTGTCCTAAGGGAAGAAGAAAGAACTGAGCATCTGCTATATTTTTGGTGCTTTATAAGTTACTGTGTTAATCCTTATAATAACCTCTGAGGTTGATATTAAGAAAAATTAAAGTTATTAATCACAAGAAATTTTAATATGAAACTAAAGTCAGTGAATTTGACAGATGGAAAATTTTGTCTTTCCTCATTCTCCATTTCTCCTAAGGACATCAGAGCAGAATGGCTATGGATATCCAGGTATTTGCCGAACGGCTATTCATTTTATCTTTCTGTTGCTCCAAGTAATCTCTTTAGGAAATCCTTCTTATTTCCTAACAAACACCTTCTCCTCCCTCTCCTCCCATTTCCCTGATAGGAATCAGATTCACTAATATGCAAAATGCAGGTATCTGCCTTCTTTAAAGAACAATGGACAGTGTATACTGGTTCTCTTAAATCATGGGCTATCACAGAAAATAAAGCTCCTGGACTAGATAACCCCAGGAACCTCTTTTCCTTCCCATTTTATTGTGTGCGTTGTTGGGAGAGGGTGTTTTCTCAGAGAAGATTGGGAAAATATTGTAACATTCTGCCTTGTAAAACCTGAGTCAGGTGTGACTGGAACATTGCTTGACTCCCAAGGCTGGACCTCAGTCATTCAATAAAATCTAAGGTTCTTCTTGACCAAAGATTTTTGTCTGTCTTTAAACCCCCAAATATTCTGACAGCTAAAGGAGGGTCTAGACCCTAGAGCTGTAAGTATTATTATTTTATAGATGCAAAATTTGAGGCTCAGGAAGTGTATTAGTTTGCTAGGGCTGCCATAACAAAATACCACAGACAGGGTGGCTTAAGCAATAGAAATTAATTTTCTCACAGTTCTGGAGACTGGAAGTCCAAAATCAAGATGTCTGCAAGTGCGATTTCTCTTGAGGCCTCTCTCCTTGGCTTTTTGATGGCCACCTTCTCTTTCCTCTGTGTGAAAGTGCCCATGGGGTCCCTCTCCTTATAAGGACACCAGTTATATTGGATTAGGGCCCACTCTTATGGCCTCTTTTAACCTTAATTACCTCTGTAAAGGCCCATGTGCAGTTACATTCTAAGCTACAAGGGTTTAGGTCTTCAACATATGATTCTTCTGGGGGGAACAAAATTCAGTCCATAGCAGGAAGTTATGTAAAGTGGGCAAAGTCATGTAACTGGTAAGGTATGGAGTTGGGGCAAGAACCCACGTGTGTGTGACTGTAGAACCTGTCCCATTTCATACCACCCCCAAAGCTGTATGATCATGTCAGGGATGAGGCATCACGGGTCAGGGAGATCGCATTAATGTAGGTTCCTAAGTCTTTTTGCGTTATTCCTCAGCAAGTTTTCAGGAGTCACGAGGTGTTTTTGAGACAATCAAGATGTCTCCCTGTACTTTGTTATTTTGCTGGTCTGATTATGATGAAGACTATCCAACACCCCCCCCCACCCATATAAGCCCCTCCCACAGTCCACCCCCCACCCCATTATCCACTCACAAATATTCTGTGAATTCAGTAAGTACAAATCTAGTATAACTCAGCTGGCCTCAGGCAACAGCTTTTCACTTGTTACACTTGGTTACAGATAATTTGTTCCATCAAACCTGTATTAGTTATCAACTGCTGGGCAACAACTTACCTCAAAACCCAAAGTCTTAAAACAATGATAAACATTGATCACATTTCACAATTTCTGTCAGTTAGGAGTTTGGGGTGTGTCGACTTGGCTGGGCTGAACTCTGTCCTTCAGAATTCCCTTTCTAGTATGTTTCCAGATAGGTTGGGCTCCTAGATATGTTGTTTTGTGAGAGCTGGAGGATGGAAAAGAAGCACAACCATCTTGTAACACACATATACCTCTTCCCAGTTATTTAATGGAACGAATCTAGTTGCTGGTGGGAAGGGATTTTGCAGATGTAATCAAAGTCTTTAATCAGTTGTCTTTAAGTTCGGGAGGTTATCTTGGGTGGGCCTGACTTATCCAGTTGAAAGGGAGATTCTCCATTGTGAGCATGAGTTAAACAATTGGAAGGCCTTTTAAAAGAGGGTTTAGGCAAGAGAGAGGAGGGTGGGGATATATATATATATATATATAGGTTATGTATATATATATATATATAGAGAGAGAGAGAGAGAGAGACAGAGGGAGAGACAGAGGGAGAGAGAGAGGGAGAGCGAGAGCACATGAACATGAAAGAGACACTTCTGTCTGTGGACAGCAGCTTCTGCCTGCATCCAGGAGTTCAACCTTGATTGCTTTGCTTGTTTGCTTTGATCTTCTCTTCCTGAGTGCCTGTGAACAACAGCTTTGGTCTCTGTGCCTGGGGTTTCAGCCTGTTTGTGATCTTTCTTTCCTGATTGCCCACCCTATGGACTTCAGACCTGCTAAGCCAGACCCAACAATTTCATAAGCCAATTCCTTGTTTTAAATCCATATATTGCTACTGGTTCTGCTTCTCTGATTGAACGCTGACTTACACAGAGTGGCTTAGCTGGGCTGTTCTGGCTTGGGGTTTCTCATGAGGTTGTAGTCAGAATGTTGGCCAGCGCTACAGTCATCAAAGGCTTGACTGGGACTGGAAGATCTTTTTCCAAGATGGCCCATTCCTGTAGCTGGCAAGCTGATGTAGTCTGTTGGCAGTAGGGCTCAGTTCATGCCACAGAGACCTCTTCATAGAGCTGCTTGGGTATCCTCACGACACTCAGAGTGGGTGATCCAAAGAGCAAAGCAGAAGCAGAAATGTCTTTTATTACCTAGCATTACAGGTCACACAGCATCACTCCCACTGGTTTCTCTTGGTCACCCAGACCAACTCTGAGTAAATGTGGAAGGGAACTAGGTAAGGGCATGAGTACCAGGAGGCAAGGATCAACAGTGCTCATCTTGGAGGCTGGCAACCACAAAGCTTTCTTATCTCAACTCCTTATTTTGGTGTCATGTAGACATGGGTATAATAATGCAATGGATAAAAAGCCTTACCTAAAAATTTAAACCTTAGATACAATTTAATAACTTTAATAACATTTAAATAATGATTTAATTTAAAGATAAATTAAAAGTATAACTATGTATTTTAGATAAAAAAGTAAAGGATTAGTAAAATGAACCTCAAATACCTAGCAGCCAGATTCAACAAATATAGAGTTGGTCAATTTTGTCTCATTTATTTCCTTTACTGCACTTTTTTTTTTTTTTTTGCTAAAGCATTTGAGAGCAAATTCCTGAGATTAGGTCATTTCACCTGTAAATACTTTCATTTGCATCTCCAGTTTTTTTTTTTTTAATATAACCACCAAGTTGTGACCACACTCAATAAAGTTAACAATTCTTTAATATCATCTGATGTTCCGTCCATGTTCAAGTTGTCCTCATGTCTTCTTATTTTTGGTTTGTTTGAAACAAGGTCTAGGCAAGGACCAAACAATGCTTGATCGGATGTCCACTAAATTTCTTTTAACCAAGACATTTCCTCCTCCTTGTTTCTCCATAGCATTTCCATGTGTTTCAATGCTTCTTAGCATGGGTGAGTTTCAATCAATGCATTGCAGTTACTGTTCTTTCTGATTTCCTTTAGGCCAGTGGGTATCCCTTTAAGGGCTCCTATTTCCCTTTGATGTGCGCTTACTCATTGTTGAAGCTTCCTTTCAAAAGGCCTTCCCGGATTCATCTCCATGCACTTTCTGCCCCCTACTTGGAACGAGTCATTTATCCAAGGAGCTCTTTTCCTTTCCGTGGGAAATGATATATCAAAACAAAATGCTTTTAGGGGAGCTCACCGCTACTGCAATATTTTGTAATGTTATTCTTACCCACTCAATAAGGCAGCAAATAAAAATAGCTGGATGTTCCATTTCTAATTCAATCTGATCCGACATATTGTAACATATACTGAAATTGAACTGAAATTTCAGACAGAAGGTCTTGAAAGTGGAGTGGGTTACTACCAGGTAACATTGTAGACAGAGTTCTTAGAAGTCAAACTCAAGCGATGTCCAACTCGAGGCAAAACTGAAGTAGACGTTATTCTTTTGACACCTCTCAGCTTCCTTATCTGTTCCTTTTCCCTTTTTCCTGGGTCCTCATTTCTTCTTACTCAGTGTTTTCATGTACTGATTTCTTTCCTCTCACTTAGGAAAAAACTCACATTTACTTGTTAGTGACCATCCTCAAAGGGAGGCAGTTTGTAGTAGGGAAAAGTGCAAGAGTGGTGCAGCAATGAACTGGGTTTCAATCCTGGCTCTGCTTACTGCATTTTATAAAAAGGGTGCCCAGACAGAGATTGCTGAGTCCCCAATAATGCATCATTAATGGAGAACTTTCAGGCCTTCCGAAGGAAGATATTTCTAGCTTGAGAATGTCTCCAGATGTCTCCCAAATTCCACCTTTTAATTATTTAATTCTGTTTGATAAGAAAATAAGAACTCTTTATAAAGTTTTACCCCAGAAAAAAAAAACTCCTTCCGTAGGTATTAAAAAAATCTTAAAAATTTCTCCCAGTGTAGAAGGGCATTAAATAACTTTTTGCAGAAAGACTCAGAAGACGGAAAACCATACATCCCATAATTCCAAGGGTTAAAGCAAAAAGGACAGCTTTTGTTTTTTTATTTTTTGGCACCAGAGTAACTATGTCAAGTACAGGCATATTTGCATATGTTGTATTTTAAAATCATGCTTAAAATTGCCTCCTGTATTCTGAATCTGGCAAGTGGAAGGCAAGGAGGTCACCTGTACAGCTGGTGCAAGTAATGGAATTCCCACCAGGCACATTTAGAAGCTCCAAAGTAATGTGACAAACAGAGCGCTCCATCTGTTGGTTGACCATTGAGATGAGCACCACCAGATCTGCAGATACTTTAACATGGGCAGTGTGTCTTGAGAATAACCATTTATATTAAGTATCTTTACTTTTACTTGCTTTCCATCTAATTATTTTAGAAGTAGTCACAAATATGAACTCTATGTGCATACATGTGCTGGTGAGTGAAGATAATATTTCAATCTTAACTATACTACAGGAAGAACAAATGGAAACATGTTTTGACACAAGTCCCTTTATAAATCATGCCTGACTGAAAACTGTCTAATGAAAGCTTGGTGGCGGTTAATTCAAGTATTCAAAATAACCATGAGCAGCTACATGAAGAATGCTTGAGATACGAAAATGTAATAAATACTGTCCTTTTAAATACTTTGGATCATTGAAGAAAAAAACATAGGTAATTAAACAGAGATTGTTTTTTTAGTGGATTATAAATTGTAACATAACTGAATACAAGTGATAGGACAGGTAAGGTTATTGCAACTTTTACTAATAACGCTTAGCATCAGTATTTTTAACTAATTCCAGCAGCCCTCACCTGGAGCAGCCGTTCCCAACTGAGATATGTTGCTCGTAAGGTATGTCACAAGTAATTTGTGATTAATAATAGTTCCCAAAGTTTTAAAATGAATTACTCGCTAGAAATTAGAGCAAACTCAAAGTGAGCTGTACGACAAGGTCGTCTGAAGACATGGGACATCACTGACATTCCTTTGAGTAAAGATGAGGGTGAGTGTATACAACCTGCAGCATATCTCATCTGTGCCAAGCCCCCCTTTTAGTGCCATGGGCTCAGAGCTCACCAGTGGAAGTGAATGAGGCAGTGGCTGGCTAGTTTGCAATCCCATCTTTTTCTCAGGGTGTAGAGTCAGAGGGAAGGAAGAGAAGGAAGCTGGGAAAGAGACTCGGATGATATTAACTGAGACAGTAATTCCTGAAGTGGATTAGAAGACTGCTGGACTGGGTCAAGTTTGGTGGATTGGACTAAATTTAGTTTTCTTACTGTCAAGCGGTAGTGGAAGCTTGTCAAAGAAAAGTGTGTGCAGACATAAAAACAGAGTACCATGTTTTCACATAGATGATTTGTCATTATCCAATTTATACCATTTACACTAGATTTGTTAAATCTACAGTGAGGCAGTTATTGAAAGCCAGGCTTTGTTGAAAAGAACATGACTCTCTAAATTCTAAAAGCTTCCCTTTAAATATCACAAGCACCAGATTTCGAGGGCTCAGCTTAGAGCTCAGGAGGAGCATAGAGTTGCAGGGGAAAAGGGCCAAGGAGCTGGCCTGAGGGCCTTGGTCCACCTTCTGCCATGATGGCTGAAAGTCTTTAGGCACTCTGGGTTAGAAGCAATCGGAGGACTTTCGGGAAATACTGAACAGGAATCTTTCACCATCACTGGGAATTGGGCTCTAGAGGGAGATGAGATCAGCGCTAGAAAATAAAGGGAGTTACTTTTTTGTCTGAGGTGTGAGTCCTAGTGTGGTTGATGCTTTGGCTCACAGGCCTGCAGTGGCCACCTGGTGGGAGGATTACGTATCCTCACCCTACTGAGCTCAGGCACGGCCATGTGACTTGCTTTGATAAATGAAATGTGAGCAGAAATGGAGGGTGGCTCTTCCAGGCAGAAATGTTAAGAAATGTGACTGGCCATGCTTTAAAAAATGTTTAAATTAAAATCCCCCCAAAACTCTAGCTTTTACTCCTGTGGGAAGCACATGTTGAAATGGAGCTTATGTCAGCCTACACCTGTGAGTGACCATGGTGAGCAGACCCTCCTTGTCAACTTATGATGAGTGAGAAGGAAACTTCCTCCTTAGAAGCTACTGCAACTTTCGGCTTATTTGTTACTGCACTATAAACTATTCTTTTCTGACCAATACAGTGTGAAAGTTTTATCCCCGTGATATAGTCTATATAACTCTGTTAGCAACAATTATCCTTAATTTGTTGAACAGTGTAGTTGGATTAAATTTCAATCTAAGGAGGAAGCATGTGACCAGGGTTTCTACAAGGGCTTACTTACTACATTTTAATGACACCTATTACTTTCTACTTGTATTACAGTTGTTGATGATATATTTTAACTCCTCCACTAAGATGAAGTATCCTTGAGGATAGGAAGCAAGTCTATCTCACCTTTTAAAAAAAAATTTTTATTGGAGTATCGTTGATTTACAGTATTGTGTTAGTTTCAGGTGTACAGCAAAGTGAATCTGTTATACGTATATGTATATCCACTCTTTTTTAGATTCTTTCCCAATATAGGCCATTATAGGGTATTGAGTAGAGTTCCCTGGGCTATATAGTAGAGGTCCTTATTAGTTGTCTTCTGCCTCACTTAAAAAAAAAATTAATAATTAATTAATTTATTAATTTTTGGCTGCGTCGGGTCTTAGTTGTGGCACACAGGCTTCTCTCTAGTTGTGGCATGCAGGTTTTCTCTTCTCTAGTTGTGGTGTGCAGGCTGCAGGGCACGTGGGCTCTGTAGTTTGTGGCATGCAGGCTCTCTAGTTAAGGTGTGTGAGCTCAGTAGTTGTGGCGCGGGGGCTCAGTTGCCCCGCAGCATGTGGGATCCTAGTACTCTGACCAGGGATCGAAGGCACATCCCCTGCATTGGAAGGTGGATTCTTTACCACTGGATCACCATGGAAGTCCTTTCTGCCTCACGTTTTTTTTTTTTTTGGCTGCGTTGGGGCTTCGTTGCTGCGTACAGGCTTTCTCTAGTTGAGGCGAGTGGGGGCTACTCTTCGTTGTGGTGCGTGGGCTTCTCACTGTGGTGGCTTCTCTTGTTGCAGAGCACGGGCTCTAGGCTCATGGGCTCAGTAGTTGTGGCCCACGGGCCTAGCTGCTGCGAGGCATGTGGGATCTTCCCTGACCAGGGCTCGAACCCACATCCCCTGCATTGGCAGGCGGATTCTCAACCACTGCGTCACCAGGGAAGTCCCTGCCTCACTTTTGAATGAAAGCTCATTCTTTACAAAAGTCATGTCAACTAACAGCAGAAACTATTGGTAGAAGCTTGGTTAGTTTGAAACCACTGAAAACAGAAGCACAATAGATGTTTTGGAGGTCACAATTTCCTAAAATATAAACGAATTCTCCTTGTTATATTACAGAGATAAATGTCATGTAGAAAAGAGCCTTTCTCAGTGTGCTGAGTGGAAGCTTTTGCATTAGTAAACTCTTCAGATAAAGGGAAAAATAAAGAAAAAAAAATTATTACCATTAGCTATCATTTATCTAATATTTACCATGGGCCAAATACTGTTCTAAGCCTTTTACACTTACATCCTCAGAAGAAACCCTGCAGGTTAGGTGCTTTCATGATTCTCAATTTCCAGATAAAAGAAATTAAGCACAGAGAGGTTAAGTAACTGGCTCAAGGTTACACAGTAAATTGGCAGATTTGAGATTTAAATCTAGTCTGACTCCACAGATCTTGCTCTTAGGCACTGTCCTGGACTACTAGCACGAAGCAGAAATGTTTTCGAGGCTTCTCCAGCTCCCAGCTCCCTTGTATGGGATCTGTCTTTACCCTTAGCTCACAGTAAAGAATCAGGCTTAGGTCTCCTCCATAGCTGCATAGACTAGGAGTAGACTGGTCAGTGGTTTGTCCAGTGGAATACTAGATTTTTTTTCTCTAGAAAATTTGAACCGAGAAACACAGAACATGAAATGAGTCAGGGTATGTGTAAGGTAAAAATGACAAATTGAGGATATGTAAGCTGGACCTGTTTTATCTGGCCCACAGAGTGTTTTTGAAACTATTTGTACCAATGGTGAAAAATCAAAAAGGGGGCATGGGAAGGCAAGGGAAAAAAATCATAACAAGTTGTCCATGGTGAAAAGTAGCATGTATAATAGTCTACTTAGGTGTAATTATGCTTGTGTGCATGTGTAGGTAAAAAGAAGCGCTGGTGCGTAAAAATACGGTCACCAAATGTTAATGGTGGCCAGTGCAGAGCAATGGGATTTCACGTGGTATTTATTCTTCCATATACATTTATATATCTCCTGAATATTTTACAGTGAGCATGTATAATTAGGAAAAAACCGATTTTAATTTTAAACACATCATTGAGATTTTATATAAATCTCCTACTGTTGACATTGGAAAGATCTGGCATTGCTGGCAGCATATAGATGGCATTAAAAGCCACGGGAGTGGATGAGCTCATTTAGGGAGTGAGTCCAGACAGAGGGCCCAGGGCTGTTTAAAGGCCAGAGATGGGTGGATTCATGTAAAGTGCTCAGAACAGGGTCTGATACATGGTGAGTGTTTGATAGCTGTTATTATGAGTTAGGAAATGACTGGTTGGGAACAGAGGTTTTCTCATGGGGATCACAGTCTTAAATTTGACATAAATGACTCGTTACAGCTACAAAGGGGACCAATGTTCACCACAGGAGGAACAAGTGACAAACTCACTTATTCACGTTCCTTTTTTTTTTTTTGACTTTTCAAGAAGTAGTTTTATTTATTTATTTATTTTTTAACATCTTTATTGAAGTATAATTGCTTTACAATGGTGTGTTAGTTTCTGCTTTATAACAAAGTGAATTCACGTTCTTTATACACTCCTGTTCCCAAGGAATTGACTTAAGGGCTTGTCCCTTTTGAAGTGGTGCATCTGGAGTGAGAGGAGGTAAAGGTGGCAACCAGGATGGCTTGCCAGTCACCCAGACTGAGCCTGGGTAAGTGGAAGCTGGGTGTAGTTCTTCTGTTCTGGAGTGTAGCCCTCAGCTTTACAAGTGCAGAATCTGTATTTTGACATTGCAGTCAGAGTTGGGCATGGAAACCCTGTGGAAACTCAGAAGAGACTGATGGGTAAGCTGAAATACCGTTTTAATAATTTATAGTTGACAACAATTTCTCTCCATCCTAGGTCACAGCATCTTTATCTCCCATCTGGGAGCTAGTCCACAATAGCTCCCAGCTTGCTTCCCCACCTCCACTCCGCTCCCCTTCAGTCCTTTCTCCACAGGACGACCAGAGTGATCTTTAAGGAACATCCATCGGATCATGCCCCCTTCAGTCTGTAAGTCCTTCTGTGGCTGGTCACCATCAGAATAAAGTAGAAACTGGAAGGAGTTTGGCCCTGCCTGCTCTGAGCCTCACCTCATTCTCCACCTCATCGCAAGACCACTCCTGCTTCCCCTTCTCCTTTATTCACACTAGTATTTTCTCAGATCCTGACCCACCTGTTCCAAGCCCCTCCTGCCTCCAGGTCCCCCTGCCAGTGGCGTTCCTTCCCAACCCTTTGCTTGGTTACTACATGTTTCAAATATCAACTTAAACATCTCTTCCACACAGAGGCCCTTCCTGATCTTCCTATTCAAAGAAAGTCCTTCTAGTTATTGCTTCTTACTTTCCTTCATAGCACTTAATAAAATTTATAATTATTCATTAATTTGTATGCTAATTTGTTTAATGTCTTCTCTCTGGCTAGACTTCCAGTTTACTACCATATTGCCCAGTGCTTGGCAGGGTACTTGCTACATAGATGTTGCTCAGTTAGTATTTGTGGAATAAATGAACATCCAGGGGACTTGAATATTATCTCTGTGGTTCAACAGTAACTTCTGTCAAAAATTCACTCGAGAAGCCAGATTACACCAAAGAGGTGGTAGCAGCATGGAATTAGAGCCAGGGGGCTGGTTGGGTGACTTGGTGTCTCGTGTCTTTGAATTATGAGATCCTGGTGCATCCATTTCTACTCTAAGAAGGTAACCGCCAAGGGTTCTGGGTAGTAAGTCTTTGCATTTTTCTAGCCATCAAGCTTACTCTTCCAGTAAAACATTCTTTCATCATGCAACTGAGCATGCCGCAAATAGACTCCTTGTCTTCTGAAATTATGACAGGAGTTTGGGTGCACTGAAACTCCTCAGCCATTTTTTTCAAATTATTGCTTAGGATGGGGTTACCTTTTCCAGCAATTTATTTTAGTTATTGAAGAAAAAAAGTTTTTTCAATTTCACGTTTAGCCTTGTCTTCAAGTTTCGGGGGTATCTTGTTGCCACATACGCCAATGACGCAATGATATACGACTTGAAAATACTTGCCAATCCTAACTTCCTGATGTAAAATTCAAATTTCCTTAATCTGTTAATATTTTCAACCAAGGCAGAACGTCCCAATTCATAAAAACAGACCATAACAAACTTTGAAAACAAAAGCTAAATAGAGGCGTAATAATGATTTTCTTAAATTACGTTTCTGTTAATTACGTTTTTAGTCATATAAATAGTCTACAGCAAAAGAGCCAACCCTAATTAAAGCAGAAATTAGCTGATCATTCTGGCATATGTCAAAATATAGAACTTACACTTCTCTTTCAGGAAGTGTAAGTTCTATATTTACACTTTCAGGAAAAGTCAGTTCTCTTTCAGGAAGTCATTTGAATACTATTACAATAGAGACTGTGAAAAAAGTCTGGGAGAACTCAAACAAGAAAATCATCTTTAAAGAAAATCTTAAAACTAGTATTTCCATAATTTTATAAATTTTTAATGAAAAACATGCCCACTAAGCTTTCCCAGGCCACAGTCAGTCGTGGACACTAAGTGGTTAAACCCTGCCCTGCGTTTGTCGCCTCATGTGAATTATGGGATGTGACAGATTTTATGCAACCTTATGAAACATTCCAGAGAAGTGTAGTATTTAAGCTAAGATATTTTAATGGCCCAATTTGTTCAGACTGCTTAAGGATATAAAGTGATTTCACAGGATTGGTTACTATTAATCACTGCAACCCTAGTATTTAGTCGATTGTGGGCAGGTGTTTTCAGGATTATACTAACAACAAAGGAAAACAACAGACATGTTTTAAATACTCAAGTTATAATTAGAGTCAATTAATATAACATTTTAAATTAGAATAAAAGGATACAGTTAGCATATTTTAAAATATTATAATTAGTGTTAAATGCAGACACAATAATCTTCATTTTGCCATTAATCATTCTGCTTACCATGAGTCATTTGGTAACAGATTCAGACTAAACTTGGGAGAAAGTGAAAAGCATCATTGCTGAATTCCCGGTGTCTAGAAGGAGAGAGGATGAATCATATTTTAAGAGACCTCTGAAGAAAAGAGTCCATTTTAAAAAATGCCAAGACTCAGGTTTATTATTATTCTCCCAGGGCACACACTTTGAAATGCTATTTTCACACAAGGTGGAATTCGAAATTTGAATTCTGTCGCAGCCACAAAGTACAGAAAGTCCAGACCTCACAGGGAGTAGCATTTAAATATTAAATGTCTATGTCCGAGGGAGAGAGACAAGAATAAAAATGATCCCATTTCAAGTGAAATCTCTGTCCTCTTTGGTTTTTAAACTGGGTTAAATTAGCATTTTTATTCAGGTTGGCCTGAAAGAATACAAAGTAAATATGATAAGAAGCAAAGAGTTGGAAACTATAATGTTCACATAGTCAAAATGATTCTCCATTTCACGGAAGGCCCTCCTCTTCATGGAAGCACAGGGTTGTTACTTACAGGCTGTGGGACTAAAATGACTGATGGGCCGTCAGTCAAACTGGATGCTTAGTGCAGTGAAAAAGACCAAAGAGATGATTAACTGAATTTTTACTTTGTGATAAGTTGTCTTGGCATCAGATAAGTGGTCTTATGGTCATCAAAGGTTTGGCCCTTTCCTCCATTTTAGGACCTATATCTTACACATGTCACTGGGTGTCCTGAAGAGCTCCAGCCTCATGGAGCTACCCTTTCCATATCTATTTAAATAAGAAAAGCCAGAGTGCCCACATCCCATCTTTTAGAGTGTTTGAGGAACACAAATTAAATAGCCCCCTTTTCCTTACATAAGTTCTAGATCAGCAGAGAAGAAATACAAGTGATTCTATATCATGTGTGATTGTATATCATGTGTGATTGTTTATCAGGTGATTGTAGAAATGAGCCAAAATGTCACCCAGCAAGAGAAGGCTTTGTAATAGGTCCAGGTTGCTGTGTAGAGTGCTCTGCCAAGCGACGTAGCGGATCCAGTGGTACTTGAAGCGTCTGTGTGGATCAAGATGTGTGTGGTGCTTTGGGAGCCCCCACAGGTGAATCACAGCATGTACTGCCTTTAGAATTTTGGAGCGAAGCTCGCCATCTTTTGTAGATGGCTATTCTTCTTTTGAGAAATGGGTTATGGCTTGTTACTAGGCCTTACTAGAGACTCAACACTTAGCCATGGGCCATCAAATGAGCCTGAGCTGCCTGAGTGTTGGCCCAGCAAACCATAAAGCTGGGCATGTAGCACAGCCTGAGCAGGTCCTGAAGGTAAGTCGAATGAGCAGGAGACCCAGATGCCCGTGGCCCCTACTCCTGCTATCTTGCCTCCTCTTTCTCATTCCACACGTTTGGCCTCATAGGGAGTTCCCTATGACTAATGTTGACTGAGGAAGAACAAAATTCAGGCCCAGTTTATAGATCTGCATGATATGCTGGCACAAACCAAAGCAGGTAGCTCAGTAAGTACTACTGGCCCCCTCTGAGGTAGCTCTGAAGTACAGTGGTGAAGCGAAGTCCTATTGTTGGATAGTAATTCGAGGAGTGCATCTAGTGATTTATTTTTCCTAGAAGAAGAAATGCCCTGAGATATGGCTCTATGCTGACTCATAGACAGTGGTTAATGGTTTGACTAGATGGTCAGCCTTACGGACTGGAATGTGTCTGCCTAAGAAGCAACACAACTGGAAATTTGGTGACAAGGAGGTGTGTGGATAGATCTTTCTGAATGGTCACAGAGCATGAAGATGTGACTGTTTATCCAAGAGCAACCTCAGTAGAGGAGGATCTTAACAGTCAGGTGGACAAGATGCCCTGCTCTGTGGATGTCAATCAGGCTCTTTCCCCAGTCACCCCATCCTTGCCCAATGGGCTCATGAACGAAGTGGCCATGCCATCAGAGATGGAGATTATGCATGGACTCAGCAACACGGACTTCCACTCACTAAGGCTGATCGGTTTACAGTGACTGCTGAGGGCCCAACCCGCCAATGGCAGAGACCACCTCTGAGCCCTACGAGATGGCACCATTCCCCAGGATGATGAGACAGCCGGCTGGTCGCAGGTTGATTACACTGGACCACATCCATCTTGGAAGAGGCAGTACTTGGTTCCTACTGGAAGTGACACTCCTGATATGAGTTTGTTTTCCTTGCCTTCAGTGCTTTGGCTAAAACCACCATCTGTGGACTTAGATAATACGATTCATGTCGAGGTATTCCCACAGCATTGCTCCTGACCAAGGAACTCATTTACTAGTAATTGAAGTGCAGCCATGGACTGGTGCTAATGGAATTTATTGATCTTACTGTGTTCCTCATCACCGGAGGTCACTGGCCAGTTAGAATGCCAGACTAGCATTCTAGTTTGCAGATTTAGTTTCCATGCCAGCTGCGTAGCAACACCTTGCAGGGTTAAGATCCAGCCCTCCAGGATGCGATATATGCTCTAAATCAGTGACCAGTATATCGTGCTATTTCTTCTATCATTAGGATCCATGGGTCCAGGAAAACCCTGTGAAAATGGGAGTGATTCCTTTCACCACTGCCCATGGTGAGCCACTAGTTATTGAAGTTAAGCATGGGGTGCCGGTCAGCCTTGGAGCTCAGGCACGTTGTCACCGATCTGCGGGCACATCTTGTTATAGCACAAGCAGCAAGCCCGTAGCTCCTTCAGCTCCTGCTCGATCACCTCCTTCAGCTTCTCGGAGGCCTGGGCCAGGCGTGTGTGTGGCTCCATGGTGAAGAGTGCCAGCTCCTTCTGCAGGCCACCTGTGTTGTTGGAGGTGGCAAGGCATGAGGGCTCCAGTTTGTCCTTTGGGCTCCAGTGTGTTCTCGCTCTCCCAGCTTTTCTTCCCAGCCGCTGGTCCTGAGGCTCTCCAGAGACTTCAGGCCCACAGCGAACAAGGAGGCAACAGCCTCCCGTAGAATTCCTCAGCAGCTCCCACTGTCGTATAAGGTGTGATCCTTACCGTAAATCCCACACGGTGGTTCTGCTTGTCTGACAAAGCCTAAGTAACACAGCATCTGACGATTCCCAGGGGAAGACTTGGTCCTCTCAGCCATTTATTGGTCTATTTCCTGCTTTTCAGAATTTTCAAATTCACTGTCATCTTGACTCCTGTGTCTGTCCCCTTGTTTATGCCCCGAGTCAATCAAAATGCAGAACATCATGTCTTCTCCTTCATTTACCTTGGACACCACTCATAAAAGCAGGGAATTTCATAGGGATTTTACGGTAAAACTGGGAGTTGCACTGAAACAAAATACCTATAGCAGATGACTTAAAATTGAATATTAGTTCCTCCTGTTTTGAAAAGTCTAGCTCCCTGGCCTTCGGCCAACTGCCAGTTTCCTCTTCCTCCTTCTCTCCTCTTTGTCTCTTTAATCTGCAATCCCCTCCTTGCTCTTGGCAACTTACAATTCCTTTCATAAAAAAATGTAAAACAATTCAGCTCTCTCTTGTTTTGTCCTTGATCATGCTATTGTGTGCTTTCCCTTTCATAACCAAAGAGGTCACCGGAGAAGAGAAAATTTCTCCTCCGAAGGAAGTTTGCTGCCAGGCTGTAGCCCCCTGTGCTCCCAAATTCACATCTTGAACTCTCTTACATTAGCTCTCAGTGGAAAGGGACACCATATTCTCTGTCATCCTGTCACAGATTTACTCTAAATCAATTCTATAAAACCAAAACCTTAAACGAAAGATTGGAAAAATGATTGTTTTAGGAGTTGTAGGTCCTGCTAAGAAATAGCTTTGAGAACGTTTTGAATTGCAGGCCGTTTGTACCAGCTGTGGGTTGCAACCGTTTTCCCTGGTGAGTTGTTTAGGGTGTCATTGTGTATAAATTTCAAGCTGCCCCTCTAGAAGCTTTCACTTAGAAAGTTGATATTTCACTTCCTTAAGAGTAAAAAGGAAACCCCAGCCTGTGCCTCGGCATGTGAAATTCTGGGCAAATTGTTAGCATGTCTTTCTCCCCTTTGGAGATGTGTGTATTTGCCAATTAAAAAAATACAGTTTAAGAAAGCAACAGAAGTATAGCAAGGTGGGTATTTATATTCAGAGAAGGAGGAGAAAATACAGAAAATTGAGGAAAGTGGGAGAGTTATTTTGTAAATTTATCAAGATGTGAATATAAGCACCTTATTTTAGCAAAAGAGTGACTGTTGTAGCTATGGTGAGTTTGTCATTATACTGTGAATTTTTATATGGTCCCCCACCTTCCAGGATATTTGAAAAAACTCTTCAAATTGAGACACTGATAGTGTTTCACTGCCTCTTTGCTGTTTTTGTGCTACAAGTTATAATAAAGTCATACTAAAGTTTTGAATTTTTAATTTACTAAATTAAAATAAAAAGTGAGAGGGAAACTTACTTCTTTTTGATTGGAGAGAGTCTAATCATAGATTTTTATGCTCTCAGTGTGTGGATTTCTTGTCTACCTCTTTCTTCTGCTACATGGGAGAGTAGGAAGGGGAGTTTTGAAGGAGAGAAAGCCTGAGGGAAATGCCTTCAGCAGTCGCTGTGCAAGACGACAGGTAGAAGACCTTGTGGGCTCAGTACCCATATTGCTCTAGGTTCAGTTCCCATAGTGCTCTTGGTTTGGAACCCATAGTGCTCTAGGTTCAGTACCCATAGTGCTCTTGGCTCAGAACCCATAGTGCTCTAGGTTCAGTTCCCATAGTGCTCTTGGTTCAGAACCCATAGTGCTCTAGGTTCAGTACCCATAGTGCTTTTGCATCCAGTTGACTTGATGTTTCCTAATGGTATGACCAGAGCCCCAGGACTCAGAGTGTGAGGAAACCCTACCAGACTCTACCTTAGGAGTCTGTTCATCAGAAGTTGCTCTAAAGCAATGATTTCTTCACCTTTTCTGGTTCATGGAGGTCTGGAGATTCTAAAGACCCTTTCCAGAGAAAAATGCACAGACGTATAGGTACACAAAAATTTGCACACAATATCAGAAGATTTGTAGGCCCCATGAAAGCTATCCAAGGAGCTTAGGTAAAATCCCTAATCTAAATCATTATTTATTGGAGAATTGTAAGGGCCTTTGTATTTTTGAACATAGAGTAAACTTTTCAGGCTTAGTCCTGAGTGGCACTCAGCTTGTCTGGGATTTAGAGGAGGAAAATAGATTCACATACCTTGCAGCCGTTTAACAGAGGAAAATAGATTCACATACCTTGCAGCCGTTTAACACAGGCTGAATGAATTCTAAGCACACACAGACACAGAAAAGCCATATTTCTCTCTTATCTGCTGCTAAATTCTAGGTGCATAAATGGTACTCAATAAGTGTTGAAAGCTTTTTCTTTTGAGTATAAGGTTATAGTAAAGTGAGGTGAGAGAGCAAAGTGGGCTATCGTGTGCTCATGGACAAGAGGAGTGCACTTGGAGGCTGAACAATGGATAAGATGTATAACTGGGTGTCTCGGCCCTTAGAGACCCTGGGCTAACCCATCAGCAAGGGACTCCTGCCTTCCTCTAGTCTCACTCACTATGGGAGGAAACCTGGATTGTATGAGAAATTTGAGCTGTGGGTAAGGTTGCCGGAGGACCAAGAAGACTGAGGGAGATGTTGATATAGTGATGGTCCAAGTGTTGAGGAAGAAAGCCTAGTCCTTGCACAAGGGAAACATGAATGCTCCCTAACTGTGCTAAGTGTCCCCAGTTTGGAGTAAATTGGAAAGGTGGGGTTATCTAATTTCAATTCTTTATCCTACTTCAGTAAAATTGGACAAGGTTAGTGTCGGGCTTTCTGAGGGAGCCAGTAATTTACAACCCTTTCCTTCTAAATTCTGAACCAGTTGAGAAGCAGACACAGGAGCCCGAGTGGAGCAACCGAACAGCTTTATTATTCTTACAGCTCAGTTAGGAATGTGGCTTGAAATGTACACCAAAATGGACTCCTAAAAACTTGTCACCCCCTCTACCCCACCAACTCCAAGATCATGGGACCCACTTGGGGAGAATCAGAGCAGACTGTTGGGGTTTGAATGCCAGCTTTGCCACTTACTAGCCCATTTCCTGTGCGATCCTGGGCAAGTTACTTTTCCTCTCTGTGCCTCAGGCTTCCCATCCATAAAACGGGCATAATAATTATATTTAATTCACAGACTTCATGAGAATTAAAGTGCTTAGAACAGAACCTGGCACAAGTAAGTGCTGAGTCAAACTAAGCTAGGGAGTTTATCATTGTTTATCACTGATATCATTTATCATTGTTTTTCTTCATACCTTCACATCCAGTGTGTCAGCAAATCGTGTCAGTACTACATTTAAAATACATTCTGTGGATAAAGAAGATGTGGTACATACATACAATGGAATACTACTCAGCCATAAAAAGAATGAAATAATGCCATTTGCAGCAACATGGATGCAACTAGAGATTATCATACTAAGTGAAGTAAGTCAGAAAGAGAAAGACAAATAGCATATGATATCACTCATATGTGGAATCTAAAATATGACACAAATGAACCTATCTATGAAACAGAAACAGACTCACAGACATAGAGAACAGACTTGTGGTTGCCAAGGGGGGGGGCGTTGGGGGAGGGATGGATTGGGAGGTTGGGGTTAGCAGATGTAAGCTATTATATGTAGAATGGATAAACAACAAGGTCCTACTGTATAGCATGGGGAACTATGTTCAGTATCCTATGATAAACCATAAAGGAAAAGAATATTAAAAAAAGAATGTATACATATGTATAACTGAATCCCTTTGCTGTATAGCAGACACTAACACAACATTGTAAATCAACTATATGTCAATTTAAAAAAATACATTCTGAATGCAAGCACTTCCACCATTTCCACTGCTTTCATCCTGGTCCAGACCAGCACCACCTGCCTCCTAGACCACTTCTACTACAGCCTGTTATTGATCTCCATTCTCCCCCACCCCCCAAAGCCTATTTTATATACTACAGCCAGGGTGATTCCTGTACATTGTAAATTTGATCTTGTCATTCCCATCTTTCACTTATTGCCTGCCTCCCCCACTAAATATATCCCAGCAACTAGAACAGCACCTGGCACATAGTAGGTATTTAATAAATACTTGTTGAGTGAAAGAGGATAATTAGGCAGGATGTCTTTATGCTGAAAGCATTAAATACCCTGTGATTAGATTCCCTCCAATAAAAAAAGAGATTATTTTCTTTTTTAGGTGCATGAGGAGGTAAGTGTCCACCCCTTTCCCGATTGCCAAAGAGAACTCTGCATTTGTCTTCTCCTTAGAGAAGAAACCTTGCCACCAAGAGAAGGAAGTAGACTTATGTAATAAGAAAAAAGAGAGCTGGGGCTGGAAGACAGGAGGAAAACTGCAGGGTCAGTGTGTTAAGAGAGAGTTTTGGGAGAAGGACACTCTGGCGAGCACAAACTTGGGAAAATGCATTTCAGACTACTTCTTCAGGATAGATTCCCCAAAGTGAAATTTCCTGGTCAAATGATCTAGATATTTTTAAGGCTCTTGATAACAAGTTGCTTTTGGGAGGAGCCATACCATTTAAACTCCTCTATTCCCTAGCCCAGAAACTTGAGAAGATGCCCATATATTGTTGGTAATTTTTACATTTTATAGCAGGTAAGTAGAAGAAGAAATGGTATTTTAGAGAAGGTAATTAGTTGCACAAATATCCTCTCTGTCCAACTCCATATGACATGCTTTCCTTTATGCAACACTGTGACTCAGTGTTGAGAACCAGCAGGAAATGCGACAAGATTGGACTCAGGGTCAGAGCTGGAGACTAGGTGCGGGGGCTGGATTCAGGCTTCAGGGATTCCAGGAGGGCCGCTAACATCCTCCTCCCACAGGCTTGGGAACATCCAGACACTTCTCTGAGCACACTTCTCCAATCTGCTTTCAGCCGACTTTCACGTTCTCAAGTTTAACCTTGTCAGCCTTGATGATCAACAAGGACGCAATGAGTATTCATAGAAACTGGTACAGAAGTTCATGTCCAGATCCTCTTGAAATGCAGGCAGAAATGAAGACAGTGACACTTACCAACCTTGACAGAAAGGACAAAAGCCTAAACTCTACAAGGAAACATTTGTAGCCCTCATCAGCACAGTGCTGCATATTGCAGACAATACACACACTTTAAAATCACAGGATCTAAGCATTATGGAAATGACAATGACAACTTAAGGAAAACTGTTGTCACTGTGAGAAGATGCTTAGAAACATGCACTGCTTCTCAGTGTCCTTAGGAATCCCTAAGTCCTTGGTTTTAGGTACTTTCTTCTGTAAGTTTGTAAGATATATATCAAATTCTTCCCAAATGTTTGTAGTTCCTGGATATTTATGGCCAATTATTAATAAGTAGAAAAATGCAAGGAGGAAAGGGAAGGAGACAAATTTTACAAATACTTTTTAATTTTTCTATACTTTCTGAAAAATAGTAGTAATATGGCACGCACTCATATAACCTAGAGGATAATCTCTATTTAAGGCATGGTGAAGAATAGATAAATTCATAGTATATGAAGTGAAAGAAATTCCCCTTAATGAATATACAAAATATGCCCACTAGAAAATTTCCAGTTTTCTGGTTTTAGTTGGTTTTGGGTGCTTGGTTTTTGTGTCATGCATGGGGGAAGGTATCTGCTCTTTTGTGCTTCACTGGTATGGGCTGTGATTATCAATGCGTCCCAGATGCATTGTATTATTAATGCATCCAATCCATGACTGGATGAATCCTTCTAATTAGAACTGAGCATCCACAAGAAAGGTAGCTTCTAGCTCCTTGACCTTCTCTTCTGTCTGGAAATGTTTAGAAGGCTATTACCAAAATTGCAGAAAATACATTCAGAAAAGAAAATAGGTAAAAATGCATTTTTATTCATATGAAGAAAGACTCTTAGATAGTTATTATGGTCAATAATTATAACTACTATTGTTCATCTCTGTGCTTTTTCATTGAGCATTAATGGCCACCCTGTGAGTAGACATTATTGTTATCTCTATTTTAGAGATAAGGAAACTGAAACTTGGAGAGAGTTAGGTGGCTGGCTCACGGCTATACAACTGGTGAGTAATGAAGAGAGGACGTAAACCTAGATCTTCTGAGATGAAATGCTTTGCTCTTTGCGTTACTTCATGTTCCCTTGGTTTAAGCCAGGGTGTGTAATTGAAGTATTCATGCTTAAATATTATTTTACTTTATCATTATTACACTTTATGCAAAAGATGAAGAGGCCTGAGTCTTGTAGGTCAAATATTGCAATGTGTTTACAGCTAAAAATTAAAAAGCCAAGAAATGTGAAAGTAAGACCCTGAGCTTTGACCATTAGGATGCAAAAATTATAGTTCAGTCTAGTCGAAATTCAATAGGAAAAAAAGAAAGCAAGTGTTAGGTAGTAATGAATGCATTTGATTACAAGTAATAGAAAAGCAGAAAAATCTGACCACAGTGCCTTAACCAAATAGGGGTTTTATTTATTTTTTCTGATAAGAAGTCCAGAGGTGGGCAGTCCACACCTGGGGAAGCATCCCCACAATGCATCCGAGCCCTAGCTCCTTCTATCCTTCTTCTGTCATCCTTAACATGGGGTTTCTCTTCAGATTTGCTGCTTAATGATTTTAAGTTGGCTTTTCTATATCTAGCTCCATATGCACATTTTATACTAGAAGAAGAAAGGCCCAACCTGTTTGCCTCTGCGCCTGTCTTTTCTGTTTGGAAAGGGATGCTCTCTCCAAAGACTTCCTTATGCAACTGTAGTTCAGAACTGGGTTTCAGGGCTACCCTAATTGCAGGGGAGTCTGGGAAGGAGAATATTTCAGCTAGGTTCACTTCCATCCCGAACAAAAGCAAAGTTATGTTGGAAAGAAAAAATAAGGGAAATGGATGTTCAGTGAAAAAAATATATAATACACATACAATTCTTTGATTTTTCCTTTTTGTTTGGAGAGGTTGGGAGTGAGAGTGTAAATGGAGAGCAATGACTGAAAATCACTTAAACCAATTGTTCAGTTGGGAGAGGCTGCTGAGGAGGGCACTAGGGCATTGAACTTAGGTGTGTTCTAATGGCTGAGGAACTAACTGGTTCAGCCTGGGCTTGGCTCATTGGTAACCAGCACTGAGAAGCAGGCAGAGCTAAGTGGCTGGAATGATGGTGAGAGGCTATGGGAGCAAGGTAGAGCCAAGTCAGAAAGTGGCCAGGGAGGACCAGCACCAAGAGAAAATGTCAACATTTATGCGGCCTACTTTTTTTTTTTGTGTGTGGTACGCGGGCCTCTCGCTGTTGTGGCCTCTCCCGTTGCGGAGCACAGTCTCTGGACGCGCAGGCTCAGCGGCCATGGCTCACGGGCCCAGCCGGTCCGTGGCATGTGGGAGCTTCCCAGACCGGGGCACGAACCCGCGTTCCCTGCAACGGCAGGCGGACTCTCAACCACTGTGCCACCAGGGAAGCCCTATGTGGCCTACTTTTTAAGGCCAAGTCAAATAGTCAAAGTGACCTCTCTACCTTCACAAGAGGCAGTATCTTGCCTGTCTTAAAGTGGTCTTGTTTGCAAGCTGCTCACTGATACAGCAGAAGAGTGTCTCAGGAAATTGGTCTGTTTCTCAGAAGAAAAGTGCCCCCTCCATGCTGCTGCTAGTTTTTTGTTTTTTGTTCTGTTTTGTTTTGGTGGTAATGTAGATGATTACAAGAGCAATACAAGCATGGTGTTGGATTTTGAACAAGAAGACCATGATTCTACAATGCCACATCTCCTAGGAAGATTGTACTATGCTGCATTCCATTGCTTGCAGAACATACATCTTAGAGCTGTTTGTCCAGCCACTAATCACCTTCACTTTCCCCCTGTGTCCCCAGTGAAGAACACAGGGGGAAAGTGAAGGTGATTAGCATCGCCGGCTGGTCACTGGGCGGTACACCTGTGGCCACAGAATGGCGAGGCTGCTTGGGGACTTGGTCTGTGACTCTGTCCTCCTTAGCCCCGTGTTCAGGCCATCCGAGTCATATAGAAGTATGCTAGAGTCCACTGCCACAGGAGCTGCTTGCCCTCGAGTGGCAGCCGAGGCCAAGGGGACCCAGCCTGCCAATAGGCTGGCAAGGGTCTGTCCTATGGAGTAATGTGTGGGAGCGTTGAGTCTCTGGCCGGGTTGAAAGATGACCAGCAGCTCCCACGTTGAAGGAGAAGCCAGGAAGGAGAGCTGAGGCCCAGAAGTCCAAGTTGAGGAGGAGAGTCTTGTTTTTAGATGTGCTAATCCATAGGAATAAGCAGGGAAGAAGATGTAGTTTGTAGAAGCCAAAGTCTAGGGAGACCAGAGCCATTAGGGGTTGAGCCAAGGGATGAGTGCTAGACCTTAGGAGGCACAGTCCCGAGATAGAGTCAGGTGGTGTGAGTCTCGGCTTGGCTGCTGGTGGTGGTTGGTAGTGGTCCAGGTGGGGAAACGAGCTGGGAGACAGTGCTGAACATGCATGAGTCTGGTTCTCCCAATACCGAGGCTTGTCTGTTTTCCAATGGTGGTCTGAGCTGACCACTGTGAAAACGTGGCACCTGCACGTGGTCAGCAGGGTCTGCACACTTGGAATCTCTCGAAGGGGACTGTTGGAAGTTCTGCCATTATTAGGGAAGTACTTTCTAATCTATCTGCTGCAAGACGTGGTTCAATCTCTATACGCCTCCCCCTTTTCCATTGTTTAAAACGGAGATACTTGTTACTTCGTGGCTCCTGGGAGAGATGTTATGAATCTAAATGAGATTATGTAGTTCTTGGAATTCCACTGAGGAAATAGCTATGTAGATCTGACATATTGTTATTCATGACATGTGTGGTTGAGCTGAAAACTCTAGCTACTACCCAGCCATGCAAACCATAAGATTAGACTTCCTATGCTGTGCAGAGTAATTGTCTTTCTTACTGTAGAAACCACAAACCAATTCTGCCTTACAGAAACGTGCTCCCATCCAAAATTCTTAATACACGTTTTAAAGACTGGCTCAGTTTTACCGTGGAGTTACATCTGAGAAAAGTGAAACCATCAAGGAAACATGTCTTACATACAGGACCATGCATGTTTTAGATGGTTACCAGGAGCTGACTATGAAGAATATCAATCCAAATGACCTCACAACTTTCATTTTCACATCACTAGTTCAGTTAAGAAATAATTTTCAATAATATGATTGCAAATATATTACATTGCTGAACCTACTTATATCCATGCTGTAGGCATTATCTGATTTTTTGGATTATTCTTTAACAGTTGCAATTTTTTCTTTGAAACGCATTATGGGTAATTTATGTCGTTTTGACTGTTTCTTTGATGTGATTTGCAATTCTGCACCCAGAGTTGTAATATACTACAGTTTAGATAAACGGCACAGACATACAGAGGTTATCTATGTAAAATGATTCATATTTCGAAATAGGGACTTCTGTAAAATGAAAAATATATATATTGCTATTAATCACACTTCTTATATTACCTTTCTTCCTTGTCTGAGATTTGTTGCGTTTACTATTGTAACATATTTCCAAAACACATTAGTTAAATGGAGCTGAAAATCATGCATGCATATTTTATGGAAAAAATGTGCAGATATATTTTCAATTTTAAGCTATAAACTATGGCTTTTCTTGGATGATTAAAATATTCTGGCCCATTTAAAATGAGCTACATAATAAATTTTACAATGCTTAATAATACAAAGTGCTTTATCTGAAAAATGCCTTTTAAAAGGTTTTATGCATAATTCAAGCACTTCTGTATAGAAAATAAGTGAGTGATCTGCAAGTGGAATTAGAAATTGAAAAGGATTTAAAAAATAATTAAAACACTGGACTTGGAGTTTTCTACCTCTGTTTGCTAGAATTAGGAAGCAGTGACACATTAAAAGGTTTTATGCTGTTGACAACTGGGGGAAGTAGGGCAGAGTGACATGGTAGAGAACATTCGGTCCAAACTTTCTCTAATGTAGGTTTTATGGCTTCAAAAAGGGGTACAAAGGGTTATTGAGGTTTGTTGAATATGCTTCTTACTGTTAATTCATGTCACTGAAGAGAGTTTGCCCTTACACACACAAGAGAGGAGCTTTTAGATCTTCAACAAGACACCTGCCAGAAGTACCTTTAACATGCAAACTAGCCAAGGGAGTTTGCCTGCTTCTAGACAGAGACGCTGAAGAAAGATTGCACACATTCTCCTGGCACTAGCCCTGAGCATCCCTGATGAAAAGGCAGGGAAACCAGGTGAGAGAATTGTAATGTGTTTATTAATGAAGGTTGGGTTATTGTTCATTTAGAATGGTCCAAAAGATTAAACTAATTTTGGAAGAAGCTTCCAGTATGAAAAGAGGTGTGGAAAATCAGCCCCAGCAGGAACAGATTAATTACTAACCCACAGGGAAAACATGACCACAATTTTCTTTTCAACCTGAAGACATGGTAAGATAATGGTGGATTTAAAACATTACATACTGGCCGCTGAAGCCGGAGCCCGAAGCCGGTTTGGGAACTAACTCCTCGGAGATCTAGGGGAAGATGGCGGAAGAGTAAGACGCGGAGATCACCTTCCTCCCCACAAATACATCTACACGTGGAATAACTCCTACAGAATACCTACTGAACGCTGGCAGAAGACCTCAGACCTCCCAAAAGGCAAGAACCCCCCCACACACACGTACCTGGGTAGGGCAAAAGAAAAAAGAACAGAGACAGAAGAATAGGGACGGGACCCACACCAGTGGGAGGGAGCCGTGAAGGAGGAAAGCTTTCCTCACACTAGGAAGGCCCTTCGCTGGTTGAGACTGCAGGTGGCGGAGGGGGCGAGCTTTGGAGCCGCGGAGGAGAGCGCAGCCACAGGGGTGCGGAGGGCAAAGCGGGAGATTCCCGCACAGAGGATCAGGGCCGACCGGCACTCACCAGCCCGAGAGGCTTGTCCGCTCGCCCGCCGGGGCGGGCGGGGCTGCGAGCTGAGGCTCTGGCTTCGGTCGGAGTGCCGGGAGAGGACTGGGGTTGGCTGCGTGAACACAGCCTGCAGGGGGTTAGTGCGCCACGGCTGTCCGGGAGGGAGTCCGGGGAAAAGTCTGGACCTCCCGAAGAGGCAAGAGACTTTTTCTTACCTGTGAGGATATGGGGAGGGGGAAGGTTAAGGTGTGACAAAGTGAGAGCGTGGAATGGACATATATATACTACCAAACGTAAAATAGATAGCTAGTGGGAAACAGCCGCATAGCACAGGGAGATCAGCTCGGTGCTTTGTGACCACCTAGAGGGATGGGATAGGGAGGGTGGGAGGGAGGGCGACGGAAGAGGGAAGCGATATGGGAATATTTGTATATGTATAACTGATTCACTTTGTTATAAAGCAGAAACTAACACACCATTGTAAAGCAATTATACTCCGATAAAGGTATAAAAAAAACAAAAACAAAAACAAAAAAAATTACATACTAACTAATGACTAGATGGTCAAATGTAATAAAATTCCAGAATATCCTAATTGTTTCAGTAAGAAAATTTGATATGTAAGTTTTATTTACCTAACACTATAATTCTGTTTAGGTGAATTTTTGTTTGCTCTTGTTGAAGATTTTGGTTGTATTGCTTTGGGTTGGGCAGCCTTAAATCTTTCGTTGTGACTCAACCTCTCATGACCAAATTTCTAAAAGGACACAATTATAAATTTGGTGCTTCTCAAAGATCTTTTCCTTAATAATATAATTTTTAAAACGGTAGAAATAAAGCATGAGCCTGCTGAACGTGGTCTAGATACAATCTCACCTGAAGGCAGGGTTTTTTTGTGTGTGTATGTGTGTATGTGTGTGTGTATGTGTGTGTATTTGTGTGACTTATTTCATTAGAGCCTTAGAAAATTCGGACCGAGCTTTGCAAATAACATCCAAAACCTTGTTTGCAAGAAAAGTTTGTTGCTGTGGTTTCTACGGTCTTATTCTATCCTTGCTCTAAAATTTTTGATGGCACCCATGTCCTAATGGATCAAGTTTAAGTTTCACAACCCTCGTGATGGGTGGGAGAGATGTAGATAAAAGGACAGAGAAAAGGAGTATTTAGATATGCCTCTCTTTCCTTCCATGCTTTCCTTCCTTCTGGATTTGGCCTTCTCATTGACATCTTTGTATTGAAGGGTCTACAATCATCACCTCTTTGGCGCCAATTATGACATTCTCTACAGCTCTTAACATAAGACAGAGTAAATAGTGGCTCTCAATAAATATTTGTTGATGGATTTAACCTTAAAGAAAATAACATCGCCCCTTTTTGACATAGCCTAAATGGCCAAAGGATTTTTGTTGTATTGGAGTGTCAATCAAAACAACAACAAAAACAAACCCACAAGAAAACACCCCCTCCCCCAAATGCAGAAGGCTGCAAATAAGAAAAGAGCTTTATCTGGGGTCTTGAGAGCTACAATTCTGGAGACATAGATTTGCGTAAAACCGAGAGTATTCTGGGGAAGAGAAAGAGTCAGGGGCTTACAAAGGCAAAAACCATGAGACTGTACTCTGACCCAAGAAAGGAAATATTTGTCCTTAAGGGGTGGCTGTCATGAGGTGTTTTAGGTTAAGGGTGCAATAAATAGATAGGCTGTCAGGAGCCATTTTAGAGTAAGGGTTCGATGAGTATCTTGAGTTTCTGGAACGTTGGGCAGATGTTCTGGATGCCTGTGTTGAGATGATGTGGTCAAAAGGTCAGATTCCATCCAGGGTGAGGCTTGCACATGTCACACTTGCTCACTGGCATCACGGCTCCGTTTTAGAGGGCGCTTTTAGCAACAGTGACTCCATTTTGACTTTCATAGGAATAATATTTAAAAAGTGTCCAATACAGCTTAAACAGTAAAAGTATATTTTAACATAGGTTGTGTTTGTCCATCCTTTTATAAATTAACACTGAGAGAGACATTTTAGTTGAGGATCACTTTGTTCCCTCTACCCTTTATGTATGACACTCACTTTTGTAACAAGACTTTCCGGAATCCTTAGCTAAGTTTAAATCAACTCTGAAAAATCATTTGTTTCATATTGCCTTTTTGCCATCTGTTGTCATTTATTTTGGTTTTATTTTTTTTACCCAGAGCAGCGCCTTAGGAGAGCACTACATGGGTGGAAATGAATAACAGTTGGTCAGTTGATTATGATTAGAGAGTGTGTGTTCTGAAGTTGGAAGTTAAATAAAGCCAACATTGCAGCTCTAAAGCACGTGTATGAGGGGTTGCTTTGGTAGAGGAAGAACCCAATCCATAGCAGAGAGGGCCAGGTGAGATGCCTGGAGGGCTTTGACTACTTTTGATTCCTAATATACATAAATTACTTTACGGCTGACTGTAAACTAGTTAAATGGCTGGCTGGTGACAGAAAGTTGAAGAAAATAATGAATGCATACTAGGCAACACAAAAGATCTAGAGGGATTTGTATCAGCTTTGTAACAAGACTGACACGTGGGAAATAAAATTTATTGTTGCTAAACATTGAACATTACTCCTGAGGACTAAAGTAATGAGCACAAGTAAAAATAAATAGCATTGAACTAACTAGAACAGCATGACTTTCAAAAGAGCACTCGGGACAGAGGAGTGAAGGGTTTCTCTCTAATGCTGTCTAGATAACATAAAGCCACAATTCACCTATGCAATAGCATTAGGCCAATTACAACTGCTCAGATGGCAGGTCAAAGTGTTTAGTTACACCCAATTCACTGACACTTTGCTCCCGAATTCCAAAGAAAGCATCAATATTTGTTAAAATATACACATCAAGCTTTTATATCCCCAAGCTTTTGGAAGCATAGCAAAAAATTATAATACATTTTGGGTATTATTAGAAAGGTTTCAATTCAGCATCTGTGTAGAGTGGTGAGTAAACCTATTAGACCTTGAGATACTGCCTTAGAAAACAGGAACAACAATGAAAAATATTAGTTTAGGGAGTAGCCTCCGCAGGAAAGAGTTGGAAATTCTTATCACTTGACACATTCAAAATGGGCATAAAATGTGCCAAGCAAATTATTTTCTCACTGATGTAATTCTGAGCACACATAATGAAAGAAATTTATTTCTGTTTTCTCAATGTGTTTTTCCTCTCTCAGTTTACCATTAAGTACATCACAAATCAGTTTTGAACCTCCCCAACAGGCCCATATAATCATAGATGGATTGTTTAGGACAATGTCAGGTTTGTCACTTACCCAGGGATTGAGTTTCAAACTGTACCTCTCTTTAGGAATAAGAGTAGTTTCTTTTGTTTTTTTAATTTCCTACTGAATGCCTTTGTCTCTCTTCATCGAGGTATACAAAGCAGCGGTGTCTCTGTGTCTTACTGATGCACAGAGGTTAATCAGTTTGATAGGAAGAGAGACTTCGAAAGGTGATGTAATGCTTTATGTTGGCATCACCAGATCTGGGTGGTATGTTGCAGTGGGGATTCTGGTTTAACTTTGCCACTAACAAGCAGTTGGACTTTGGACCAGCCAATTAGCACCTCTAAGCCTCAGTGTTTTTCATTTGCAAGTGAGAAAAATGTCTTTCCTGTGTTTAGAATGGTCTCTTAGAACTTTTTCAAATCTATCCAACCACCTGGCATTATTGGATCCAAGAGATTAAAAAAAAAAAAAAGAATGTACTGGCAGCGCTGACCCCTGGAGATCTCATCTAGAGAAGGATTGGAAACCTTTTTCTCAAAGGGCCAGAGAGGAAATATTTTAGACTTTGTGGGCCAAGAGGGAAAATTGGGAGTAATACATAGTTATTTATGTAACCACTTAAAATGTAACCATTAAAAAATGTAAAAACCATTCTTGAGGGTAGTACAAACACAGGTGGTAGGCTGGATTTGTCCCTGCTGCAGTTGCCCATCCCTGGTCTAAAGGCATAACCTAAACAGTCCAAAGTGCAAGCTGTAATGAGGAAAGTATGAGGTAAGAAAATTCATCTGAACGGCGTTTTTCCTTGAACCGACCACACATTTTAGTTAAAACAGCCTTTCCTGCTTGTGCGGGAGCCCTTTGCCTCACTGGAGAGCAGGGAGGCCCTTGCTGGGCTGTGTTTTCATCCCCTTCTCTCATCTTCCTTTCTCTTTGTTTTCTTCCACCTCAAACTACTATTCCTTTTTTGCTCCAAGAGCTCTTCTTGGGGACAAGTGAGGAGGCCTGGTGGCGGGGGGCGGGGGGGGGAAGTGAAAGGAGATGCCAACAAGAATTTTAATTTCCCATGTGCTAACATAATTACAGAGCAGATACAAATCCCTTCAAATCTTTTGTGCATGCATTATTTTCCTCATCCTTTTGTCACCAGCCAACCATTAAACTAGTTTACAGTCAGTTCCAAGGAAATTTATGTAGATTAGAAATCACCAACCTAAACTGAAGCCCCCAAGACATTACCTGTTACCACCTAGAGAGATAATGTGCTTTAATAAATTTACCCCCTCTGTCAGAAGCCTAGTGTCAGCGGCACTGCCTGTCTTATCTCAGAGGCCTGTGAACTGCCCTAAGTATGAAGTACAGGTGATCAGAAAGCCTCATCTCAGATTCTTCTGGAGTTTTTTGCCAACCAGAGCCCATCATTTTGGGAATTCATTTAAATAGGTAGAAGGAAAGTGTTAACAGCCTAAAAAAATACATTTAACTTTGTTGCATTTTCCTTTGCTATGATTAATTTCATTTCCCCTGGGAAAGGTTACCCTTTGAAATTGTGGATGAATTAGAACTTTTCTCTTGGAATTATTAACACATACCATTCCTGACAAGTAGCATGCTACCTATGGCAGTCTTTGATTTTTCTCACTGTTAAATGTAGTTAATACTGAATAAACAACCTGTTGTCATTATTAGTGTTTATTGTTAATGTGACTTGAACAACCAGCAATATTTTCTTTTTGGAGAAGGCTTTTTTTCCCTCATACATTCTGACAAGTGATGTGTATATATCCAAAACTATGTGCTTGTCAGTTTGCAGTCTGTTCAGACCAGCTCTGTCAAGGCAGATGAGAAGTGGTACGACTGGGCTGGTAATCTGTGGCTTGAGCCCAAATGATGACTATTATGAGATATACTATACACTTGTGTGGTAAGCTCTTCTCTCAAGCTGGTGGTGCGCTGCTACAAGGAAGCCTTTTTATGACTAGGTGAGCTATCATATTATGAGAGAAACAGGCTTAATAAAGGTTGACCATTATCAAAACCATAGGTACAGCAAATGTGTGTGTGTGTGTGTGTGTGTGTGTGTGTAGTGTGTGCGTGTGTGTGTGTGTGTGAGATATAGAGGGCAGATGTCTGCCACCTAGCCTTGTACCTGGCCAGTCCCGCATGGGCTCGTGTCTGGGTCTAGAAGATAGAGAAGCCTTTGACTACATTGCCTGTGTAAGAGGCAGTATGGTGGTCCTGGAATCTGTGGCAGCCACCATTAGTTGCCGTTCCACCCCCAATAGCCATTCCCCTCCTTTTTGGCAAAGCACAGTCTTGCTTTTTTGGTGGGGTGGGGCAAGCTAGGGGTTAAAATCACGGTGGGTTTTAGTCATGAATGGTGATCTCATTCCTTTCAACCGGGTTTCCCTTTTCCAGTGCTCTCTGGAGCCAGGGTGGCCGTGTATGTATCGAGTTCTGCTCATGCTATGGAAGGAGAAATCTGCAGATGGGCCTCTGGGGAAAACTCTCCTACCGTTTTGCCCAGCTGATGTTGTGTGAAGATGTACTGCTTGGATTTGTGGCAGTTATCTTGTGAGCAAGGGGTGGCATGCCTAAGAATGAAAAGCTGACAGATGAGAATGACAAAGTCAAGAGAGAAAGAGATGGGATGTTTGATGGTGCTGTGGATCTGTGTACCCAATCTGGAACTCAACACATTTGGACTTCTTGTCACATGATATGAGTAAATGCTTTTATGGCTTAAGCCAGCATGAATTGGGTTTTCTCTTTCAGTTGCTTGAAGCTGAATGAGTTTGACATCGAAATGGAGACAGACACTCTCATCTACTTCCTCACAAAGCTTGGAGGCGTTTCAGTACTTCAAGGGCTCCAGCTGAAGAGGTAGCAGGGTGCAGAGAGGGTGGTAGTGTCAGCTCAGAGCGTATGCAGTACCCAGATTACTGGGAAGTGCCAGTGGAGGCAAGGTACCCAGTTGCTGCGGCAGCGATGTCTGATGATCCCAACAGAAGTGGCAGATGTGCCTGACTGAGGTCATGAGTAGTGAAGCCCAGCAAATATGGTGGTACCTGGTTGATAGCGGGATGCCTCATGTTGGGGGAATGGAGCAGAAAAGAGGGGAAAAAAAGCTATGGTACACAGTAGCTGACTGGATAGCTGATTTGACTTATCTATGAGCACATACACGTCATCTCTGGTATCCTAGAGAAGATAACTTGCTGCAACATATACACCCAAAATGTATAATGGCTCAAACAATAAGAATTTATATTTTGCTCATGTACAGTACAGTGGTGAGTGGATGGTTCTCCACGTGGTGATTCAGGGGCCCAGGAGACTTCCATCTGGAGATTTTGCAGTCCTGTTGGACCTAGTTGTCATTTGCATTGAGCTGGTGGAGGAGGAAAAAAAAAGATTATGGAGCAGAGATGCCTGCCTT
Source organism: Neophocaena asiaeorientalis asiaeorientalis (assembly GCF_003031525.2). Lineage (NCBI taxonomy): Eukaryota > Metazoa > Chordata > Mammalia > Artiodactyla > Phocoenidae > Neophocaena > Neophocaena asiaeorientalis. The sequence continues at coordinate 22,657,936 of NW_020185339.1, read as the reverse complement.
CTTAAAAGGCTAGGTCCAGAAGTGGCACACATCACCCCTGGCTCCACTTTACAGTGAGAATGAGTTATGCGTCTCTACCTAACTGCAAAAGGAGTGGGAACTGGGTTTCCCTGGCTGGGCAGCTGCTTTCCGTTACAACTTTAAGTCATGAAATGGGAGAATGGATTCTGATGGGCAGTCTCTGCCACATCCAGTTCTTCTCAGAGTTACTTGTTCAGGGGTGGAAGTGGAGTGGGGCAGATAGTTGGTAGAGTCTTGGAGTTCCTAAGTGGCTCGTGGGCTAAGCCAGTGACACCTAGGTAATAAGACCAATGATTTACCCATTTATCTTCTAAGTGCAAAAGTGGCATTCCCCACCTTTCTTTGAATCATCTGCTTGACTAATATAAAATTACTGAATAATTTTAAAAATCCCTTTCTTTTACCTAATTACTTAGATCTAGTCTGGCCATAGTACTGAATTTCATTTATGATTTAACTTAAACCACACATCAACAGTCTAAACTGCTAATATTTGCACATACTAAGTCCTTTTGTTTAAGAACAAAGCACTTAAAAGCACTAAAAGCACGTGATAGTTTTTTTTTTCTTTTTAAACGATTTTGATGACTGCATGGCTTATGACTAGTAAGAAATGGAATTTCAAAATGAGCATCAGACTTATTTTTCAAGTGCCTTGTCATAAATGCATTGCTACCCATGTAATAAAGTAATTTTCCCTTGTGTGACAAATATAGCAGTAAAAAAGAATGAGCCTTGTCTGATAAAATGGCTTTTATTAATCTCCTAATGCTTTTATATTTTTGTAGAATTATGATTAGTTTCAAGAGAGTAGCAAACAGGTTATGATCAGAGTTGAATATTATTGCTATCCAGATATCTTTGGTTAATGCCTGCTGTTTATTTCAAAAACAAAATACTTCCATTAAGAAAAATCAACGATAATGGCCAGACTTTATTATCAAGAAATTATACCTGTTATGTAAACCTTGCTAATTATAAGCTCTTGAATTCATTTGGGTGATATAACAGATGAAAAATGCCATTTATTAGGAGAAGTACTTGGTGTTTGTACCAGCATAATAAAACTGAGATAATAAAAAACAATCTAAGGAAAGAAGAACTGTTAATGAGGAATGGAATTTGCCCAGGAATGAATTATACCAGGAGACGACATGGAGTGTGGGATTAACACTGAGTGCTTCATCTTGGAAACGGTTTCCCCTCAGCCTCCTTGAGCAGCCCATCCTCATTTCCCCCTCTTCTCCCTTTCCTTCTTACTTTTCCTGGAGGACCTGATACATGCACCAGCTCCAGCTTCTATTGACTCCTAACTCCTTAACACGTCAGCACGGACGTCTTGTTCATGGTCCAGTGCACCTTCTGACTATCCCCACCTGGATGTCCTGTCCAAATAGAATTGATCTCTGTCCTCTTCTTCTTCTTTTTTTTTTTTAAGAAGATGTTGGGGGGGGGAGTTTATTAGTTAATTAATTTATTTTTGCTGTGTTGGGTCTTTGTTTCTGTGCGAGGGCTTTCTCTAGTTGTGGCAAGCAGGGGCCACTCTTCATCGCGGTGCGCGGGCCTCTCACTATCGCGGCCTCTCTTGTTGCGGAGCACAGGCTCCAGACGCGCAGGCTCAGTAGTTGTGGCTCACGGGCCTAGTCGCTCCGCGGCATGTGGGATCCTCCCAGACCAGGGCTCGAACCCGTGTCCCCTGCATTAGCAGGCAGATTCTCAACCACTGCGCCACCAGGGAAGCCCTCTTGTCCTCTTCTTGAATCGTCTGTCATAACCTGAATATCATAGTGTCACCCTTGACTCCTCCCTCCCTCACACCGTATATCCAATAAATCACATCCTTTTGTTTCCAGCCAGACACCTCTTTCAAATCTAGCTTCTACACTCACTGCCACTGCCTTAGCACGGGCCATCACCGTTTCTCATTTTAATGACCATAACCTAGATATTGAACCAGATTTAGGATATCATTAAAGAAGTTTTATTTCTTTTTTAAAAATAAATTCATTTATTTTTAATTTTTATTTTTGACTGTGTTGGGTCTTTGTTGCTGTGCGTGGGCTTTCTCTGGTTGCGGCAAGCTGGGGTTACTCTTCGTTGAGGTGCGTGGGCTTCTCATTGCAGTGGCTTCTCTTGTTGCGGAGCATGGGCTCTAGGCACGCGGGCTTCAGTAGTTGTGGCACATGAGCTCTAGAGCGCAGGCTCAGTAGTTGTGGTGTATGGGCTTAGTTGCTCCGCAGCATGTGGGATCTTCCTGGGCCAGGGCTCGAACCCGTGTCCCCTGCATTGGCAAGTGGATTCTTAACCAGTGCACCACCAGGGAAGCCCCTCTGTCTTCTATAGTTCTTTTATTTTTAAATTTTTCCTTCAACTTATTTTGAAATATTTCAAACTTACAGAAAATTGAAATCATTGAACAATAAACATGTATAAGCTTCACCTTCTAGATTCAGCAACTGTTAATACCGCGTCCCTCTCTCTCCCTTTCTCTCTCTCATAGTCTATTCCCCATGTCTCTGCACAGAACCCAGCCCAGCTCAGGCTCCCTAGGGATTTGTGGCTTGAGATTGGCACAGCCATCTGTTTCTGTTGGTCTGATTTTGATAGCAAAGGGTGTTTCAGGCATCAGTGGAGGGAGACAGCAGAAGAGATGGGGTCACTTTGATGAAGTATGTTTCGAGTCTTGGTGAACCAGTGGCACCTGCTTGGGAGTCTGGGTGTCAGCACTGGGGAGGAGGCCATTCTCCCCAGGTGAAGCCTGGCCACCTGAGGGCTCAGGGTGGCACAAGCATGTCAGGTGAGACTGTGGCCCTCAGAGCGTGATGTCTTCACGGAGGACACAGGCAGCTGTGGCAGGGTCAGGACACCTCCCTCAAGTGGCTCTTTGACGGTGGAAATTTGGAGCAGAGGGATGTGAGCAGACTTGTTTCTGAGCATAACACGTGGAGGTGTCAGAAGGGGTGAGACTTTGAGGCTGGGGAAATGGCAGCAACTGCATGTAAATAGCGGCTATAAAACATCAAGATGTGGGTGTTTTTTACTGTGGCTTCACAGGCTGGTGAGGTCTGAGGACATTTGGGTTACTCAGGGACAGAAATAAAGATATTAAGAGAAATAAAGCTTCACAGTGAATTTCACCATTCCCTTAATTGTGAAGAAATAATTCCCAAGGCATCTACCATTCCACTCTTTCATTTTGATCGTGTCCATGGGATATAGACACACGTGACGATCTGCCTGTTTGGCCAGTTGATCCTCAAAGCCATTGAGGACTATTTTTAAAAAGTTTTTCTAATTCTTTTTTTTTTTTTAAAGTATTTATTTATTTGACTGCACTGAGTCTTAGCTGCAGCACGTGGGATCTAGTTCCCTGACCAGGGATCAAACCCAGGCCCCCTGCATTGGGAGCCTGGAGTCTTGACCACTGGACCACCGGGGAAGTCCCACTGGGGACTATTAGCTCTGATTTTATTTTGATTGATAGAAGTAAATATTTTTGTCTGAATTAACTCTATTGCTTTGCCTTTCAAGTCAGTAAAGCAAAAACTCCGAAATCATTACTGCTTCAAAAATATTGCTGAGTTTATTAATTAAAAAAAATCTGCCATCAGAGGCAATTAGACGCATGTTGCAGACTGCATTCTCCAAAGATGGAAGCAATGATCTCTGCCACCCCATATGCTCTTACAATGTGACTGTGACGTTCCTCTCATCAGATGGTAGGCTCTGTGTCCCCTCTTCTTGCACCTGGGTGGAACTTTGTGACTGGCTCGCCTGGTAGAGTGTGGAGGAAGTGACACTATGTGGCTTCTGAAGCTTGAACACAAAAATGCCATGTATTTTTGCTTTCCTCTGTTGGGACATTTGCTCTTGGCACCCAGGTGCCATGTTAAGAGGAAGCCCAATTAGCCCATGTGGAGAGACCATACAAAGAGGTCATATAAAGATGTTTCAGCCAACAGCCCAGCTGAGATTCCAGCTGACTACTAGCATCAGTCACCAGACATGTGACCATAAATCCTGTCAGATGATTCCATTCAGCTGTTGAGTAACCCTCAGTCTTTGAGGCTTCCTAGTTGAATACTCAACTATCAGAGAGCAAAGAAAAGCCCTCCCTGCTGTTCTCTGTTCAAATTCCTAACCCAAAGAATCTGGGAGACCAATAAAATGCCTGTTCTGTGCTGCTGAGTTTGGGGTGTTTGCTATGCAGCAGTAGTAACTGGAACAGCATATACACACTTTTTTTGTTTTGTTGACAACTCTGTGGGTTTTGATCATCTCAAGATGTTTTATGAGTCAAATTGAAGACATTTTCTTTATCCCATATTGTTGTGGTCCGAATTTGAGAACTGTCTCTGTGAAATTCTTTAGTGCAAACATGCCTGGGTAGTCAGGAGAGCCTGTCTGCAGGGTAATTTCCCCAGGAGTCATTGCCCAAAGGACCAATGAGCCTCCTGGGAAAGAACTTAACCTGAACAATGAGACCCTCTGCTCAGGCACTTGGTGCCAGGGTAATGGTTCACTGTTAGAGGGTTGGATGATCTTTGAGTACATTCAGTACCATTGCTCAATTTGCCTTCCAGCCCGTCCACAGTGGGCCCATGTCTCAATTCCAGGGAGAGAAGAACTGTCCTACAAGAGTGAGTAAAAGGAGAGGAGAAACTTTAGTTGATCTTCCTTGGGGCTCTGAGAACACAGATCAACAGGTTTAGCAGCACAGGTGCCAGCTGCCTTAGCACATAGAAGACATCTGACCTTGGTTGTTGGGCATTGAGTGTTCCATTATTGACTTTGGAGGCCTTGGCAGAAAGCCAGAGAAGGTGAGGGCAAATGGTGCTTGCCCTGTGGAAGCTGAGAGGACTGTATTTACCCATTCATTCACTCACTCATTCATTCATCCATTCACTATGTAGTGGGAGCTTTTAACTGCCCATGAATTCTGTTCTCCCCTTCTTCTATAATAACAGAGTTGTAGTTGTACACATGGCTGCCAAGCTACTCTACATTTTTCAGCTTCCCTTGCAGTTAGATATTGCCATGTGGAATGTGAGGAGTGGTGTGTGCCACTTGCAGCTCTGGGACTTTAGACACCCGGATATACATGTCCTAGCTTTCTTTTTCCTTCCCACTGGCTGGAACCCATCAACTCAACCTCTGCATGCAGATGAGCATAACATCTTGGGTCTCTGAATGACTGTATGGAGCAGAGCTACCCACTGACATGGAATGCTCACCACTAGATTTTAGGTAAAAAATAAACTATCTTTTTTCAATCTTTAAATTACTTATGAGTCTCTTTGTTTTATCAGTTTAGCCTTACCCTAACCAATGCACTCATCCATCCAACAAATATTTAGGGAGTTATATATCAGATTGTGTGAAATATGATGGGGATGAAATGGTGGACTTAAAATTCACTGTGGGATGAAGATAAAGAAATATATAATTATAATTGTGATACACATTGACAGCTCTAGAAGAGAGGTGCGTGATGATATGAGAGAATATATTCAGGGAAATTGACCCAGTCATGGAAATTAATAAAGGCTTATCTGAGAAAAAAGAAGATTGTGTTGAGGTCTTCAGGAAGAGTGGGAGTTATTTTGTGGGTGGGAGGAAATTGGCAGAGATCATTCTATGCACAAGGGACAGCATGTGCAAAGGCCCCATGGTGCATTTGAGGATCTGAAGGGAGGCTGGTGTGGCTGACATGAAGAGAAGGAGCATGGTGCAAGATGTGGCTGAAGAGATAGAACAAGATCCAGCTGTGAGGGACTTATAGGATCTTGGTCTTTATCCTAAGAGCAAAGAAGAGTATCAATAATTGAACAATTACTAAAGCTATTGAAGAATTAAAGCAGAGGGATGACATCAGAGTTGTACTTTGAAAAGATTCCTTTAGTAGCTATTTGGGGAAAAAGAGGGAATGTGGGGAGTCTGGTTAGGAGGCTATTCCAATAGTCCATTTTGCTTGGGAACACATGTGACATTTGCGATTAGAACTCCCAAAGTTGTGGGTAGGCATGAGCCAAAGAAATACTTTTTTATGTTTATAGCTCTTGTTTTGTGTGCATGATGGTAGGCCAGGGAAGCTTAGGTCACAAAAATGTAGCTACAAGAGCTCTATTTTGTGAACCTCAAATTGAGATACATGGTGTGACAATGGGAAAAATATTTGAAGTGCCAGGATGGTCTTTGGAGAATCCGGATTGTAATATCTGTTGGATAAGCCTGAGTCAGATTTGGTGGCTCATACCCTCTTAGTTCCGGTGGGATAGAAGATACTATAGGTTATTTCGTACAACCCCAGGATGGAGCGTAAACATCTTGATGGAGCGTGAACTCCCAATGCATTATTAATATGCTTTATCTGCATGATGCCGAGCTGCTGATGAGTATCAAGGCATCTGACGCTCCGCAGGCTCTTTCACTTTTCATTTTTACTTTATTGTCAGTGGTTGGGTAGTCTAAGGACCTGTGCAGTTTAAAGTAAAGACCTATGCCCTCAGTTTTTTGAGACTTCACCGCACAAAGTAGGCTCTTGAGCCACTGTTAGAGGTTTTATTTGTAGGTGATGCTGCACAGTGATGTCCCATGTTTTACTCTGGCTCTTGTGATAGCCCTTTAATTATAGCTTCTCAAAGTTTTTCCTTTGGGCAAGCTCATTGATGAAAACTAACACTGGCATGATTTAAATTTCAACCATAGAAGAAGGAAGATAGACTTTTTTAAAAAAATTAATGTATTTATTTATTTTTGGCTGTGTTGGGTTTTCTTTGCTGCACACAGGCTTTCTCTAGTTGTGGTGAGCGGGGGCTACTCTTTGTTGCAATGCGCGGGCTTCTCATTGCGGTGGCTTCTCTTGTGTCAGAGCACAGGCTCTAGGTGCGTGGGCTTCAGTAGTTGTGGCATGCAGCCTCAGTAGTTGTGGCGCAGGGGCTTAGTTGCTCCGCGGCATGTGGGATCTTCCCCGACCAGGGATCAAACCCGTGTCCCCTGCACTGTCAGGTGGATTCTTAACCACTGTGCCACCAGGGAAGTCTGGAAGATAGAAATTTAAAGCTATTTTCTACTCAGTCAATTAGACACAGCTCTGAGGATCACATGATAATGACAAGTCCTTTGATAGACGACACGACATTATAATGTTAATGACTTAAAAAAACCCAAATCTCTATTATGGTTTATAGCTTGCTTTCCCTAAAGTTATATCTATTAGTCTCTGACCGATGTGATTTGTGTGAAATAGCGCACATGAAAATAAAGATTAGAGTTATTTGCTTTTCCTTATCCTTATTATGCAGGGATACATAGAGGTATTATTTGGTTATGATTTAAAAAACCATATGTTCTTATAGTTCCTATTTTAAAATCTGCCTCTTTGATAGTAAGATTGATAGCTCATTGTTTTTAAAAATTTGCATTTTTGGGGTTGTATCTGACAGCATCCATCACTAAGTCCTATTTATTTCACTCTATATCTCTTGAACCTCTCCACTTCTCTCCATCTCTACTGCCACAATTTCTTGCCTGCACCACTTCTAACTCCTCTATCTATTACCAGAATACCTGGGGGTAGCCACATTTGAGTTAAAAGCATAGTCATCTACAAGAATGCCTTCATTTCAAACACCGGCTGCAAATTCAGATGTCCCTATGGCCATTTCTCACCAAGCTTTGGTGTTTTTATTGAGGTGTTATTTTATTACATAGGCACAATTGATTGAATCACTGCCACGTGGTTGAACTCAGTCTCCAGTCCCCCTCCCCTTTCTGGGCTAATATCACGTGTTTTAAAGCTTCAACCATCTAATCACACACTTGGTCTTTCTGGTATGGCCAGCCCCCATTCTGAGTCATCTCAGAGGTCCACCAGGAATCACTTTGTTAGCATAAACAATCATGCTGGTCTGATGGACCCATCATGGGTAACAAAGACACTCCTATCACCAGGAAATTCTAAGGGTTTAGGAGGCTCTTCGGAACTGGGGACAAAGGCCAGCTAAAGTCTTTATTAATCACCTATCCTGGCCTCTTTCTAATCTATTAAGTGTTGACCTGGCACCCTGGAAGGTGGCTGTAAGGGGAATGGAAAAATCAGATCACTAGGAACTGCAATCTTGAGACCCAAAGAATATGTTGCTCCTGACTGACTTAGCACATTTACAGAGCATTTTTGAAGAATCAGGTTGCCTATACAGAAATCCGGATCCACAAAAATCTTTTTGTAGCCGTGGGCCAGCAATAGCTTGCAAAACATGTAGGATTGGTTTTCAATATGACTATTGTATTACATTGAGAAACAATGGAAACAGTGACTTGATTAGACCCAGTTCCCATTCTGCTAGGATGAGGGTGCCAGACTAAATCCCAATGCCCTTGGACTATATAGGCCCTTAGGGTTCCTGAACAATATGGCTGGAATGAAGGAAAGTCTGAAGGAGATTTTGAATTTCTTACTAATAAACAGGTGGGAGCCTTGAGCAACTAATTAGAAAAGTGGAAGAGTAACTGAATTTATACCTAAGTCTATGGAATAAGCCACATTAACCCTGAAGGGAGGAAGGAAGGAAGGAAGGAGGGAAGGAAGAAAAAAAGAACGAAGATAAAGTAAAATAAAATAAGATAAAATATAATAAAGTTATTAAAATAAAAAATATTAAGAAAAAAAATTAAAAACAAACCAAAAAAAGGACGGATAGAACCCTAGGACCAATGGTGGAAGTAAAGCTATACAGACAGAATCTCCCACAGAAGCATACATATACACACTCACAAAAAGAGGAAAACGGGAAAAAATCATAAATGTTGCTCTCAAAGTCCACCTCCTTAATTTGGGATGATTTGTTGTCTATTCAGGTATTCCACAGATGCAGGGTACATCAAGTTGATTGTGGAGATTTAATCCGCTGCTCCTGAGGCTGCTGGGAGAGATTTCCCTTTCTCTTCTTTGTTTGCACAGCTCCCGGGGTTCAGCTTTGGATTTGGCCCCGCCTGTGCGTGTAAGGTCGCCGGAGGGCATCTGTTCTTCGCTCAGACAGGATGGGGTTAAAGGAGCCGCTGATTCGGGGGCTCTGGGTCACTCAGGCCGGGGGGAGGGAGGGGTATGGATGCAGGGCGAGCCTGCGGTGGCAGAGGCCGACATGACGTTGCACCAGCCTGAGGTTGCTCTGCGTTCTTCCGGGGAAGTTGTCCCTGGATCCCGGGACCCTGGCAGTGGCGGGCTGCACAGGCTTCCCGGAAGGGGGGTGTGGATAGTGACCTGTGCTCACGAAAAGGCTTTTTGGTGGCGGCAGCAGCAGCCTTAACGTCTCATGCCCGTCTTTGGGGTGCGCGCTGTTAGCCGTGGCTCGCGCCCGTCTCTGGAGCTCCTTTAAGCAGTGCTCTTAATCCCCTCTCCTCGCGCACTAGGAAACAAGGAGGGAAGAGAAAGTCTCCTGCCTCTTCGGCAGGTCCAGACTTTTCCCCGGACTGCCTCCCGGGTAGCCGTGGCGCACTAACCCCCTGCAGGTTGTGTTCAGGCCGCCAACCTCAGTCCTCTCTGGGCGCTCCGACCGAAGCCCGAGCCTGAACTCCCAGCCCTGCCTGCCCCGGCGGGGGAGCAGACAAGTCTCTCAGTCTGGTGAGTGCCGTTCGGCCCTAACAGGGCGGGGTTAAAGTTGCCGCTGATTCGGAGGCTCTGGCTCACTCAGGCCGGGGACTGGGAGGGGCATGGAGTGCGGGGTGGGCCTGCGGCAGCAGAGGCCGGCATGACGTTGCACCAGCGTGAGGCGCGCCGTGCGTTCTCCCGGAGGAGTTGACCCTGGATCCCAGGACCCTGGCAGTGGCGGGCTGCACAGGCTTCCCGGAAGAGGGGTGTGGATAGTGACCTGTGCTCGCACACAGGCTTCTTGGTGGCGGCAGCAGCAGCCTTAGCGTCTCATGCCCGCCTCTGGGGTCTGCGCATTTAGCCCAGGCTCGTGCCCATCTCTGGAGCTCCTTTAAGCAGCGCTCTTAATCCCCTCTCCTCGCGCACCAGGAAACAAAGAGGTAAGAAAAAGTCTCTTGCCTCTTCGGCAGGTCCAGACTTTTCCCGGGACTCCCTCCCGGCCAGCCGTTGTGCACTAACCCCCTGCAGGCTGTGTTCACGCAGCCAACCCCAGTCCTCTCCCTGCGCTCCGACCGAAGCCCGAGCCTCAGCTCCAGGCCCCGCCCGCCCCGGCGTGTGAGCAGACAAGCCTCTCGGGCTGGTGAGTGCCGTTTGGCCTCCTCTGTGCGGAGGTCTCCTCTATGCCCTCCGCACCCCTGTTGCTGTGCTCTCCTCAGCGGCCCCGAAGCTTTCCCACTTCGCCACCCGCAGTCTCCGCCCGCAAAGGGGCTTCCTATTGTGTGGAAACGTTTCCTCCTTCACAGTTACCTCCCACTGGTGCAGGTCCCATCCCTATCCTTTCGTCTCTGTTTATTCTTTTTCTCTTGCTCTACCCATTTCAGTAGGTATTCTGTAGGAGTTGTTCCACGTGTAGATGTATTTCATGTGTATCTGGGGAGGAAGGTGATCTCCGCGTCTTACTCTTCCGCCATCTTCCCGGAAGCCCACCTTAACTTTTTTTTTTTTTCCCACATTATCTCTTACATAGGGTTTTCTTCATGCTTACCTACTCTATACTATGGATTTATCTGTTGAGTCTTATGCCAGTGCCATACTGTTTTAATAAGGTTTTTTTTTTTTTTTTTGGCGGTACGTGGGCCTCTCAGTGTTGTGGCCTCTCCCGTTGCGGAGCACAGGCTCCGGACGCGCAGGCTCAGCGGCCATGGCTCACGGGCCCAGCTGCTCCGCGGCATGTGGGATCTTCCCGGACACGGGGTGCAAACCCGTGTCCCCTGTATCGGCAGGTGGACTCTCAACCACTGCGCCACCAGGGAAGCCCTTAATAAGTTTGGTTTTATAATAAATTGTGATGCCTGCTTGGGATGAAATAACCCTAGACATCTTTGCTCTAGACACCTTAGAAATTTTTGTAAGAGGGCTTGTTCTGGATTGTATTCGACCTGAGAATGCAGTTCCTCTGAATAGGAAAGTAGTTGTGAATTTTTTGGTTGACACAAAGGTAGATACACTCAGGGGGTATAGAGGAAATTTCTTGTCAGTCCTTCCTACTTGGTTCTTTGAATTCACATTCAGGGGCTCATGGTCCTTTGTGTAGGAAAAATTCCTGCTGCGTTCTTTAAGATGGGTTAAAGCTGTTGCAGTTTTTACATTTTTGTTTATGCTTTCCTGGGCAGTTCAGTAGGAAGTTGGGAGAATGTATCTATTGGCCACTATCGTAACCTGAAGTCTACTAGTTCCTTTTAATGATTTATTCTTTCAGCATGTGATTATTTGGCCTGTATTAAGTTCTGAAGATACAAAGATCAATAAGATGAAATTCTTGCTCTTGAGAAATGGACATTTCTGGGATTTATTATAAAGAGGGCGGTGGACTCTTCTTTCCTTCCAGGTCATAGAAATTCAACTATAGACCTTGGATCAAAGGGAAGATGAGTTTACTTTGAATGTATTTTGTGATTTGTGAGGGAAGTTGGGGGGTACCTTTGGATATTGTGTGTAATTCTAGAATTTTAGCTCTAGAAGGGCTTAGAAAGCACCCTGTTAAGATACTCCTTTTTCTTTTTTTCTAATTAAAAAAAATTGTAGTAAAAACATATATAATATAGAAGTTAATATCTAACTGTTTTTAAGTGTATGGTTCTGTGGTATTAAATATATTCATAATGTTTTGCAACCATCACCACTATCCACCTCCAGAATTTTTTTCTTCTTGTGAAATGGGAACTCTATATCTATTAAACAATAACTCCCCATTCTCCAACCCCCCGGCTCCTGGCAACCAACATTCTACTTTCTGTTTCTATGATTTTGACTACTGTAAGTACCTCATGTAAGTGGAGTCATACAGTACTTGTCTTTTTGTGATTGGCTTGTTTTACTTAGCATAATGTCCCCAAGTTTTATGTATGTTGTAGCATGTGTCAGAATTTTCTTCCTTTTACGGCTGAATAATATTCCATTGTATGTATATACCACATTTTGCTTATCCATTCATCCTCTAGTGAACTTATGGGTTACTTCCATGTTTTAGCTATTGTGAATAATGCTGCTATGAACATGCGTGTACAAATACCTCTTCAAGATCTTGCTTTCAATTCCTTTGGATGTGTACCCAGTAGTGGAATTTCTGGATCATATAGTAGTTCTATTTTTAATTTATTGAAGAACTGCCATACTGTTTTCCACAGCTGCTGTGCCATTTTACATTGCCACCAACAGTGCGCAAGTGTTCTAATCTCTCCACATCCTCACTTGTTTTCTGTTTTTTTTTTGACATCCTGATGGGTGGGAGGTGGTATCTCACTGTAGATTTGATTAGCATTTCCCTAATGATTAGTGATGTTGAGCATCTGTTCATGTACTTATTGGCTATCTGTATATCTTCTTAGAGAAATGTCTATTCAAGTCTTTTGCCCACTTTTAAATCCAGTTGTTTGTTTTTTTGTTGTTGAGTTTTAGGAGTTCTCTCTATATTTTGGATATTAATCAGAGATATGATTTACAAATACTTTCTCTCATTCTATGGATTGCTTTTTTACTTTGTGAATATTGTCTTTTGGAGCACAAAATATAAAAATTTTTATGAAATCGAATTTGTTTACTTTTTTCTTTTGTTGCTTGTGCTTTTGATGTCATATGCAAGAAATCATTGCTGAGTCCAATGTCACAAAGCTTTTGCCCTATGTTTTCTTCTAAGAGTTTTAAGTCTTACATTAAGGCCATGGATCCATTTTGAGCTTTTTTTTTTTTTTTAGGTTTTCATAACCTTTGGATGATCACTATGAATTTTTTTAACATCTTTATTGGATTATAATTGCTAGTTAGTTTAGTTTCTGCTGTGTTAGTTTCTGCTGTATAAAAAAAGTGAATCAGCTATATGTACACATATATCCCCGTATCCCCTCCCTCTTTCAGCTCCCTATCCCACCCCTCTAGGTGGTCACAAAGCACCAAGCTGATCTTGCTATGCTATGCATCTGCTTCCAACAGATTCCAATCTATTTTACATCTGCTTCCAATCTATTTCACATTTGGTAGTGTATATATGTCCATGCCACTGTCTCACTTCATCCCAGCATACCCTTCCCCCTCCCCGTGTCCTCAAGTCCATTCTCTATGTCTGTGTCTTTATTCCTGTCCTGTCCCTAAGTTCATCAGAACCTTTTTTTTTAGATTCCATATATATGTGTTAGCATATGGTATTTGTTTTTCTGACTTACTTCACTGTGTATGAGAGACCCTAGGTCCATCCACCTCACTACAAATACATTTTGAGTTAATTTTTTTATATGGTGTTTGGTAAGGGTTGAACTTCATTCTTTTGCATGTGGATATCAATTTTCCCCAGCACCATTCGTTGAAAAGGCTATCCTTCTCCATTGAATGCTCTTCGCACCCTTGTCAAAAATCTTTTGAGCAAACATGTGAGGGTTTATTTCTGGGCTCTCTATTCTATTACATTGGTCTATATGTCTGTCTTCATGCCACTACCACACTGTTTTGGTTATTGTAGCTTTGTATTAAGTTTTGAAATCAGGAAGTGAGAGCCTTCCACCTTTGTTCTTGTTTTTTAAGATTGTTTTGGCTCTTTAGGGTCCCTTGAGATTCCATATAAATTTTAGGATGGATTTTTCTATTTCTGCAAAATATACCTTTAGGATTTTGATAAGGATTGCATTGAGTCTGTGGAATCCTTTGGGTAATATTGACATTTTAACAATATTGAGTTTTCCAATACATGAAGTTTTCACATCCATAGGATGTGTTTGTTTCCATTTATTTATGTCCTCATTAATTTCTTTCAGCAATGTTTTGTAGTTTTCATTGTACAAATCTTTAACCTACTTGGTTAATTCTTAATTATTTTATTTTTTGATAATACTGTAAAAGAAATTATTTTTATAATTTCCTTTTCAGATTGGTCATTGTTAGTGTATAGAAATGCAACTAATTTTTGTGCGTTGACTTTGTATTCTGTTACTTTGCTGAATTTATTTTGTTTATTGGTTCTAACAGTGTTTTTTCTTTTAATTTTTTCCTTCTTTTTTAAAGTCCTTTTTTTTTTTTTTTTTTTTGCTGCATGCGGGCCTCTCACCGTTGTGGCCTCTTGCATTGCGGAGCACAAGCTCCGGACGCGCAGGCTCCGCGGCCATGGCTCATGGGCCCAGCCGCTCCATGGCATGTGGGATTTTCCCGGACCGGGGCACGAACCTGTGTCCTCTGCATCAGCAGGCGGACTCTCAACCACTGCGCCACCAGGGAAGCCCCTAAAGTCCTTTTTAAGATGAGAAAACAAAGTCCCAGAGTGAAGTGACTGGCCACCAAAGTCACATGATCTCTGATGGCCAATTTGGCCCTCCACCCTCTGCACTGGCAAGGACCTACTGAATGCTCTCTGTAGATGTGGGTGTGAGTGTGGTGTGTGCAATAACATATAAATAGAAAAATCCAGCAGGATTATATTCCGTTAATAATGAAGATTTGTGTAAAAATGGCAATTTGATCTTGACATAAAATGCTAAGACAGTTGTCTTTTTCTTCTTCTTTTCTTACCCATTCAAATCTTCTACATTGCTTTATGATATGGCTCTTTATACTCTACAATTCTGCTTGCTTATAAGGTAGCATTTCTATTTTTAAAAGGGGGGTTCTAATCCAAAAATGGGCAGAAGACCTAAATAGACATTTCTCCAAAGAAGATATACAGATTGCCAACAAAAACATGAAAGGATGCTCAACATCATTAATCATTAGAGAAATGCAAATCAAAACTACAATGAGGTATCACCTCACACCAGTCAGAATGTCCATCAACAAAACATCTACAAACAATAAATGCTGGAGAGGATGTGGAGAAAGGGAACCCTCTTGCACTGTTGGTGGGAATGTAAATTGATACAGCCACTATGGAAGTTCCTTAAAAAACTAAAAATAGAACTACCATATGACCCAGCAATCCTACTACTGGGCATATACCCTGAGAAAACCATAATTCAAAAAGAGTCATGTACCACAATGTTCATTGCAGCTCTATTTACAATAGCCAGGACATGGAAGCAACCTAAGTGTCCATCAACAGATGAATGGATAAAGAAGATGTGGCACATATATACAATGGAATATTACTCAGCCATAAAAAGAAATGAAATTGAGTTATTTGTAGTGAGGTATATGGACCTAGAGAGTCTGTCATACAGAGTGAAGTAAGTCAGAAAAAAACAAATACCATATGCTAACACATATATATGTAATCTAAAAAAAAGAAAAAGGTTTTGAAGAACCTAGGGACAGGACAGGAATAAAGGCACAGACGTAGAGAATGGACTTGAGGACACGGGGAGGGGGAAGGGTAAGCTGGGACGAAGTGAGTCAGTGGCATGGACATATATACACTACCAAATGTAAAATAGGTAGCTAGTGGGAAGCAGCTGCATAGCACAGGGAGATCAGCTCGGTGCTTTTTGACCACCTAGAGGGGTGGGATAGGGAGGGTGGGAGGGAGATGCAAGAGGGAGGAGATATGGGGATATATGTATATGTATAGCTGATTCACTTTGTTATAAAGCAGAAACTAACACACCACTGTAAAGCAATTTTACTCCAATAAAGATGTTAAAATAGAAATAAAAAGGGGGGTTGGGTTCACTGAGGGCATCTATAGTAGTAGTGGAGGGGCTGGATGTACTAGCTAGTACTTTCCTGGTGGCAAATGAAAGAAACTGAACTTGAACTAGGGAAAGCAGACAAGGGCAGGGCCAGAGTTGGCACTGGGGAAAATTGGCATCAAGGACTTGAGCACTGTGAGAGTTCCTGCTCTTCGTTGCTTGTCTTGGCTTCTTTGAGCATCAGCTTGTTTGCTCAGACTGGCTTTCATGCGGCTGGGGCTGTTGTTGCTATAGCTCCAGCCTTACACGTTTACAGTTCCAAGACCCAAGAGGAAAGACTCTTCCCTCAGCTCAAATCTGAGAAACCCCAGCATAGAAATCTGATTGGCTTGACTTGGGTCAAATGTCTATTCCTGGACCAATCCCAGTGACAGGATTGAGACTTTCTGATTGGCCCACCTTGGATTAGGTGCCCTCCTCTTGGCACATGTTAGGAACACCCACTAGAACCACATGGTTTGAAAAAGCATCAACCTGCAGATGCTCTC